>NC_089264.1:43505402-43826152 GCF_963930625.1 Muntiacus reevesi
GGCGGGTGCGGGCGTGAGTGCGGCCGGGAGCGCGGGGTGTGCGGCCGGGAGCGCGGGGCCCGCGGGCGCCGTGCCCGCCGCGCGCCTTCCGCGCCGCCGCTCGCCGGCCCTGCCTCCCAGCCCCGCGCAGCTTTGTTCCTCGGGGCCGTCGTCGCCGTCTCGCCGGGCTAGTGCCCCCGGTCCCGTGCGCTTTGTCTTTCTCCGTTGCCCCCCGCTACTCTTTACCCCCGGCCCTTTGTTTCGCCGCCCTGGGCGCTTTGTCCGACCCGTCGCGCCCCGCATCCTTTCTCCTTCCCTCAGCTGTCCTTCCTCCCGGACCCCTTTGTTGTCCCCCTCTCTATTAGGTAGCTTAGTGACCTGCCTCAGCCCAGGCACCAGATTTCTATCTTTCAGTTTTTATTGCTGTATTTCTTTGGAGCGTTTCCCTCTCACCTTTCTGGTTGGTCCGTGATTACCCCCGGAGGCTTTGTCTCCCCCATCCAGTGGCTTATTTGCTTGGCACCCCTTTCACCTCCCATCATCGGTTGATTTATCCACTACCTACGGTGTTTGTCGGCTGAACTGTCTCAGCCCCGGGGACTCCATCTGGTGTTTCTACGAGAAGACAGACCCTACGGTTTGTTGTTGTTTTTGTGGGTCTCAGAGATGCGTGCGGATACTTAAGTTTCCTCCTTGGCGCTCCTCCTCTCCGGCACCCTTTTCTCTCGGGATTGCGTGCACACCTCCCTACCACCCCTTTCTCTCGGGATTACAATATCTGCAGTTTTCTTCGCGGTCTCTTTAGGCGCCTGGTTGTTTTTGCTTGAAAACTTAATTGAAAACACTAGAAAAAGATCTTGGTCTCTTGATTATTGCCCCCCCCCCCCCCCGCGCCCGCCCGCCCCAAGGTTTCTGACGGCCTAGGCCAAGGGCGACTGTCGTAGCTTTGCATCTGGATTAACTGAGGGTGTTGTAGAGGCGCAAGGTGTATTTTTTTGTTGATACGTGAGAATACTTTCAGTTTTCATGTTGGATATTCCTTTGGTGTGTGTATAGCAGTTGAGTGCATTTTGGTGTTGAAAAACTTGTGAATGCTGGGGTGGAGAATTTCAGCATTTTCAAGAGTCTAGATTTAGAGTTCAGTTATTTTACCAGGAACTCCCACTTTGCAAGGGAAAAGGGAGGGAATTTTGCTGCTTTGGAATTTGATACAACTGTTTTACCTTTTCTTAATTTTTAGATAGTTTACAGTTATGTGCTTTTGCCTCTAGATTTATGACAGCCCTTCTGCCTCATCTTTGAAGTTGAAATGAGGAAAGCGTTTAAGAGTGCTGTTTGGGTTGATGAATACTGCTTCTAGAATCTTGTGGAATGCATTCATCAAATTCCGTTAAAAGACATTTAAGTGATAATCTTTAAGGTAAAAGGGCTTCTAGTGTTAAAAGAGCTTTAATTTGTTCAGAGTGCTTATTGTTATGGAAATATTAAAAGCTTGGAGTTTTGTGTGGGAGTTGGGGGAAGGTGGTCTGGTGTACTTAAATGTTGCCTAAATATTCTGGTGCCTGATATAATAGGTATTAGATTTTGCGATGTTACTAGACTGAATATATTGTTCAGAACGGTGTCCCCCCCACTAGTTGATCATTACTTTAGAAGATATGTTGTCTGTAAAATCATTTGGAGTGTCTTTTCATTTATAAACCATGAGAAGTGCTACTAGTAGAGGATGTACAAGTATGAGGAATATTGGTGCTGTGGAAAGCATTTTTTTAAGGCCGTGATTAGAATTAGTTTGAATTAGTTTAATTTTAATTAACTGAAAATCACCTTTCATAATTGATACGTGAGGCATGTGTGAAAATTTGCAGTCTGGGTTCCATGAGTGGATTCCACCAACAATCATTTTGTCTTCTTTATTTGTTCCTAGTGCAAACTCATTCTTTTGAAAGTAAAATCTTGAGCACACACTGTTGTTTTCTGACTGCAAGCAAAGTGTAAATGCCTTGTATTAATGAAAGGTATTTTGCTCTGACTTGTGCAGATAAGAATGAGAACACAAACATAAAAGCAACTTTAAAAAATCAAGTTGTGTTTTTTTGTTTCTAAATTGTGTGAGACCTTTATTCGTGACCAAATAAAACAGCACCTTTATTAAATTATATCAAACAGTATATTTGGAAACATACAGCATGAGTTGTGATTGGGAAATTTTCAGATTATTGACTATTAAAGCTTTAAATGTATTGTGCATGCAAATTGCAGATGGGTCTGTAGAGTATATTTTCAGGAAAAAGTATGAGAGACCCACTTAGACTATTTTCACAACTATTCTAACATACGGTTTTTAAATAAGTTTAAAACTTACCTGTGGTTCTATTCCAGCAGATTTCTACAAGTATCTTAAGTGGCTAAGATAATAATTTGGGGAGAGGGGAAGCCACTCTTGCCGGCTGTAATTCATTAAATAATCTTTGCCACTCTTTTTTTTTTTTTTTTCTTTGCCACTCTTGATGGACAAAGTATTAGGGAGGAAATGGTATTTGAAAGTTTTTGCAAATCTTAATTGTAGTATGCAGTCATTTTTAAAGATGTATCTTAAAAACCTAGGACTTTGCTTTAAAACATGATTTTATATTTTGCTTCCTCCTAATACGAAATCTAATGTTATTTCAACTAGGGGCAGTATTTTCTCATGGATTGACTAAAAGTTGTTATTTTTGGCATCTGGTTTTGTGATTATTTCCAAGTTACTCTGCTTCCCCTGGGCCAATTTCCTAACTATGTAGTAAAATGGGAATTGTAGTAACTTGCCACATCACATATGCATAGGACTGCTGTGCTTTAGGATTTGCAGAAAGCATCTTTGGATGAAAGGGGTGGCTAAAAATCTAGGAATTCTTCCTGAAATAAGAATTGGACTTCCCTGGTGGCTCAGACGGTAAAGTGTCTGCCTACAATGCGGGAGACCTGGGTTCAGTCCCTGGGTTGGGAAGATCTCTTGGAGAAGGAAATGGCAACCCACTCCAGTATTCTTGCCTGGAAAATCCCATGGATGGAGAAGCCTGGTAGGCTACAGTCCATGGGGTCACAAAGAGTCAGACTTGGATGAGCGACTTCACTTTCACACTGAAATAAGCTGATGTGAAGTATGTCATATTTTATAGAAAATCACGTAGAAGGTTATGAACTAAGTTCTTGGGAAATCACAGTGGTGATAGAATGAAAACCCCTTGAATATGTACTATAGTTTGGGTAGTAAAATCGATTCTTTTTTTTTAAAAGGGACATGGATAAGTAAAACAAATTACAAGGTGGTGTGTGTATGTGTGTGTTGTGTAAGAGACTGAAGATCTGTCAGATTCAAATGTAATAGCATTTAAAATTGTAGGATGCTTTTCCTCTGTTGATTTGTTTTCTGCACGTAGTAATTTTTTAAAATGGTAGCACAAAATGTTTTCACTAGACTAGACCAGAATGTTAATAGTAACAACTAATTTTCAGTATACCTGATATATTTTTTAATGCTTTGTCATTTACTCTCAATATTGTCCAACAAGCAGGACCTTAATTTTGGACTTGACCTTTGGCCTAGGAAAGTCTTGCATTTGGGAGACACTGTAGATATTTATTGAACAAACAAAACCTGTTGCTTCTCTGTTCCTGGTAGGTGATGTCACGTCCCATTAGTTCTGCAAACCAGGTGTTCTCTCTAAAACTAATCCTTTACATTTAATCACTAAGAACTGATAATTTTCTCTCCTGAAAAACTCTTGAATCTGTCTCTTTCATCCTCACTGCGACAGTTCATGCTGTCATCGTTCTCACCTGTCTTACTATAGACATTGCGGCTTTCTCTTTCTGCTTGTAGACGCACCCTCTGTGTCCAACTTACACATAGTCTTTCTGAAGAGTGAATCTGATCACTTCACTCCTTAGTTTAAAAACCTTTCAATGGCTCCCCCTAGCAGCTTTCGTTAAGAGAGGCAGCTGAGTGCAGAGTTTATGAGCTCACTTTTATGATTTAATCTGAACTGGGTTCCTATTTTGTCTGCCACAACCTCAGTAAGATTGACAAGCGATTTCACCTCTCCTTGCCTCCTCCATGAGTTGCAGGGTAATTATTCTTAGTTCAGTAGGTTGCTGTGAAAAGTAAATGCAAGAAAACATTTTAGGATGCTTGGTACAAAGCAGGTGCTCAAAAAAATGTTAGGATGGCATGTAGGTCCTCTATAATTATTTCATTTACCTTTTCTTCAGTGGGACTGTTTGCCTTTCTGTCCCTTCATATTCAATTCTCCAGCTATATTTAAGAATTTGGAGTTCCTTGCTTGGGCTCAGTTAGCAGTTTAATATATCCATGTGCTTGACAAGTGCTGGTGTTAGTAGATTTGGGTCTGAGGATATTCTAACTGGATTCACCAGGCTGGGTTCAGTGCCTCTGCATGTATTCTTAAAGAACCAGGTGTAATTCATTTGTAAGTGTCATACTGAATTGTAATTGTCTATCATACTTTAAGACTGTTGGTTACCTGATGGCAGATAACACAAGTTTTTTTCTTAATATATGCTTATACTCAAAAGAGTGTCTAGAACATGATGGGGCTCAGTAAAAAGTTTTTTGAACAAGAAACTTGGAGGACTTTGAAGCCTTGATACAACATAGTTCGTGTAAGCAGAATTTGATGTGTACAGGGAATATGTTGATTCTGTAAGGAACTTAGCTGCTGAAATACCCAAAGGAATTGATATTTTCAGCTGAAGGCAGCCCATAGCCCCTGAGAACACTGCAGTACAATTCTTAGGCAAAAGCTCCTTTGGATTATTAGAAAATAGTGTATTGTTTGTACAAACTGACAGGCTTACATATCGTATTTTGTTTTTTTGTATAGTTGACTATTCAGTGCTTCTCACAAGTTTACATTATTTTTAATTGTTTTAAATACTTCTTATATGCATAGGGACATATATTAAACCTTAAGACTCTGTAGACTGCTTTTTTGGGCATCCATGTCCTTGAGCCAAATAAGTTGATAATCTTCAGGAATACTCAGGCTTTGTAGACAAATTACTCACAGATAATTTCTCCAAGCTTCAGGTTCTATCTCTATAAAATAACGAATGATATTTTTTGTTGTATTTATCTGCCAGGCACACTTTCTATCAAGTAAGGTAAAATATGCGTCAGATAAAACAGTGTATGTGTAAGTAATTTGTAAATTGTAAAGTTCTGTGTACGAATGCTTTAATTGTAGTAATCAGTTTCTTTTGGTAACCTTTTGCAGTCAGGATTCAAGATGAACCTTTTTATCTTGCAACCTGTGGTTTGTGGGTCATGTTTTAGAAAGGAGCAGTGTATTTAGTGTTGAGGACCACAGTCCTTGGAATATGTTCCTTGGTACTTTGAGCAGACGTATTTGGTACATTATTGCTTGACCATGCATGTTATCCTGGAGTCATCCCCAGTTTTTTTGGGTCTGCTTCTTGTTGCTCTAGTCTCTGCTTGAACAGCCATAATGATGAAGGAATGTTGAATGTCCGATTGCTACCATCTCTCACACCCTGCCGACAGTTCTGGATGCCCTGTAGGCCTGGCACAACATCATGATATCGTTTATGCCTCATTAGGCCTGCTTCTGCTTCAGGAAGTGAAATGATAACCTAATGGTGTGAAAAGGGTAATGCATTTCCTGAACACAGTTTACTACTGGGGAAAAAAACAAGTATTCGGGGCACTCTGGCTTGGTTTGTATAATTGTTTGTAATTAGTTACCTGTATAAATGTTTGTGTAGGTTTGTTGTGTTTAGACAGTGCAGAGTGATAAGCATGACAACTGTTCAGTCGGGTTTTAAGTTCATGACAGTTTTGGGAATATTGAAATTATTTAAGTTTACAAAAGCAAAAAGAAATTACTGCTTCTTAGGTATCCTAAGTTGCAGAAGGCTTGCAGTGAAAATGCTGCACTAGTTGGATGTGAGATGGAATACACTTGACAATCAAGTTGACCCTTTTGAATTCCCCACACATGCTTTCTTTTCTATATTCAATATTTTTAACTTAGCTCTAGAACTAATGTTTTTTGTGTATGTGTTAGTTAGATTTATAAATGAATAAGAATTTTTTTCTCAGTTTATATAACTAGGAAAAATGTTTATTGATTTGAAGTGAAAGTTGCTCAGTAGTGTCTGACTCTTTGCCACCCCATAGACTATACAGTCCATGGAATTCTCCAGGCCAGAATACTGGAGTGGGTAGCCTTTCCCTTCTCCAGGGGATCTTCCCAATCCAGGGATCGAACCCAGGTCTCTCACATTGCAGGTGGATTCTTTACCAGCTGAGCCACAAGGGAAACCCAAGAATACTGGAGTGGGTAGCCTATCCCTTCTCCAGCGGATCTTCCCAACCGAGGAATCGAACCGGGGTCTCCTGTGTTGCAGGCGGATTCTTTGTCAACTGAGCTGTGAGGGAACCATAGCTTTGTGAAACCCTATTTTTTTAAATTACATGATAAAGATCGTATTATATAACTGCAATATTAGTTGCCTTATAAAATAGGGAATCAGTGTTACAGATTTTTTTATTATTATAAATAACTTCTTTTGTAACAGAGGTATATTCTCTTTTTAGAAAAGTGCTGATGCACTAAGATCTTGCTTTATTTTTCCAGCATACTTTTTTTTTTTTGACTGTGCTGCATGGCTTGTGGGATCTTAGTTCCCTCATCAGGGATCAAACCTGTTTCTCAGCAGTGAAAGTGCTGAGTCCTCTAACAACTAGACCACCAGGGAATTGCTTTTTTTTTTCTTTTTTAAATGGAACTTTTTTTTTTTTAGGATAGTTTTAGGTTCAGCAAAATTGAGGGGACTATTTCCCGTGTACTTCTTGCCCCCACACAAATCACCTCTATTATCAGTATCCCCCAATAAAGCAGTGTATTTGTTATAATTGATGAATTTACATTGACACGTTATATCTCCCCAAATCCATAGTTTACAGTGCAGTTCACTGTACACTGGGGTACATTCTGTAGGTTTGGACAAGTGCGTGTGTGTGTGTGTGCATGCTCAGTCATGTCCAACTCTTTGTGACCCCATGGGTTGTAGCTTGCCAGGCTCCTCTGTCCATGGGATTATCCCACAGGGATCCTGGAGTGCATTGCTATTTCCTCCTCCAGGGGATCTTCCCAACCCGGGGATTGAACCTGTATCTCCTGTGGCTCCTGCATTGGCAGGCAGATATTTTACCACCGAGCCACCTGGAAGCCCTTGGACAAATATACGTGCAAATGTATCTCCCGTGTAGTAGCATACAGAGTAGTTTCATTGCCCTGTAAAACCCTTTGTGCCCTGCCTCTCCAATTTTCTCTTCTTCCCTTATCCCATCGTGGCAACCACTGAACTTTTTATTGTCTCCATAGTGTCCAGCATACTTTTTCAAATCATTTAACTTTTGGTTTGAATATGAGGAAATTTTTCATGCAAAAAATTATATAGTTCTGTACTGAGCTCCTGATCTACCCACTAACTGGAGAAAGTGAAAGTCACTCAGTCTGTGTCTGACTGTTTGTGACCCCATGGAATATATGGTCCATGGAATTCTCCAGGCCAGGATACTGGAGTGGGTAGCCTTTTCCTTCTCCAGGGGATCTACTGAAACCTAGCTATCTGAGTATTTACAAATGGGAAAGTTTGAGTGAGGTGAACAGGTATAAGAGCACCTACAGAACTGAGAGCCTGGAAAAAAAAAGAACTGAGAGTCTGTTTTCATCAGCTTTTAAGTAAATACTGAGTATTTTTGCATACTTTTGTAACATTTGACATCTTTCTGCAAGTATGTAAATATATCTGTATTATCTTTTTTCTCTGTCTATATCCATTTATCTAATCTATCAGTAAGCTTCATAAGAACTGGATCAGTATTTTACTTATGTTGCATAATTGTGAAGCAGCAACTGCTATTGGTTAGATTGTACAATACTTGCCGAATGAACAGGACTTGAGTGGATTTAGTAAAATATAATACTTGCCACTAGGTGGCACTTAGTTTAAGTGATAAATAAAGCTGACTTTCAGCTAGATTGGTTTTTCTGTGTAGAGCCCACTGATAAAATGACCCCCTGGATTCATTCACGTTCAGCTCTCTGCCAGTTTTGTACTGTACTTACTGAAGTGGGATATGAAACATATAGCAGATAGAAACCTAACTTAGAATGTTGAAAAACAGGAAGTGTAATGGCATTAGAGTATGTCCCTTGAAATGAAGCTGAAGTGAAGCTTAGTAAAATTGACAGATGATCAAATTTCCCACTGCTGAGTGTATTTAAAGTGAAGTCTTAGATTTTAGGCCTTGTTTTTTCTTAAGAATTTGTGGATCATTTTAAAGAAGATTGGGAATTAGTTTCTTCTTGGATTTAATGAAAGATGATGGCGAAGTGTGGTCTGTAGGGATACCAGACTACGATTCTATATCCTCTTATTTATATTCTGGTACGTTGTCCTCTTCTTGTTGTGGAATAACATGATAGAAAGTAACTGCATCCTGTGTGACAAAAATTGTTAAATCCATTAGGTTCAGAAAACTTCAGATCTGGAAAAGACTTTGTTAATCATATGTTCTAAAGTAGTTACTCACTGAAATGTAGGCACAGATTAAATAATTTACCCGTAGCTAATGGCTGAGACACATTGAGTACCTGAGCTGAGTCTAGTTTTTGGGTGCGGGGAGAGATTTATGCTGGTCTTTTATTCTTTTGTGTTTATGTCACTCTGCTGCCTTTTGAAGTTACATTCACTTTGTTTTTTTAAAATACTTTTCTCCCCCTGTTTTTGTGGGCTTAGATGAAGAATACAAATCTCGCAGCCCCAGGCCTGGGAGTGCTGCTGCCAGTTTGCTTCACAGACAATCAGCTCTAAGCCTTTCCCCTTTGCTGTTTTTCTGTTCTTTATCTTGTACTGTATTTTGACTGACCAAGGTGGCCACATACTTGTTCTCACTGCACATCTCCTCAGCCACTCTGCTCCAGTTGCCCCTGTGCAAGAACTGCCTGGATTCACTTAGCCCCTGGTTCACTCCAGTCTCTGCTTCTTACCTCCTTAGCTTCTTAGTTCTGCCACTTGGCACTCAATTGCAACTGGCTTTTTCCAAAACTTCTGGAAGAGAAAATGGCACGAGAGGAGATAGAGGAAAAAGAAGACTGTCATAGGGAAGGAGACCACAACTTGAAATTGTATACTGAAAGATGAGCTTGTTTATAAATTTGATGATTTTCATACAGTGATTTTTCTAGTGTATTTATTCCAAGATAATATAACTTTCTTGATTGCTCAGATGCTAGGTCGTGTCCGACTCCTGCAACCCCATGGACTGTAGCCTGCCAGCCTCCTCTGTTCATGGAATTTTCCAGGCAAGAATACTGGAGTGGATAGCCATTTGCTTCTCTAGGAGATCTTCTCTACCCAGGGATCGGATCAAACCTGGGTCTCCTGCGTTACAGGCAGATTCTTTAGTAACCAAGCCACCAGGGAGGCCCCTCTTGACTGTGGAATTCATTGAATCTGTTGTCTATCACCTCTTCTTATCCAAATGACAAGGAAGTGAATTAAATCTATTTCAGCATTCCAAAGATAGTAGTGATAGTTTTGGTTTGGTGGTTTACTTGTAGCTTATAGTAATGAGTGTCATTATTTGATTTAAATGGATAGTGCTGAATTAATGGAGGTTGTTGCTTCACTGTTATAATGTTGGAAAGAAAAAAGAAAAACCCTAGACAGTTACAGCTTTCAAAGACTATTTCATAATTATTGATAAACAAGTCACATTTCATTCTGGCTTTCCTCTATGCTACAGTGTGATGGGTACATTTTAATACAGAATTTAGTGGCATGTTATTCCTTTAAACTTGTTTCTTAGCTGTAAGTCCTTGACATTGTCAGTTGGAAAATTAAATCTTTTAAATTACATTAGAATTTAAATTCATATAGTAGCTTAGGTGTGCTGTTGATTTATTTTTTCATTTCATTTTACTCTGTTTCTACAATTATTGCAGAGAAGTGACTATCCTGATGTGGAAGTTTTTCTTAAGTGCTAGTTAATTTCATCTGTAAACACCTTGATTATTTCTCTTGATAAAATAGTATGTTTGTTTTAAGAAATTCAAAAGTTACTTGAATATGTCGTGTAAAGTAAGCCACTGTAGTCTTCCACTAGGAAATTAGCTACTGTTATCAACTGGGAGCATATTCTTAAACTTTGTTTTAAATGGAAATGCTAACATTCTGTATTTAAAATGTCATTAGTTTAGCAATCATAATTTTTTTTTAAGCAAACTATTTAAGGGGATTAGGGAACTGACATTCTGGTTGAATGTCTACTGAGAACTACACTATGAAAGGAGATGGTATCTCCATTTTATAGATAAGTCTGAGGGTCAGGGATTTAGTGATTTAACCTAAGCTCACTTAGCCTTCCTTTTTCCTTGCCACTGCCCTAGCCTGTACTCAGAGAGCTTTTGTGTATCTCTCCACCTAAATGTTAATCATTTGAAAACTTCCAAGCTCTCTATTAGATGGCAAGACAGTCCCAGATATAAGTAAGGCTAATACAAGGCTTAGGAGATTATTATATCCTTCTCTATTACAATACTTCAAAAATAAATCTATATTTTTGACTAGTGTTTGAACTCAAAAGGTTCTCTGAAGTTGCATCATTTGTCTATAAGTAAAATTTTGTATAATTTAAAAAATAATCTTGTCGGATACTCCTGGGATGAAGTTAAATCAGTTAAATCCTCTTTCCCGAATTTGTGTTTTTAGTTTTTATCCATCATCTTACTCCTTTTCCGCCTAGACACCAATTTTCAAGTCATTTAATTATTTTGTATACACATTATATGGTTTTGGACAAGTTATATAATTGTGTTGTAATTTAAGTTTCCCCAGTTGTAAAATGGGGAGTATATCTCAGAATTCTTGTGAGGATCTCACGCATGTATGCAAACAGGCTCCCAGACTCAGCTGTTCTCTAAGAATTACTTACTGCTGATTTCCTTTCGTACATTTCTTTCAAGCCACTGCTTTACCGCTTATTTTTATATCCTTCTTTTTGTTACATGTTAAAATCTGATTTTTCATCCCAGGTCATCAATAAATAGCCCTACAACTGGCTCCCAAAATCTGGTTTTATTTTTCTGCATCCTTTGTTTTTTTGTTGGCCGTGATGTCTTTGTTCTTGACTATTAAGACCCTGTGTTAACTCTTGCACATTCCGTCTTTTCCGCCTGCTCCATCTTGAGTCTTAAATGTTGCAGTTGCAGTCTTTTTCTTCCCTTGCTTTATCTATTCTCTGGCTTTTTCTCATCACCTCAGATGTTTAGATCTGTATTTCTAAAACTACTACTAGTTGTTCTGTAGGCCAGCCAAATTTGTTTTTTCCAAAACAACATGTTTTTTCCTCCCACCTAGACCTGTTATAGCATCCTGTAAAATGGGCTTGTTGTTATTTAGTCGCTAAATTGAGTCTGACTCTTTTGCAACTCTGTGGACTGTAGCCCTGTGTCCATGGGATTTCTCAGGCAAGAATACTGGAGTGGATTGCTATTTCCCTCTCCAGGGAATCTTTCCGAACCCAGGGATCAAACCCAAGTCTCCTGTGTCTCCTGCAT
The DNA here is from genome assembly GCF_963930625.1 of Muntiacus reevesi. Lineage (NCBI taxonomy): Eukaryota > Metazoa > Chordata > Mammalia > Artiodactyla > Cervidae > Muntiacus > Muntiacus reevesi. The sequence continues at coordinate 43,517,039 of NC_089264.1, forward strand.
TGCAGGTGGCTTCTTTTACCGCTGAGCTGTTTTATATTCTGGGCTCTCCTTTCCTTGCTCACTGCCATGGTTTTATTCTCCAGGCCAGTTACGTCTCCTGGTTGGACCGCTGTCACAACCTTGTCAGCTCCTTCCCCTGCACCCCCCGAATTGCTTCCTTCTTTAATCTGTGGCTTTTGGTAGTTCATTACTGTACACCTGTTGATATTGGGGGTCTGTGGGGTTACCTGGTAACCTAATTTTTTTCTAAATGTTGTCCACAGGTTTTAATTTTGTTGTCTGAGTGCTTTTTATGTGGAAAGGCTGAAAAACTAAGCTGATGACACCACCATCCTGAAATCCTGTGTTGAGTTTTTTAAAAAGATTCATTTAGACAAATACATATTACTTGTAAACAAAGATCAACATAGTACAGTGAATAAGATAGTTCCACTGCACACCTAAATCCCAACTCCCAGAGATATGCACTGCTTACAGTGGGGTGAGTATACTTTCAAACTTATGGGCCAACTCTCTACTTGTGCCTTAGATCCCTTGCTTTCTCAGCTACTCTGTGACATTGGCTAGCTCTCTGGCCTTCCTGCTGGTCTCAAATTTTACCGTTCTAGTGAAGCTGCTTTTTCTCATCTGTACTCCCCGCTAGTTCCTATTTCTCTCTTTCATACTTTGAAACAAACTTTGTATGAGGAGTTCTTTCTATCTCCAGTTACTCTTACTCCATTTCCCCTAAACCTTTTTAAAGCCAGGCTTTTGTCTGGACCACGTCAGCAAAATTGTTCTTGTCATGGTAGCCAGTTCCCTCCACACAGGTGAATGTGCAGTCCCCCGCCCTCAGTGTCATTTGACTTGACTTGATCAGTGGCATTTGACGTCTTGTTCAAACTTTTTTTTTTCTTTGACTTCTAGGATACCACACTTCTGGTTTTCCACCTCACTGGCACCTTTTTTTTTTTTTAATCTCCTTTATAGTGCTTTTTCATTTTACTGCATTTATCCTACTTTTTATTCCACATTTTATTCTCTTTCCCTGTTTTATTTTACTCACTGGCATGTATCACCTTCTAACAATGTGTGTTATTTGCTTTTTACTTCATTTCTCTTCCCCACTGGAATATAGTGGGTACGCAAGTTTGTCGAATGACTGAATAAATGAAGTGTTCTAACAGCATCACTGTTTGAATGTGCTTTCGTTTTCTCATTAATTTTAAAGTCCTACTTTTACTATTGTATGTTATACTTAAAAAAATTTTATAGGCCCCCTGGTATAAATACAGATCCATCTAATATGGAGCCTGGTAGGCTGCAGTCTATGGGATCGCTAAGAGTTGGGCACGACTGAGCGACTTCACTTTCCCTTTTCACTTTCATGCATTGGAGAAGGAAATGGCAACCCACTCCAGTGTTCTTGCCTGGAGAAGCCCAGGGGTGGCGGAGCCTGGTGGGCTGCCGTCTGTGGGGTCGCGCAGAGTTGGACACAACCGAAGCGCCTCCGCAGCAGCAGCAGCAGCTTTAAGCTCTGTTTTGGGGGGATTTGTCCTGTGCTGTGCTTAGTCGCTCAGTCGTGTCTGACCTCTCTGTGACCCTATGGACTGTAGCCCGCCAGGCTTCTCTGTCCATGGGGATTCTCCAGGTAACAATACTGGAGTGGGTTGCCGTGCCCTCCCCCAGGGAATCTTCCCAGCCCAGGGATGGAAGGCCTTGCCATTGTCTGGAGAGGAAGATAGTGTTCTTATGTTTTACAGAAACTTAACCAAGTCCACCTGCTCATTGGTGGGGGGTTGAAATTCAGGCTCATGTCTCTGGATCCCAGTCCCGTTGCCGCAGACATCATCTTGTGATGATGCAGTCTAATGTGATGATGCTCCTGGGCATCCTCCCTTCCCCATGTGTGGTTAACTCTTAGTCATCCATCGGCACATGACTGGCTGTGCTCACTAACCAGAGCAGCCCCTTCCTCAGTCCAGGCAGGGAACAGATCTGATGCAGGAGGGTAAAGTTGAATAGGGAATTGGTTTATACAGGAGTTTTTTTTAATAGACTTTTTAAGAACAGTTTTATGTGGGATTTTTGCTTCTGAAGTTTAGTATATGATTTTGGAAGGAAGGTTTTTGAAAGAACACAGGCTGGTGGTCATGAGATAGACACGGTTCACCACTAACTAATTTGATAATATCCCTGCTTCACTTATTTTCTGTGTAAATGATATCTTGGATCTAGGGTTTAAGTTAGAAATGATACTGTATGTGCTAGAAGGCTTTAGAGAGTAATTCTCACACCATGTAAGTGAAAGGTATCACTATTAAAAATGTCTTGAGCCTCATGTTTTTTGTATTTGAGATATACTTATTCTTTTTATTATACTGGAGTACTTTTCATTTTGTTTTATGTAAAACTGTTCTGTAGATGTCATTTGTAAGTTTTTTTTGTTGTCAAATTTTGTTGTTTTTCTAACTTAAGACAGCAGCTGTGGATGTGGCTTAAAAACTGATGAACATCTACAATGATGAGCCTTTATGGAGCAATGAAAGGGCGCTCACAAATTGTATCCACAGTTGCAATGAATTCTGTGTTTGTTCCCTGAGGGTGAATGTGTTTTGAGAGGGATGAGTTAGAATAGTACAGAGAGAGTGTTTCTATTCTGGGACTCTTTGGAGCAGTCATTTCTTTACTGCTTGCCATTTCTTATGACTTTGAAGGAATTTGGGGTATTTTGCTTGACTTTTTGATGATCTTTAATTGTATTACTTGGATATGTGTACAGTAAAAGTAAACTGTAATTTTACTTGGTTTATGAACATGGTTTCTGTCATCAAATATTTTTGCCTTGGGCAGTTACTCATAAGCAAGTACTTATGAATGATGCTTTACCTATGTCTGCTGTTTAAAGCTATAAACGTTGGGTTGTTTGGAACTAACCCACTCCAGTTTTCTTGCTTGGAGAATCTCATGGACAGAGGAGCCTGGCCAGCTACAATCCGTGGGGTCGCGAAGAGTCGGACTCAACTGAACAAGTAACACAGTAACACACATAATTAACTCCTGCATAGTGTTTTAGACACAGTGTATATCCCTGTTTTCATATCAAAAGTATATGGTTTTAATATGTTATTGAGCAGATTCAAATAGTTAAGTATAAATTATTAAAAATAGTTTTCCTCTGAGATACTAAAGATCATGCCTAAAACTGAGCTACAAGAAATAAGGGAACCTTGGTTATTTTCTATTAAAATATCTAGAAGATAAAACTTCTCCATTCTAGAAAATAATTTATTTCAAAAAGACAATAAAAAAGAGGGAATGGTTGAAGAACACTAGTTAAAACAAATGAGACTCTGGCCAAAAGTCAAACAAAGCAAAAGATCCCATAACTGTATGTGTGGGATTATAGGTCAGTATTTATGCAGTTATTAGAGTATGTTTTTGCAAACCTGTAAACTATGTGTTTAAATCAACATAACAGATTCACTTTATTTGTAAAGGCAATGTTTAACATGCTTCCTAATCATAAATTGCTTATTATTGAAGATATTAAAAAAATACAGGTTGAATATGCTGTTGAAATTAACTTTGTTGTTGTTAAACTGTCTCACTCTTCTAGTGGTTAAGAGAGTTTAAGGTTTTGTTTTTTTTTTCCCCCGAGAGTTTAAACTTTGACAGTAACGTCTGTTCTTTTATTGTGTAGGACAGGATTTTATGCACATTAAAAATGACAGTTTTTGTGAATTGTAGTTATTACCCACAATCACTTTTATATATAAAAGTGTTCCCAGTGAGTTATTTCTGATTCATAATCAGATTTTAGTAGGGCAGATGTAGACTACCAGTGGAATAATTAGCCAGAAATATTAGGGGATTAGAGAGTCTTTTGTGTAACATTTAGCTTTAGTTTTTTGGCTAGTTTATATGAATAATTAAAGTTTTGAGACAGTTAAATTTTCTTTTCTTCTCTTGGGATTTCACAGTTGTCACTGGTAGCTGTAATCACTAGGGAAATAGAAATATTATTTCCATGAACAGATGGCTTTTCCAGCACTCATCTCTGGCAGTGCTCCTGAGGTTTCTGTTTATGTTGGATGATTTACTAATTACACCAACTTGGTATACTTTGGAAAGATGACACCTGGCAATAGAATGTGATGTAGATACTAGAATGACTTAGTGAACTTGAGCACTTCCAAAACTTGGAAGTGTATGAAATTCCCGTGTTCCCTGGGGGAAGTTAGTCTGTTCCTATGAGGGGACTCACCTAGTAATGGATACTCCTTACTCATTAGCTTTGACATCAGTGTGCTATTTTCATTTCTGCTTGGTCAGATGACTAGCCCATCCAGTCCTTTGAGGCACTGGTAGGTTTTTGTTAGGATTAAGGATAGGTTTCTATTGTTAATGAGGAACATTTTCAGAGGATATAGTGATATAGTTATTGAAAATTATAAAATCATACCTTTTTTTTCTGCTCTAATATGAACCCTTTTCTTGTTATTAATAAGATTGTCTCGCCCCCACCCCCCCACCCCCCTCACCAATGTGTCTGTTTTTCCTTTCCTTTAGTTTTTTTTGGTGGGGAGGGGCTCTGCTGCCTAGATTGTGGAATCTCAGTTCCCTGACCAGGGGTTGAATCCAGGCCTTTGGCAGTGAAAGCGTGGTGTCCTAACCACTGGACTGCTGGGGAAATCCCATTTTGGAAATTTTTAAACACACATATTGGGGATCCACATGTATACTTATACTCCTGGAATTTCAAAAGCACAAGTCTACTATTAGGATTCTAAAAGTTTTGCATTTGTAAGCTATGTTTACTCTATAGCAAGAAATATCTGTATTTTGAAGTCATTTTTTAAAAATTAATTGGATTATTGTTTTACAGACTTTTGTGGTTTTCTGTCATACATCAACAAGAATCAGCCATAAGGACATCCATGTCCCCTTCCTCCTGAACCTGCCTCCCGTCTCTCTCCCCATCCCACCCTTCAGCCTGTCACAGAGCCCCTGTCTGCGTTCCCCGAGTCATGCAGCAGATTCTCACTGGCTGTCTGTTTTACATGTGGTACTATTAAGTTTCCATGTTACATTCTCCATACATTTACCCTCTCCCTCCTCCCCTCCCCCTGTCCATAGGTCTGTTCTCTAGGTCTGTTTCTCCATTGCTGCCCTGAAAATAATTTCATCAGTGCCATCTCTTTAGTTTCCATATATATGTGTCAGTATATGATATTTATCTTTCTCTTTGTGACTTACTTCACTCTGTATAATAGGCACTGGGTTCGTCCATCTCATTAGAACTGACTCAAATGCATTCCTTCTTATGGCTGAGTAGTTTTACATTACATATGTGTACCGCAGCTTCTTTATCCATTCATCTGTCTTCGGACATATAGGTTGATTCCATGTTCTAGCTATTGTAAATAGCGCTGTGATGAACACTGGGGTACATGCAGTTTGGGTTTCCTCAGGGTATGTGCCTAGTAGTGGGATTGCTGGGTCATGCAGTGGTTTTATTCCTGCCTTTTTAAGGAATCTCCATACCTTCTTCCAGAGTGGCTGTATCAGTTTACATTCCCACCAGCAATGCAAGTGCGTTGCCTTTCTCCACACCCTCTCCAGCTTTTCTTATTTGTAGACTTTTTGATGATGGCCATTCTTACTGGTGTGAGATGGTATATCCTTGTAGTTTTGATTTGCATTTCTCTCATAATGAGTGATGTTGAGCATCTTCTCATGTGCTTGTTAGTTGAACTCATTTTTTAATGATCTCCAGAAGGAATCTAATGACAGAATTTGTGAAGACAAGTTATTTGAAAAAGACAGAATGGAGCTTTATTTCTTTAGTATAACTGCTTGGGGCAAGTTGTAAGAGTGAGTAGTCTTTTGGAGTTACTAGGAATTTGTCAAGAAGGAAAAAAGCTGGTGCTTTACGCATTCTGTTGGGGTGGCAGGTGGTGGTGCTTTTTTAGGATAAGATCGCACTGAGATAAATGACATGGAGATAAATGACACAGTAGGAGAGTGGAGTTGGTGTAGGTGCGGAGAACTTTTTGGTTTTGAACATGTTGTGTTGAGGCCTGTGTGAGAGTTAGTTGAAGATTTCCAGTGGCCAGTTATGTGTATACATTTTTTTCCTGTGGTTTCCGGAGCTCAGGAGAGAGAGGTCCCTTTTGGAAATATATACTTGAAGACTGCTAGATAGTAATTAAAACCTTGAGTGTGGGCAGAATCTCCTCAGGAGTTAAGCAGAGACAAACCTTAAGGTAGAGTTGTAAAAACTAGTAAAGGAAAATTAACAATACAGGTGAGACAAAAACCTAGACAGTGTAGTGTCACAAGAATGAAGAGAGTGCTCCTGGGAGGAGGGAGACTTGTCAGTTGTGTCACATGAGAGGGCACATGAAATAAATACAGATGCTCACCAGTTTAGGACTTTAGGGTTTCAAATTGGTAAAAACAATTTTAGTGAACTGGTGGCAGCTAAAATGTGGCTTGACACGGGTTGAGGAAGTGGAGACAACTCTTTCAAGAGTAGTGGTTCAGAATTTGGTGGGAATGGAGCCTAGGTGTTCTGATGGAGCTTTTTTTTTTTTAACTCTGACACTAAGCGCCAGGACGTAAACTGGGATGGGAGCCGTGCTCCCTTACCTGGGTCTCCCACAGCCGGCAGACCCCCCGCCCCCGCCAATGGAGCTTTTTAAGGTGGAATTGCCTTGACTGGTTTGTATGTTTATTGGAAGGAACACAATGAGAGAAGGGGATGGAACTTAATTAAAACTCCTTGTGATGCCTTTTCTATAACTTTGTACAGCTTCTTATGTGTTAATGGAAAGTCAGCATTAGAAGCGGCTTTTGTCGGGGAGAGGGACAGACGTTTAATAATGCTGTGACAGTGAAGACGTTCATGAACTTGACTGATTCTCTCTAACTTTTCACAGTCTTTACACACTGACTATCTCATTTTGATGAGGAGAAATGTTCTGTATTGTTTTTCTCCTCAAGGGATGATGTTTATTTGTTGATTCTTTCATATTATTATTATTATTATTATTTTTCTGGCTTGGTGTCCCCAGTGATTAACTGAGGTGTGGTGGGTTTAATTAATTCATGTGAAGCCAAAGAAGACTGCCTGTCTTGGGGTCTTGATCGATGTTCTCCAGGAGCGGTGTGCCTCCTGCTGCGGCTGGCTCTGTTTTGTACTGTATTGTAGTCTCCAGACTTTCGGTTGTTCACCTGTATCAGTAAAAAGTTAACATATAGCCCAATATATGTCATTGTGTAGTAACAAATTATTTGAAATGTACTTTGCTAATATTCACATTGAAGTACGTACTGAAATCTCAAATGTTGTGATACAAATGAGGTGAACAAAGTTTTAAAGATACTTTTAATAGAATGGTAGAACTCCTTTTTATCTTCACAAGTATCTTTTAGGGAGAGCAGTGTAGTTAGTTTTCTTCATTATTTTTCTAAATTGTATATATAATATGCTTATTTTTTTAAAAAAAATCTTGATTTATACTTTATGAGAGTCATATAGAGAGCTAGTTGTAAGTTGTTTTGTTTCTGTATAAATCATGTAATTTTATAGCTGAAATGCCATAGTTTAAATGCCATGTTTACCTTAAATGTTTTTAATTTTACAAAAATAACTGCTGGATCACATACTACAGGAAGCCCATGCCTTCACAGGAAAAGTAATCAATTTGGGACTCTCTTTGTGTAAAGAAAAATCAGTAACTCATCCAATTTCACAATCCTTTTAGGTGCTTTGCTCTTGTATGAAGAGCAGACCTCTATGTCGAAGGAAAGATTTCCACGGTTACTCCTTATATCATGAAGCTGCAGTGTGTTATATAACTAACCATATCCATGACATCTGGTAGTACTTTGTGCCATTCGGTTGTCATTTTCTTTGCTTGCTAATTGAAAGGTGAAATGAATGAGTTTCTTGTGTGATGGGATCTCGGTAAAGCTTTTTATAGAAATTTTTATTTTGAATAAGGTAGGCACTCTCGTAGCAGATGATATTCTAGATTTTCCATAAAAAATTTTAATTAAAGAGGTAAAGAATCTCCCTCCTGAAGACATCTTGTCTTTTTCTTCAGTCTTCTGTGCCTTGTACCTAGAAGAATGCCTGTCATGTAAAAGGCAGCCAGTAAATATTTAACTATAGAATGAATTTGCAGCTGAGAACATATTGATATTTTCCTGTATTTTCTTAGAAAACTTTGCATTTCATTAAGAAGCCAGCAAAGACTATAAACTGAGTCACATTAGAAAAGCATGACTATTCACTTTATGACAAATATCCTATAGTACATAATGTTTTCTAATTCTAGTTTTTCCCCCCACCATAATCTTGAACAGTGTTTTCTGTGTATATTTATACAGTAACTTACTGACAGAAAAATACGTTTTGGTTTATGTTCATGTTATTCCCCAAATCATATTTAAGCCTTGTCTACCATGACAGGAAAAATAAGTTTTTCCCCATGGTATGTGTTTCTTATCTTATACTATTTTATAAGGAATCATAAAAGAGGCATCTAAACTTAGTGACAGTTTCCAAAGTTCTAAACTGAAAATTGTGATTTTAAGCCTTGCCAGAGGAAAAAAGCTTACAACCTAGAGATCTGTTAATGTTTTAAATACTTAAAATTTTAAGTATTTTACTAACTGTGGTTGCTTTACACTGTTATTTGCTAATATATTGGGGCAAAATTTATACACAGGGAGAAGTTATTGTTGGTAATAGGTGTAAATCTGTATTTTAAATAGTTATCTTTATCTTCTTTTTGACTGTCTTATTGTATCTGGTTAATCATTTTTACTTGGTAAAGAGGGAGTACTAAGAAGAAAAGGTACCCTTCTGCCATTTATCTGTTTAGTGTGCTTAAATTATTAGTATTATCTCCAATGCTACTTTTGTTGCAGGAATTATCTTAAGTCTCTCACCTGTTTTCTGCGGCTCAGGTCATTAAACTAGGTAATTTGTGATATGTTGAAACAGATCAGTGAAGGTACCACTATCAACCCTTCACATTGTGAAACCCTGTTACTCCCTCAGGCTGGGACTATCTGATATCAACTGACTGAGCCCTAGTGATATATTCAAAGTTTTTGAGTGCCAACTATATCCCAGGTATAATATTTATTAAGATAAGGACTTTAGAAGAGAAAGAGTGCTGGGAATAGGATAGGGAGTGTCAGGAAGAGGTTGCAACAAGATAAAGTGTTTTTGGAAGGTCTCTGAGATGGGGACACTTGTGCAAAGGACCTTAAGGATAAAGTGACAGTGTGAGGCATATTGTCTGTGGCAGAGCGTTTGAGCAAGAAGGAACAGCAAATGTAAAGACCCTGAGGCAAATGTGCCAAAATTAGATATGGTATATGAAATGAAGACAGGAGTCAAAACTAACCTCATGTTCTGGTTTGAGCAATGGTATTAATTACAGGTTCCATCATTTGATACAGGAAACAGGTTTTAGGTGTGAAATTCAGAGATGATGATGTATGCACAGGAATAATTTGCCTTTGTGGTTTCTGAATTTTGCATGGTGACGGATTAAAAATGTCATTCAGGCAGAAAATGTTAGTTTGAATAACTTTCTCTCTAAATTGGAGATACAGGTGGCACAGTGGTAAAGAACCTGCCTGCCAGTGCAGGCAATTGCGAGAGACGTGGGTTCAGTCCCCGTGTCCGGAAGATTCCCTGGAGAAGGGAATGGCTACTCATTCCAGTATCCTTGCCTGAAAACTCCATAGACAAAGGAGCCTGGAGGGCTACAGTCCACAGGGTTGCAAAGAGTCAGGCAGGCAGGACAGAGTGTGCATGCACACATGGAAGATGAACTAATTTATTATATTTGCTCAAGTCAAAAGTAATAAAGGAAGGAAACTTTCCTGGAGTAAATGAAAGTGTTTTACATATTAGTTTTTGATTACTTAAATGATTACTTGAAATTTTCTTGCTTTATTCTGTTAAAATGCATAACCTCTTTTCCCAACTCTGTTGATTTAAACAACAAATGTGGTAGTACTGTACAGATTACTACTGTGTAATCTCTGACATGCAAAACATCATAATGAGACTTTATAGATAGAAACAGGGAAATAGGAAGGCACAATATTAAGACTAATAGGGAAAAGAAACACATTTTTGACCACTGTGATGCTGTGATCTTATAAATCTGGTTGTCAGATGGCCAGAATTTATTTCTCATACATGTTTGGTCTTGTCCACAGTTCCTGACTCAGAGCTCCTAAAACCTATTGAATTGCCTAAAAAATGAGAGTAATAAAAAGTGTCTTTTGTTATGTCAATGAAGTAACTTTCTGACCTTCCCCATTCCTTGCCCTTTTCATCTCTTCCAATTTGAGTTATATCCTTTATTATAAATTGGTAATGTAGTAAGATTGTAGTAACTCTACACATGGATATCACCACATGGTCAATACCAAAATCAGATTGATTATATTCTTTGCAGCCAAAGATGGAGAAGCTCTATACAATCAGCAAAAACCAGACCGGGAGCTGACTATGGTTCAGATCATGAACTCCTTATTGCCAAATTCAGACTTTAATTGAAGAAAGTAGGGAAAACCACTAAGTCAAATCCCTTACAATTATACAGTGAAAGTGAGAAATAGATTCAAGGGATTAGACCTGATAGAGTGCCTGAAGAACTATGGACAGAGGTTCGTGACATTGTACAGGAGGCAGGAATCAAGACCATTCCCAAGAAAAAAAGGCAAAATGGTTGTCTGAGGAGGCCTTACAAATAGCTGTGAAAAGAAGAGAAGGGAAAGGCAAAGGAGAAGAGGAAAGATATACCCATTTGAATGCAGAGTTCCAAAGAATAGCAAGGAGAGATAAGAAAGCTTTGCTCAGTGATCAATGCAAAGAAATAGAGGAAAACAATAGAATGGGAAAGACTTAGAGATCTCTTCAAGAAAACTAGAGATACCAAGGGAACATTTCATGCCAAGATGGGCACAGTAAAGGACAGAAATGGTTTGGACCTAACAGAAGCAGAAAATATTAAGAAGGGGTGGCAGGAATACACAGAAGAACTATATAAAAAAGATCTTCATGACCCAGATAACTGCGATGGTGTGATCACTCACCTAGAGCCAGACATCCTGGAGTGCAAAGTCAAGTGGGCCTTAGGAAGCATCACTATGAACAAAGCTAGTGGAGGTGATGGAATTCCAGTTGAGCTATTTCAAATCCTAAAAGATGATGCTGTGAAAGTGCTGCACTCAGTATGTCAGCAAATTCGGAAAACTCAGGACTGGAAAAGGTCAGTTTTCATTCCAGTCCCAAAGAAAGGCAATGCCAAAGAATGCTCAAACTCCCGCACAACTGCACTTATCTTACACGCTAGCAAAGTAGTGCTCAAAATTCTCCAAGCCAGGCTTCAACAGTACGTGAACTGGGAACTTCCAGATGTTCCAGCTGAATTTAGAAAAGGCAGAGGAACCAAAGATCAAATTGCCAACATCCGCTGGATCATCAAAAAAGCAAGAGAGTTCCAGAAAGACATCTACTTTTGCTTTATTGACTACACCAAAGCCTTCAACTGTGTGGATCACAACAAACTGTGGGAAATTCTTAAAGAGATGGGAATACCAGACCATCTGACCTGCCTCTTGAGAAATCTCTATGCAGGTCAAGAAGCAACAGTTAGAACTGGACATGGAACAACAGACTGGTTCCAAATCAGGAAAGGAGTACATCAAGGCTGTATATTGTCACCCTGCTTATTTAACTTATATGCAGAGTACATCATGAGAATGCTGAACTGGATGAAGCACAAGCTGGAATCAAGATTACTGGGAGAAATATCAATAACCTCAGATATGCAACTGACACCACACTTACCGCAGAAAGCGAGGAAGAACTAGAGTCTCTTGACAAAAGTGAAAGAGGAGAGTGAAAAAGTTGGCTTAAAACTCAAGATTGAGAAAACTAAGATCATGATGTCTGGTCCCATAACTTCATGGCCAATACATGGGGAAACAGTGGAAACAGTGACAGAATTATTTTTGGGGGCTCCAGAATTACTGCAGATGGTGATTGCAGTCATGAAATTAAAAGGCGCTTACTTCTTGGAAGAAAAAGTATGACCAACCTAAACAGCATATTAAAAAGCAGAGACGTTACTTTGCCAACAAAGGTCCATGTAGGCAAAGCTATGGTTTTTCCAGTAGTCAAGTATGGATGTGAGAGTTGGACCTTAAAGCTGAGTGCTGAAGAATTAATGCTTTTGAACTGTGGTGTTGGAGAAGACTCTTTTGAGACTCCCTTAGACTGCAAGGAGATCCAGCCAGTCCATCCTAAAGGAAATCAGTCCTCAAGTTTCATTAGAAGGACTGATGCTGAAGCTAAAACTCCAATATTTTGGCCACCTGATGTGAAGAACTGACTCATTGGAAAAGACCCTGATGCTGGGAAAGATTGAAGGTGGGAGAAGGGGATGACATAGGATGAAATGGTTGGATGGCATCACTGACTCAGTGGACATGAGTTTGAGTAAGCTCTGGTAGTTGGTGATGGACAGGGAGGCCTGGCGTAGTGGAGTCCATGGGGTTGCAAAGAATTGGACACGACTGAGTGACTGAACTGAACTGAATTGAAGGAGGGGGTCATGGGAACCTCTGATCTGTATAGCTGATTGGTCAGAAACACAGGTAATAACCTGGACTTGAAGCTGGCTTCTGAAACCCAAGGTGGGGGTCATTGGAACCTCTGAAACCAGAGTTCTATCCAGTATTCTTGTCTTTAAAATCCCATGCATGGAGGAGTCTGGTGGGCTAGAGTGCGTGGAGTTGCAAAGAGTCAGACATGACTGAGCAACTAACACTTTAACTTTCTTTTCACACTGTATTAGGTATTATAAGTAATCTAGAGATGAGGATATGCATAGGTTTTATGCAAATCTGGGTAGGTAGTGGTCAGAATTGAGTTGAATTGTAGGATGCCTTTCTAGTGATCAGGGGGATTGTTTGTTAGTGTGGGAATTAGTTAATCAGAACCTAAACCTAAACCTACATTTAGTCACTTAACTTAGGTCACCAGGTATCACTTGAGTAATTTTTTCCGAGAATGCTTTGTTATAAACACTTAATTCTGGGCAACTGTGTATGAAAATATATGTTTTATACGGCCTGTTTTCTATGCAAACTGTGTTTATCTATGTGAGCTTTCTGTTTTGATGCTGTATATATAACTTTGGATACATGTAAGCTGAATAGCCTTAGATTATTCAGTAGAATCATTCTCCATAGGATCATCTTCTCTAGTTGTTAAGAAATGAAGTACATTAAGAGCTGTTTTGGGGTATGTGTGTTTCTCATGTCTACATTGATCTTTATTTAAAGATCAATAACAAATCATCAAAGTAGCATTAATCGCTCCTGCTGCATTTTACTCCTAATGGAGCAGTTTTAACACACATTATTTTCTCTGTAGCATTGGAGTTTACCTCACTAAAAACTATCCTTGGCATTTTAGTCAGTCCATGTACTAAAGGTTCATAAGGAATGTTTTGTCTAATGCACACTGGAGTTGCTGCCAAACTTTCCTGGTGGCTCAGACAGTAAAGAATCTGCCTGCATTGCAGGAGACCCAGGTTAAATCCCTGGTCGGGAAGAGAAAGAAGAGAGAAAGAAATGGCAACCCACTCCAGTATTCTTGCCTGGAGAATTCCATGTACAGAGGTGCCTGACGGGCTACAGCCCTTGGGGTTGTAAACAGTAGGACACGAATGAATGACTAACACTTTCACTTTGTACCCGCAGATTCTACATCTGAGAGGTCAATCAAAATATTTTGTGGGAAAAAATTCCAAAAGTTCCTAAAATGCAAAATTGGAATTTTCCACTTGCTGGCATAGCTATTTATATAGTATTTATGGACATTTGCATTGTATTTCATGGAAAAAAGGGGGCTTCCCTGGAAGCTGAGATGGTGAGGAGTCTGCCTGCAATGTAGGAGACCTGGGTTCGATCCCTGGGTTGGGAAGATCCCCTGGAGAAGGAAATAGCAACCCACTCCAGTATTCTTGTCTTTAAAATCCCATGCATGGAGGAGTCTGGTGGGCTACAGTGCGTGGAGTTGCAAAGAGTCAGACATGACTGAGCAACTAACACTTTCACTTTCTTTTCACATTGTATTAGGTATTATAAGTAATCTAGAGATGAGGATATGCTTAGGCTTTATGCAAATACTATGTTATTTTATATATGGGACTTGGGCATCTGCAGATTTTGGTATCTGAGGGGGTCCTGGAACCAATCACCTGCAAATACTGAGGGATGATGATTATGTAGCTTGACAAAACTTGAGATTTGCAGATTTGTGTGGTGAAAGTAGTAAGCTCATGGGCAAAAAAAGAGTTGAGACAGACTAGTGAAATTCCCTGAAACTGATCTTGGATACTAACTAAAAACAATAGCAATCCTAATAATAAAAAGACTAGCATTTGTACCTTTTTTTACTGTCAGTCTTTGGAATCTCAAACGTTAGGCTCAGCCTCATCTAGTTGTAGGTCCTGGAAGGGCATTGCTTCTAAGAGGCTGTCTTCATTAAAATGAAAAATCTAATTTTATGTGTAGCATTCTTCATTAATCCATTGTCTTTTTACAGGGAGGTGTTTTGTTTTGTTTTGTTTTTTGCTTCATTTGTACAGGCAGCTTTGGCAGATTGGTTAACCCAAGCTGAAAGAAGAACAATTCCTGAAGTCACTAAACCAATTACTTATAAGAAAGAAAAGTACTTTTGTAGATTTTCAGGGCTTTTTCCTTAAAATATTCATCTATCTGTTTCTAGGCTTTTATGTTTGTTTGTGAAAAAGCTTTCCTCAGTTTGCTTAAAACATTTACTATGCTAGGAAAAACAGCGTATGAAGCATTATGACTTCCTTTTACACCAGCATCATTCCACACTGTTTGCTTTGAATTAGTTCTTAGGCAACTACAAATAAATACATTGTAGCAAATACATACATTGTAGCAATACATACATTGTAGCAGAACAGACTTATTTTGATATAATTTGTTAAATGTGTAGGATGAGTGGCAGGTGAATTCAGTTGATCCTTGAACAACTTGGGAGTTAGTGGCGCCAGACCCCTGTGCAGTGGAGAATCCCCATGAAACTTTGTGGTTTGGCTCTCTGTACCCATAGTTGCTCATCCTCAGATTCATCCAGCCATGGATCATGTGGTACTATAGTGCATGTTCATTGCGGGGGTGGGGGGGATACCTGTATAACTGGACCTGCACAGTTCAAACTGTGTTGTTCAAGGATCAACTGTATTAGTTTTGGAGTCAGGAAGATCTAGCTTTGAACTCTGGCTATACCTCTTAACCTCATTTTCTTGCAAGTTACTTGACTTCTTTAAGCCTCAATTTCTGTTTCTGTAAAGTGGAACTAATTTATTATACCTTCTCATGGAAGTTTGGTTGTAAATAAAGGAGATAATACCTGACAATCTTTTTTATACTCCATATTTACTGATATAAATATTAGCTCTTATTGGAAGTTTTCATTTATTATCCATAATACTATTTGGAGCAAAGCATAGCATATACCACTATCAAGTAATATTTTCAGCAAGTTTAACATTTCTCAAATAATTTTTAGATCCTTATTAATTTTATTTAATATTAAATACTTAGAAGAAGGCAAGATTTTGTTCTTACTGTCAAATGTGGGTCACGAGGAAAATAGACACAAAATATATGATAAATGAGATTTGTATTTTCACTTTTTTAACAAAGTTTTACATAGGAAACTGGTAAAATAATGAGAACATGCAGACGCTGTAACTGTATTTAGGCTTATGTGATGTAAAGGGGATACAAACAGATTTTTTTTCCCTTTAGTTGCAAAGGTGATGAACTTCTTTTCTGTTTAAATTGCCACTAAAAGTTCTGTACTACTTTTGCCGGTGACTTGGTAGTCATTTTTGAAATTATAATCTCTTTCAACTCAAAGCTTTCAGTTAACCAAATAAGTTGAAATGGAAGTTTATAAGACTTCTTCTCATTGATCCTTGTTATTTGATTTGAAATTGCTTATTGACAATGTCATTCTGAAATTGAACAGCATGCCTGTGAGGTAGTACCTAGTATCACGCACAGAACTATGTTCAACAAATTCTATTCAGGAGTCATTTTTTGAAAACCTGTTACAGGTAATATCTTTGAATAACTTAAGTTTTTTTTTTTTTTGGCTACATCACATGGCTTGCAGAATCTTAGTTCCCCGACCAGGGATGGAACCCAGGCCCACAAAAGTGAAATTGCCAAATCCTAACCACTGGACCAGATGGGTCAAGAGAGTTTAGTCTTTTTGTGCCTTAGTGGGGAATCCAGCTATGCTCATAACTCATATAAAGTAGAACACGGTGATTCCTATAATAGAGACATTTTGCAAGTACAGAAAAATAAGGAATGATTACTTAGGACTGAGGATTTCATCAACGGCTTTGTGAAGTATTTCTTACTCTTATTATTTTTAAAGCTTTTTTTTTTTCTTTCCCTCGCCATGCCATTTGGCTTGGGATCTTAGTTTGGAACCTTAGTTCCCTGACCAGGACTTCACCCTAAGCCCTCCAACAGTGAAAGCGCCAAGTCCTAAACACTGGACTGCCAGGGAATCCCGTTAAACGTTTAAATTATGCTAGAGAAAGATGAATCCTGGGAATCTGGAGGCAGGATATTTTGTTCAGGAACACCTGGGATACTGTCTGTTCTCTGACCTCCCTGTCAGGACACGTGGTTCTTGTAGGAGACAGATTAATTTAAAAACTGCAGGTGCCCAATGTTTGTAAGGATTCCTTTAAATGGAAGGAAACAGAGTCAACAGAAGGATAAGACTGAGCGGTGGCCGAGTGAAAATGTGGCTGTCTAGTCAGCTCTGCTCGACGGCCTGAGAAGTGTGTCGTTGGCAGCTGTGAGTGTTGTCAGGGAGCCTGGGCCTCCAGAGTTCTGTGCCAAGTTGGCCTGATTGCGCTTCTGTTCTGCCTGGCCACTGCCATTCAGTTACATTTTGTATCTTTGGGCAAACAGAGTAGGAACTAGATTAGGTCAGGTAGATCAGGAATGAGAGATGATCTGTGTATCTCTTCGTGCCTGTTTGTAACCCATTTGGAATGTTACACAATTAATATGAGAATATATTCTTGTATCATTATTATGATAATTTAGAAGCTTCTAGTTCTACTTCCTTTCCCAGAGGTAACCAGTTTTAAAATTTTGAGAGGTAGTCTTCCAATTTTCCATGTATCTAAATGGACATAAAAGTATATGAATGTAGTTTGGGTTTTCTTCAGGGCATGTGGGCTCATATTACTGTACTTGTATAGTATAGTGTTTACTTTAAAAAGTTAATGATTCTTGAGTTCGTAGCATACATTTAGAATTACTTTTCTTGGGAATTCCCTGGTGGTCCAGTGGTTAGGATTTGGCAATTTCACTTTTGTGGGCCTGGGTTCCATCCCTGGTCGGGGAACTAAGATTCTGCAAGCCATGTGATGTAGCAAAAAAAAAAAAAAAGGAATTTTCTTGGCACCATTTACAGAAATAGAATGAGAAATAGATTTGCGATAAAGGGAAACTTTATTAAAATATAAGGAAGATAATTTACTATCCACTGTTGATATATTTCCACGAGGTGTCTTCAGTTTTTTAAATTGTAGCAAAATGTATGTAAATAAGACATTTTTTAAACCATTTTTAGTTATACAGTTCAGTGGTATTAGGTGCATTCATATCATTATGCAACTGTCAGAACTTTTTCCATTTTCCTAAACTGAAACGCTGAACCCATTAATTAACTCTTGTTCCCCCTTACCCTGAGCCCTTGGTAACTACCATTCTGCTTTCTGTCTCTATGAGATTTGACTGCTAGGTACCTCATGTGTGTGAAGTCATACAGTATTCTCCTTTTGTGACTGGCTTATTTCACTTAACATGAAGTCTTCAAGGTTCATCCATGTTGTAGCATGTGTCAGAATTTCCTGCCTCTTTAAGGTAGAATAGTGTTTAATTGTATGCAGTACTACCACATTTTAAAAATCCATCCATCTCCTGGTAGACATTTTGGGTTGCATTTGTTTGAAGTTTTTTGTTTGTTGGTTTTTGGTGGGAGGACTCTTGGGTTTTTTGTTTGTTTGTTATTGAAAAGTGGATACAGTAAAATTGAATTTGATAAAGCTATGCAAAGCACTATACTCCTGTAGAGACCCATTGTTTGAAAATAGTGTTTGCTGCCACAGGGATGTTTACAGATTTTACTTTGTACAACTCAAATATATTATGGCTGTTGGAAAAATGACCTAAAATGCTTGTCCTACTAGTAGTAGACACCACAGTGGTCAAAGATATAATATAATGTTAGACTGGACATAGATCACTTGAGGTTTTAAATATAATCATTGGATAATTGTGACAGTTAGTAAAATGTACAAAATTATGTGCACTCTGAAGTGCCCAAAACAGAGATGGTGTTGTATTATATGTTTTAGTATTACATTATTTGACTTAAGAACTGTTTGAAGAATTTAAACTATTAGATAGGTGAAATAAAACAGCCCCTGCATCTGATGAAATAACTTAGTTGATAAATGTAACCTAAAATAGGGAGGAGTAACAACCTGTTAATTGTGAAAGTGTCTAAAATCTTGATACTTTGTGGCAGTAATTTTCTGATTGAAGTTAAAATGAGAGTGAGGAGAGAATATCACAGAACTATCAAGAGCATCAAGGATATCACAGAGGTTCCTTTCTCTTTTCATACATTTCTCCCTAGAAAGCGCATACTCCCCAGATTCTCTGCAGTTCTTTTCTGTTTAGCGGAGTTGTAATTCTAGGCCTACAGCCTGAAAATGTGACTTCTATTAACACATTTCAACACAATTCCATCTCAGAAACATGTGTCACGTTTTAGAACTCTTTAATACATGATTTCCTTTCATGTTCCTTTCCTATTAAAACATGTACCCAAACAGATTGCTGCACATCAAACTTTTATAGCATTTGGCATTACAAAATGGAAAAACATGAAGAGAATACAAAATGTAGATGAAGCATGGTGATGGAAAATTAAAGCAATAGATGAAAAGAAGTCCTTAGAGACTTCTTAAACTAGTTCTTTCTAGGATGGCTAAAGTTATAGGACCATTCTTTAGCTTTAATAACTTCTTTCAGCCTCATGAGCTACTGGAAGGTAGTTGGTAATTTAAATGAGATGCTTAGAGTCAAGTGAAAAGCGCTTCATATATATTGTCTGTTAAATTTCCTTCTAATCTATGGGATTGAGACTGAGAAGCATTTTGGTGACTGGTCAGCATCAGATAATAGGCTCCTGTTCTTAGCTAAGATTACTTTTATTCTTTTAACCTCTGCAATGCTTGGACTGGCTCTCTTTAAGTTAGTCTCTGTAAGTAGAGATTTTCTTAAATATGTTTACCACATGATCGTTTATTTAACATTGACAGATATAGATGGCAAGAGGATGCATAATTAAAATACTGATATTATTAGAACATTTGTTTAATAAATAATACATTTACCGCCCCCCCCCCCCCTTTTATTTTAAATATGGAGTGCTTCATGAATTTTCCTGTCATCCTTGTGCAGGGGCCATACTGATCTTCTCTGTATTATTCCAGTTTTAGTATGTGTGCTGCCAATGTGAGCACCGTTTACCTCATTTTTAAAAAATTTGAACTGCAACCAAGAACTAAATAGACTAACCTGACTCACTCATCATATCACCCTACTCTGCAGAAAGTTCTGATAAACTGTAGTAAACTCTTAGACTATCTGAGCATGTCCAATTTATTATATCTAAACCAAGTTACCGAACCCCCTTTCTTTTTTCCTAATGTATTTTGTTTCCCAGTTTTATTGAGATATAATTGACATATAGCTTATGTAAGTTTACAATATGCAGCATAATGATACCTTAACATCACCGAAAGTTTGGTAAACAACCACAGTCTCATACAGATAGAAAATTAAGAAATGGAACCCCCCCCCCCCCCCCCCCGATGTTCTCCTTAGGTTTTCCTCATTTCATGAAGTCGCTCCATCCTTTGGGTCACTTAGGCTAGAAACCTTGGAGTCACCATTGTCCTAGTCCTCTTTTTGCTTTGTCTCCATGATCCAGAGTATCATCAGATGTGGTAGTTTTTGTTTTTTTTTTTTTTAATTTTTTATTTTTTATTTTTCAGTGGGTTTTGTCATACATTGATATGAATCAGCCATAGAGTTACACGTATTCCCCATCCCAATCCCCCCTCCCACCTCCCTCTCCACCCGACTCCTCTGGGTCTTCCCAGCCCACCAGGCCCGAGCACTTGACTCATGCATCCCACCTGGGCTGGTGATCTGTTTCATCATAGATAATATACATGCTGTTCTTTCGAAACATCCCACCCTCACCTTCTCCCACAGAGTTCAAAAGTCTGTTCTGTACTTCTGTGTCTCTTCTTCTGCCCTGCATATAGGGCCATCGTTACCATCTTTCTAAATTCCATATATATGTGTTAGTATACTGTAATGTTCTTTATCTTTCTGGCTTACTTCACTCTGTATAATGGGCTCCAGTTTCATCCATTTCATTAGAACTGATTCAAATGAATTCTTTTTAACGGCTGAGTAATATTCCATGGTGTATATGTACCACAGCTTCCTTATCCATTCATCTGCTGATGGGCATCTAGGCTGCTTCCATGTCCTGGCTGTTATAAACAGTGCTGCGATGAACATTGGGGTGCACGTGTCTCTTTCAGATCTGGTTTTGTTTTTAAAATAGGTCCAGAGGTTCTGATACTTCAGACAGCTTCTGTCCTGTGGGAGGCTTTGTCATGTTTAACCTACATAGTCACCATAACCTCTTAACTAGTTTCTTCTGCTTCTTCCCTTATGCCTTTTCTCTTTCCCTGCTCTGCAGCCAAATTCATGCTGACCTTGCTCTCTTCAGATCTTGATCTTGTTTGACTCAAAATTTGGAGTAAAAAGCTCAAGACCTCCCTGATGTTCCCTACAACATGTACACCCCCACCTGTACTCACACAAACTCCCATAACCTCTTGTCTCCTAATAATCTTCTCTTGAAGTCTGTTCCTCACCAAAACTCTCCTGCTTTGGGGCCCTTGGACCTGCGACTTATTTCCTTCACAGGCAATAATCTTTCATCACCTTCTTCAGATCTTTGCTCAAATATTACCTCATTGAGGGCTTATTTAAAATTTACATCTCACCCCCTGTCTACCTTATCCTTTCTTCTCCATAGTGTTTACCACTGTCTAACGTTCTGATTGTCAGTACATTGTAAACTGCTGCCAAGGATTTTGGTCCTGATTTATACACAAAGATATTCTCAGTACTTTAAAAAGGGGTGGCACATTGTAGATGTTAAAATATTTGTTGAATTAATGAATTTATCAAGAGAAAGGAAAATGCTTGAAGGCATGATTTATAGCCACAGATTGGATCATCATTCACATAATTGAAATAAATGTAAAAGTGTGAGAAATTTAAAACATAAGTATTTCTTGGACAGTAAATAAAAAATTTATAGGAAAATGTTTTGTTTTGACTTTAGAATTGTGACATTAGCGGTAACTGATCATCAGATTGTGCCTTCAAAGTCAGTAATGTTTATGTTTTACTCTCATGGGCAATGATCTAGGTACTGTCACATTTAAGCAGTTTTTAAGCATTATTATTGCAGTTTTATTCTGTTTTTGTCTACAGAGAAGTTGTGATTGGTCAGAAATTACGCTTCCAGTGAGTTTCTTATCTGTCTCTTCACTTCCAAGTCCAGAACTTGATCAGCGTAATCTTTTATACTAATGACCCCACAGTTTTTCAAGCCACCAAAATTTACATTTTTTTTAAACAAAAAAAGACCTAAGCAAGTAAACTGAGGGAGAAACAAAATGATGTGGAGAGACTCAATTCACTCATAACCATTTTTGTTAAGTATATACTTAAAGAAAGTAGAGGTAAATTTGGTTCAGACTCTTTAGTGTTTCTTCGTTAGTTTCCTTTCATATCCTAGAAGGGAGAGAAGCTTCTGTTGACGGCTGTGTTTGCTTGTTTTGAGTAAATGCCTAGTAGTTTTGTGCGCTGATTGACTGCATTACTCCTTTTCCTCCCGATGTGCTTTTCTCAGCGCTTGAACAGTGTACTGTTCCTCCATCTCCCTGTTCACTCCCCACCCGCCTAGCTGACAGGTAGCAACCTGCTAACACTGATCTCTCTGAAAAAGGAGAGTTTTGTGTGTGTGTGTATGTATGCATGTGTGTGTTTATATTTATGTTGTATTTGTCCATACTGTGCCACCTAGATTTCTAGCAAAAAAATTCAACCATGTTCCAGTTGACCCCTGGGTGTTTGTCACTTTAAGAGCAGCAGCAGCAGCCACTTAGATAGTTTTTAATGATGTTGCTGAAAATTAGGATATACATTTTGAGAAAAGAGCTTCCCCATATGGGAACTCCTCAAAAGTAAAATTAGCTGAATATTGTATCTTCCAGAATTGCTAGATCTCAAATATCTTTTAGTTAGTGGGTCTCATTGATCTTGAGTTTAACCTCTTAGCTATAGGTACTTGAAGTTCCCTGGCCTCCAGTGTTTAATTGGAAAAGGAGTTACAGTTTTACTATCAAGATGGGAATTGGATAGTTTATCATTCTTGGAAAGATTCTTTGAAAGTTGCTCAAACCAGATTTAGCTTTAGAATTAAAACCTTTATTAGCACTGGCAAAAAGGAGCTTAGAACTTAAATACCTAGAATACATGATTTTCATACTTTAGATAATAGCAGAGGTTACTTTACTGTCATTATTTAACAGGACTGTTTCTAAGTACTTGGTTGACAACTCATTTAAAATTAAAGTTCTGTAGAACACATTCCCTAAATTATGGTATCCAATTAAAAACACATTGCATTATCAACTCAGAATTTAGAACTTTTCTTCTTAAAAATTTCTTATATATAAAAGCCTGTGAGAATTTATGTAAAAACAGTAACAGCTCAGCATGTAGTATGTCATCTGTTGTAGGCACTGAAAGCATTGAAAAGCTTTTTAACTTGTCGTCTCACCTGTCTCACCTCCCCTTTATTCTTTTCCTTTTAAATACCATGTGACGCTAAATTCTATTTTGCCCACTACTGCTGCAGTTTGTGGGTATGGAACGGTGGGGCGAAGGTCCGGAGATCTGAAACACCATGGTGTGTTCTGAGAAGTGTGCAAATGTCCAGTGTGGCTACAGCAAGTGTTGTCTGGAGGAGACCAGAAACTGGATCAGGGGGGAGTTGTTGCATATGTTCAATTAAACCAAACCCAGCACCTTGTTTCTTTAATACCTCTTAATATTGTGTTCTTCCCTCAACAAAACTCGGTTTCTTTTTTTTTAATCTTCACATTTTAGTTCGATTTAGTTATTTGACTGTGTTGGCTCTCAGTCGTGGCTCATGGGCTTAGTTGTTGCTCGGTATGTGGAATCTTAGTTCTCCTCCGACCAGGGATTGAGCCCATGTCCCTGCATTGCAAGGTGGATTCTTAACCACGGGGCCACCCAGGGAAGTCTCCAAACTCAAGTTTCTCCTAGAGTAAGTCTACATGGGTATATTTTAAAAGCTGACAAATTTCTGTAATACCGTTTGATGATCTTTTAAAAGTTTTCTGTTGAGATTTCTGATGGTTTGAGAGTAATAAAATTTGGGATGCTGTAAAACAGTATGTAACAGATAAAGTCTGTGTAGTATTTTTTTAGTTTCTGTTTTATATTGGAGTACAGTTGATTTACGTTGTTGTGCTAGTTTCAGATGTACAGTGAAATGTTTTGATTATACACATACAGTGCACATGTGCTCACTTGTGTTCGACTCTTTGGGACCCTGTGGACCGTAGCTTGCTGGGTTCCTCTGTTCATGGGATTTTCCAGGCAAGAATACTGGAGGGGGTTGCCATTTCCTTCTCCAGGGGATCTTACCAGCCCAGGGATAGAACCTGGGTCTCCTGCGTGGCCATTAGGGAAGCCCCATATACATATACATGTATCTATATTTCAGATTCTTTTGCCATTTAGGTTATTGCAGAGTGTTGAATAGAGTTCCCTGTGCTGTAAGTAGGTCCTGTTTTCTGTATAGAGAAGTTAACTGATATTTGACCGGCTGTCTTCAGCTAGACCTGATTTACTTTCCGTGAGGCTAAGACTGGTAGCAGTCCACGGGGAAACGTGGCAGCGCAGCTTCATAAGGGAAATAAGTTTCATGCTTACTTTTGTTTTGTCAGCCAAAATTTATTTTGATAACTGCTACGATTTACAAGTCAACTTTAAAAGATCTTTCGGGTGCATAAGTTCATTAACAACCTGGATCTCATTTGTCGGAATCAAATGAACTTTCTGACGTGAGTAATTAAATACGATTCTAATCCTTCTTAGTGACCTTAGTGAGTGTGCATAGTCTCTTGCTAAATAATAGATAAAAAATCTATTTATATACACTGCCTACATTTTTATTAAGATGAATTTATAAAATTAGATTATTGTTGTATTAGCCAGGTTGAAGAATAAAGCTTCAGTGTTGGACTTGATTTCTTCTGATTGCTTCTGGGAGATAGATTAGTGTAGCAACATGAGTGTGGGTTTTAGAGTTGGGCACGTGAGAGGCAATGTTAGACCAACCACTTTCAGTCTCTGATGCATTATGTTGAATAAATTAGTGCTCAAATCTCGAGGAGCCTCAGTCTTCTCACCTGTAAAAGAAGGCAACTAGTCAGTCTTAGGTCAGGATGAAATAAAATACCATTAGATTCCTAGCATGAGGCTTCTTAGGTGTTGATACGGGTAAAGAGCCTGCCTCCCAATGCAGGAGATATAAGAGATGTGGGTTTGATCCCTGGGTTGGGAAGATCCCCTGGAGGAGGGCGTGGCAAACCCACTCCAGTATTCTTATCTGGAGAATCCCAGGACAGAGAAGCCTGGCAGGTTACACAGAGATGTAAATAGAGTGAGTTACCACATGCACACACACACGTCCCTAGCTTAGTTCCTGGCATATTATCAACAGTGTTAGCCCCAGTACCTCGCCTTTTCTCCAATAAAATTTACAACAGTATTGTGTAGAAAAAGTGTTGAAATTCCAGCTAGAGGATCTAGATTTAAGTCCTAGTTCTTTTCTCTTATTGTGTGTTTTCTTGGGTCAATCACTTGACCGCAGAGTGTCAGTTTTCTCCCCTATAAAATGGGATTATGAAAAATGAGATAATGAGTAAACATTGGGCTTTTATTCTTTATTATCTAATGTATTTAAAGCCTGCCTTAGTTCTGAATGGTTCATATTATTCTTCCTGTGTAAGAGAGGAACCGTACTTCAGGAACATTAACCTGATAGTTACATATAGAATATGTTTATTTGGAGGGACAGAGTGTAGGAAACAATGTGTATTTCCTTCCAGGAGGTTGTAATATATATAGAGGCTTTGAAAGGTTTTAAGCTAGAGGAGGGAAATGCTCAGTTTAAAAGATGATTGTGGCTGCAGTGATTCAGTGGACCAGGTCCCTTGTTTCTGTTGTTCATTATTATTTTCCCACCTGCCCTGGTAGAATTCTTTTCTGTATTCAGTTATGCCACTATTAGTAGCATTCCGAAGAGTTACCTGTATTTTGTAATCTGTATTCCCTACAACCTGCAATAAATCTAAATCTCAGGAATATTTCTGATATTCATCTGTTGAATCTACCCTTTTAAGCAGGAAATAATTTCTGTTTTTCCTTAGCATGTGTTTTTTAGCTCTAGCTGGGAAGTTTTTGTCATCTTCCATTCCTTGTCTGTTAACCTGTACCCAAGCTGTTCCACAAACCCAGGGTATAGCAAACCTCTCCCAGCTCCCTCTTTCCCGTGGAAGCTCTTTTTATGGCTTGCTTTTATTAAAAGTTTCCTGATCAGTCATCCTAAAGCAGTGTTAATTGCTTTATGACATAGATGTGTGTGTTGCTTCTTTTACTTCTTTTGTGTATTTTGAGTGTTCATTCTTATAACTATAGAGTGCCAAGCTTGAAGCAAAAGTTGAGTGAATTTTTAGTTTTAAAATATGATACGTAGACTTCTTACTGTATCATTTAAATAATGAAGTGTTTTTAATGTCTTCATGTGTAAAAAAGGTGGAGTGGGGTGAAGAGGAAGGAGGAATCAGGTAACCTGCTAAGGCAATCACAGAAGCACTAAAACCTGATAGTAGCCATTGATCTATTCATTTATCTGCATGCTCTTCATAGAAGTGAACTTTAGAAACAGAAACTTTTTACACTTTAATGACTTCCATGGGTTTAAAATGATTCAGTAATATTAGCATCAGGAAGGAGTGTCATTTGAGGGCATTCCTGTTGTTTCTATTAACAAATTCCATTTTATGCAGGTGTGTGGTAATTTCCAGCTCTCTTTCTAACACAGAATAGTTGGTCAGAGGAAAACCTGGCATCTACCAAGTGTTCCAGACCTATCTTTTAGGTTATTTTAATTCTTTGAGAAGAAAACTGAAGAATCAGTTGGGGCAAAGAGATTTTGTGGGCTTTGGATAGATCCCAGTAAAGCAAGCTAGTGGTAAAGAACCTACCTGCCAGTGCAGGAGACGTAAGAGACATGAGTTCGATCCCAGAGTCAGAAACATCCCCTGGAAAGGACATGGCAACCCACTCCAGTATTCTTGCCTGGAGAGTTCCATGGACAGGAGCCTGGTGGGCTGCAGTCCATAGGGTCGCAGAAAGTCGAACATGACTGAAGCGAAAGTACTCACGCATGCAGAAAAGCAAGGGCTGTCACTGGCCACTTAAGCAAGTACTCTCCCTCGTTCCCATGAGGGTCATGTTAAAAATGACAGTGTTACGTAGCAGTAGCAGCAGCGGGTTTGCTTTTCTGAGTTGTGGCAGCAGTTAGCACAGTGCACTAGTGGCTTAACAGACCAACACTTAAGTCCTTTTTTTGTTTGTTTGTTTGTTTTTAAGTCATTGAAATTATGAAACTGTCATTCAGATGGAAGCATTATAGTTCTTCGGAAACATTTTGATCTCAAAAGGAAAGGAGAATGATACAGATATACTGGCTGAGGTGTTTTGAGGTGCATCGAAGTGTTCCAGCCTGTGGCTTACCTTAACATGCTCTTGAAGTACCATGGCGTGGATTAAAAGGTATGCTTTAGTTGACTAAAAAAAGATTTACAACTTAAAAAAATAAATAAATAAAATAAAAGGTATGCTTTAGAAATCTTCCAGTGATCCCTCAAGGTCATGGGTAGAACAAACACTAATGATTCTATATTTAATTAACATGTATTTTAAAATATTTTAATACTTAGATTGCAGGTGTGGTTATGGATTTATGACAAAAGTATTGTTTGTTTATAAAAATAACTGTATATCTCAAGCTTGTTCAATGAGTTCCCTCTCCCCCCCTTTTGAGATACGGTTATAGGAGACACTGGAGTAGTAATTTTTTGCTAAATTTTAATAGTAATGGGCTATAATTTCTTTCATGAAATAGTTTGGGGATTATTCACGTGTTAGTCTGTAATTATCTTTATGATTTACATCATAGGCTAGTTCCTTTGCAGTGCTGTCATTTCATGGTAGTCTGAGTAGTAAATGATTGGATGCAGTTCTTCAGTTAGGGTATTAATTTGACCAAACAAAATTATTTTTATGTGGACCATTTATAGTTTGTGCTGTTTTTGTCTTTTACAAAAAATTTTTACTGAGAGGAAAGTGAGTGAGTCTTCATTAATAGTGTGATTGTTCTCTCTTTACCACAAGAATACAGTTAATCTTTCATGTGCTTGAGGTGTGTAGTCCCACTGCTACTTATGGTTGCTAATAGTGGTAATTCTAGACTTCATATTACCTTCTTAACTATCAAAAACCTTTAAGATTTTTATCTTCATAACATTTTATTTGAGTGATGTAGTCAAAACTATTTCTTAATTATTTGAAACCTTGGAAACCTTCAAATTGTGTACTATGTGCTTGTTAGTAAATGTTTTCTTAAAGATGGTGGAAATGAATCAACCCAGGGAGAATGCTGAATTCATTTATGTTACATTAGGTTAAAAATTCTTTATCTTTTAGGTAATGAAGGAAAATATGTTGGGAAAATAGAGGTTTAAATCATGGATATATAAGTGTAATAGAAATACAGTGGTACAGCCTGTAATTTTTATCATTTAGGCTACCTTATATTGAGAACCTTTTTTTTTTTAATTTTTTTAATTTTTTAAAATTATTTATTATTTTTTTTTCCAGTGGGTTTTGTCATACATTGATATGAATCAGCCATAGAGTTACACGTATTGAGAACCTTTTGATGCATCAGCAGTTAAATTACCAGTGGAATTTTGTTGTTAAATCTAAGACAAAACGACTTTATATTAAATTCTAGCCTATAATGATAGTGAATCAAATTTCAAGGTGAAGGCAACTGTCGATTAATTCAACAGGTGTTTTATGTCCAATATGGCAATGTTTACTCTCCGAAAAAGATCTTTTCTGACATAATGGGTTGGAGATGGTATTGATACATTGTCTACCAAATATATTTCTCTGTAATATTTGCCACTTCAGCTTAAAAAAGTCTCCTTTCTTGTCTCCTTTTAGATGCACTTGGGCATCCGTCTGTTTCTTTTTAACACCACAGAGGATTCTTGATGCACAGCCAGAGCTGGGTACTCCTTTTCTTTTGGAAGAGCTTATACCTTAGTGGTTAAGAGCTTAGATTCTGCAGCCAGCCAACCTGGGTTTCAGCTCTGGCACTCCTTTGTTGTTTTGACAGGTTGTAAGAATGACTTGGAAAAAAATAAAAATTTATGTATTAAAAATACAATACCATAAGTATATCCTTATATAATTTATATATTGCATTATGTGTATATACTTATGTGTATATACACACATATACATACCTTAACACACACCACTTACATAGATAAATTATATATTCATTTAGTGCAGGATTGAGCATGCGAGAAGCCAGTGTTAGAGTAACAGTGGTGATGATTGTTAAACGCTGTATCAGGAACTCCTTTTTGTGGGGGTTTAATTCTGTCACATTTTTCTTTTCCTGAATCTTATACCTTCTTGTATGGTCTTCCTGGAGTTAAATAAACAATCACTCTTTGACTAATGTTTTCAGTTTTTTGAGCTTTTTCTCCTCAGGGAAAAAAGGTGGCCATTAGAGACTGGTAGTTTATCTGTGGTTCTCTTTTATCCTGCTAGGTTGATGTGTGTGTTCTCTGAAGCTGTGTTTTTCAAATTGCATGTTTCTGCCTGTTCATTAGTGCGTCAGGAACTCAGTTTAGTGGGTTATGATCAGCATTAAGACATGTAATAGAAAAGAAAATCAGCGCAGTGAATATAGAAAGGAGTATGTTGAAACAAACTTGTTTCACTTTTTTTTTCATTTATTTTTATTAGTTGGAGGCTAATTACTTTACAATATTGTAGTGATTTTTGCCATACATTGACATGAATCAGTCATAGATTCACATGTGTTCCCCATCCTGATCCCCCCTCCCGCCTCCCTCCCCATCAGATTCCCCTGGGTCTTCCCAGTGCACCAGCCCTGAGCACTTGTCTCATGCATCCAACCTGGGCTGATGATCTGTTTCACCCTTGATAATATGCTTGTTTCAATGCTGTTCTCTCTGAACATCCCACCCTCGCCTTCTCCCACAGAGTCTAAAAGTCTGTTCTGTACATCTGTGTCTCTTTTTCTGTTTTGCATATAGGGTTATCGTTACCATCTTTTTAAATTCCATATATATGCGTTAGTATACTGTATTGGTCTTTATCTTTCTGGCTTACTTCACTCTGTGTTTCACTTTTTTAAGCTGAAATAAACAAGATATGCACATTTATGTGTATGTTGAGTGGATCCTTTTAGTTCACCAAGTGTATACTTCCCATAGTAATAGATGTCCCTCAGCAGTGGTATTAGTTTTATATTGTTTTGCCTTGCTGAGAAAAAGTGATTCCAGTCTGTGGCTCCTAGTGATATGCCAGTGAAGTTTAGTATAGGAGACTATCTGAGGAGTAGGAAGAAAAGAGAAAGATAGTAGCCACAGCTTTTGAGTGGCATTAACTAAGCCTGTTTTATCAAGTAATCTAGTATACTGTCCCTTGGCATCTATTCTGGTGTTAATAAACTCTTAGATCAGTAGTTTTCAAACTGCCAATGGCAGCCCATTTTGCAATCAATTTAATAAGTGGCTGTTCTTCTTGCCGCCGCTCCCCTCCCCAACAAATTAAATGAAGCAGAAAAGAACAGAAAAGGAAATGTCATGAATGTATCACATGATATAGTTGTGTAAAAACTTGTTTCAAGGGTACGTATGTGTATTGTATTGCAGACCTAAGTTCTAGTAATGATCAACTGGAAAACAGTATGAAACTGCATCTTATAAATCTGTATTGTCAAACTAATTTCAGCCACAGAAGACCTCAGATATTTAAAACAGTAATATTAGCTCAGTAGTTTTATCTCTGTCACAGTAGGGAACAGGTATCTAACTATGAAACTTCATTTTTGTTTTTTATAGTATTATTTGTGTGTGTGTGTGTGCGCGTGTTTTCTTGCTTGCTTGCCCTGGTACATATTTAAAGGCTCATGGTGCCAGTGATAGTGAAGTCTCTCAGTCGTGTCTGACTCTGCGAGCCTGTGGACTGGAGACTGCCAGGCTTTTTCTTTCCATGGGATTTTTTCCAGGCAAGAACACTGGAGTGGGTTGCCATTTCCTTCTCGAAAAGACTCATAGATAAGAAATTTATAGTATTTCTTAGTTGTGGAGGAGTTTGCTCTTTCTTTGAATTGATGAAAATGACCCATGCAATTAAAAAAGTACAAAAAAAACTGATGATACATACTAAAATCTACCCCCTTCATTCTCCTATTCCTTAGATCTTAGAAACTTCTCATATGCCTTCTTTGCTTCAGAAGATAAATATAAAAGTTTAACATTGAAAAATTTTTTACCATAAATTAGGTATATCACAGATATTTAAGGTAGTTAAATGTTAGAGCTTCTGTTTTTGTGAGGGTTTGATAATTTTTAAATTTTTATTTTTCTTGGATTAGTGCCTCTGCTATTCCAGTATCCTCATAACAGCACATATTTGCTTTATAGACTTATTAAAGATGATCACAGAGTTCCTAGTGAGTATTTTTTAAAAAATAAAGCCTCAGAGGAGGATAGTGTCAGCATATGCATGTTTTAAGATTGTGTTTGAAATACAGTTTCCTCCTCCCTAGAAAACAATAAGAGAATGAAGACTTCTGGTAAATTGTTTCATAACAATGGAATTTGTACATTAGTTTTCTGCACTTGGGAGTTGAAAAACAGATAAAATCTTTGCCAAAATAATAGGCCAAAAGATAATAAGCCCAATTCATTTTTCTCTGCAAGTTCTTAGAAACTGAGTCAAAACCATACATAGTAGCTGCTCTGAATTGGGTGAAATATACTCCAGTTCAGTGCTCAGTCATGTCCGACTTTTTGTGACCCCAGGGACTGTAGCATGCCAGACTTCCTTGTCCATCACCAACTCCTGCAGCTTGCTCAAACTCATGTCCATCAAGTCGGTGATGCCATCCAGCATCTCATCTTCTGTTGTGCCCTTCTCCTCCTGCCTTCAGTCTTTTCAAGCATCAGGGTCGTTTCCAATGAGTCAGTCCTTTGCATTAGGTGGCCGAAGTATTGGAGCTTCAGCTTCAACATCAGTCCTTCCAGTGAATAATCAGGACTGATCTCCTTTAGGATGGACTGGTTGGATCTCCTGGCTGTCCAACGGACTCTCAAGAGTATTCTCCAACACCACAGTTCAAAAGCATCAGGTCTTCGATGCTCAGCTTTCTTTATGGTCCACCTCTCACATCCATACATGACTACTGAAAAAACCATAGCTTTGACTATACAGACCTTTGTTGGTAAAATAATGTCTCTGCTTTTTAATATGTTGTCTAGGTTGGTCAACTTAGAAATTACCTTTTGAAATTATAGAAAGTAGGTTAAGTATTTTCCCCCTCTCCCCTCCGCACCCTCCCCACAGTGGGTTAAGTGCCTTCAGAATGGTGGCTTGTCTTTGCATCAGTTTGTAGACCTGCTGTTGCTAGTAATACCAGCAGAGAACAAGAGCCTATGGATTTAGAGAAAGGGAGAGTTCAGTTCATTCGCTCAGTAGTTTCTGACTCTTTGCAACCCCATGGACTGCAGCATGCCAGGCTTCCCTGTCCATGACCAACTCCTGGAGTTTACTCAAATTCATGTCCATCGAGTAGGTGAAGCCATCCAACAATTTCATCCTCTGTCATCACCTTCTCCTCCCACCTTCAATCTTTCCCAGCATCAGGATCTTTTCAGATAGTCAGTTCTTTGCATCAGGTGTCCAGAGTATTAGAGTTTCAGCTTCAACATCAGTCCTTCCAATGAATATTCAGTACTGATCTCCTATAGGATGGACTGGCTGGATCTCCTTGCAGTCCAAAGGACTCTCAAGAGTCTTCTCCAACACCACAGTTCAAAAGCATCAATTCTTCAGCACTCAGCTTTCTTTAAGGTCCAACTCTCACATCCATACATGACTACTGGAAAAGCCATAGCTTTGAATAGATGGACCTTTGTTGGCAAAGTAATGTTTCTGCTTTTTAACATGCTGTCTAGGTTGGTCATAGCTTTTCTTCCAAGGAACAGGTGTCTTTTAATTTCATGGCTGCAGTCTCCATCTGCAGTGATTTTGGAGCCCAAGAAAAGTCTCTCACTGTTTCCGTTGTTTCCCCCATCTATTTGCCATGAAGTGATGGGACCAGATGCCATGATCTTAGTTTTCTGAATGTTGAGTTTTAAGCCAATTTCTTCACTCTCCTCTTTCACTTTGATCAAGAGGCTCTCTTCTTACTTTCTGCCATAAGAATGGTGTCATCTGCATATCTGAGGTTATTGATATTTCTTCTGGCAATCTTGATTCTGATTTGTGCTTCATCCAGCCTTGCATTTCATATGATGTACTCTGCATTTAAGTTAAATAAACAGGGTGACAATATACTGCCTTGATGTACTCCTTTCCCAGTTTGGAACCTGTTGTTTCATGTCCACTTCTAGCCTTTCTTTCCATGTACAGCTGAATCCTTTCTATTGTTGTTTCCCCAAGCACTCCACCACACCCCTAGTCCCCCACCCACCCTTATCTTTTCTCAGACTTCCTACTATCAGTGGCCTTACTTGGCTTTTCATCATTATGTTAGTCATATTTACTTCCATCTCATCACTTTTGGCCTCATGCTGCTTATCCTGTTGGGTGCAAGGTTTCATGCAAGGGGATACCCTTGTGTCATTCTTTCTTTATAACTGTGTCCCTTTTACTTTGGTTATCATAACACATGTGAGCAACTTATCTTTTTCTTTCAAAGCTTTTCCTCCTAAACTGTAGTTTAGAAAGAAACTCAACTACCTTCTAGTTATAGTTGTCCTAGAACTGAGATCACTGACCAGAGGCAGCACCCCAACCACACATTTAGGATCAGAAGAAAACATACCATAAAATTACTAGGTCAATTATTAGATATGGCTCCAGTATACTTTTGGTTACTAAAAACAGATCAGTCAAAAATACCCCCTAAGAATGAAGATTAAGGTGCTTTGAAAGTATTTTAAAAGTTATTTTAGATTCTGAAGGTAACAAAGTTTAAAAAAAAAATCTTTTAAGTAAATGATAGTATTTTTAGAATTAGGAACTTTCTGAAAGTAATTTATAATTTATTACTTTAAAAATAATACTATTTTGCATTTCTGTGGGATCTGGGATATCTGTTAAGAGTATTAGAACGCATCTCGATTATGAACCTAATTGAAAATGGGTATATACTTTGAAACTGTCATAAAAATCAGGGACTCTCTTTCTTTTGAAAAATACAATGGAATCAGTTGATGTTACACTATTGAACTGTTAGTGTATGTAGGTGAGTGATGAGCAGGAAGATGTGCGTGCATTTTCTTGGAAATGCCAGACTTGTCACTTCAATGAGGAGTACAGCTTTCATAATGGAGACCATATCAACCATGTAACCAGTTTCCTACACCTGAGTGAATGAACTCTGTGAGGCTCTGATAGCTGATGAAGAGGAACTGCAAATAAAATCATGGCAGCCTTAGTTGACCTCCACAAGTCTCCAGGTGTTGCTTTAACAGTTACTGAGTCAACATAAAATCTTGAAAGATCATAACTGAAAATGTGCTAGTGGTCAGGAAGGACGACTGCATCTTTTCCCCCTCTGCCCCTTAGTTTTTTGTTATAAGGAATTCTGGGGATTCCTAAGGTGGGGAGATAGAACAAAACATTTTCAAAACATTTACTTTGATTGAGTGCTTTTGTGTTTTATCATAGCAATGAGTGAATGAAAGTGATCAAAATTGTATGTTGAAGTGCTGGTGATAGCAGCTAGATTAATTGTGCATGAAATTTAACTTATTAAAATTCCTTTATTGTTGAAATTCCTGTGAAAAAAATACTCTGAGAAATTCTAGTCTCAGGGCAGGGATAGGGGAGAGGCAAGTAACAGAAATATATAAAACTTGGAACAGGCAGAATCCATTGAAAGCATTCACTTTTGAAATAAAAGCTCCTGCATCCTCTGCTGGGAGCCAGTTTCTAATCCTACTCGTTCCCAATCCTCCACATTACACAAAATTTTATTGATTCCTATATCCTCAGCCCCAGGACAGTGACTAGTCAAGCAGGTACTCAGTAAATACTTGTTGAATGAATGAACTTTTTGAGAACACTAAGTTTTAAGATAACGTGTCTGTCCTGCAACAGCAGAATAGGCCATTCTCTTATTTACCAACCTCTTAATTTATAAATAGCATGAGTGGATATATACAGAAGTGCATCTTGTTTTGAAATGATCTTAATTTGAACAGTTCTGTCATCAGTTACCTTTTGTGAATTGAGATTTTTAAGTCTAAATGCCGAGAAAAGCTGAGTGCATAATAGCTAACACTTAGCAGGTGTTGAACTTACAAAATGCCCCCTTAAAGTGTTTTACAGGTATTAGCTCAGTCTTCACATGGCTTTCCAGGTTGTCATTTAACTTTCCTATTTTACAGATGTGGAGACTGAAGCTCCATAATAACTGTGAAAGGATTGTGGTGTTTTTATTGTTGTTAGATAGTCCTGAACTTTGAGGTAGAAAAACTTGAAAATCGTTTATCCAACAATTCAACATATTTTTCTCACAATAGTAGATATCCAAGTGTGAGATTTTTTTTTTCTTTTTTTTTTTTTTTTTTGGGTAGAGAAAGAATGTGATCTATGTTCATATTCCACAGAAGAAAAGCTCTGTATTTGAATGAAAACATTTCCATATTTGGTGTTGACCAGATTTGGTTTGTTAGGAGGTGGACAATTGCCCTTTTATGGCCATCAGACACTTCATGGCTCTCTTTTATATTTCTTCAATTTGGTGACTCTGTCACTTCCTCAAACAATCTTTTTCTATCCTATCTTTTTTTTTTTTTTTTACTGCTCTTTTATATTGCAGTGATCTCTCTTTTTCTTTCTTTCTACCCCTGAGGGCCCCCCCCCCTCATTTACATGCAGTCAGAACGAACAAGAATATCAGCTCTATATTCTTATCGTTTAGAATAATATGTGACTGTATTTTGAGTCTGGGAATCTCGTAAACCAAGTGAGAAATAAGGATATTATGAAAATAGCATAAAATGTAGGTGCTAGTAGATTGTCCAAAAGTGAAGAAGACTGACCCAAGGCAAAGTAGTATTCCTCTTTCAGAAGAAAGTTGTTGAGTATAATAACCAGATGAGCAGGATTAATTTCTTTAGGAATACTGGAACCAATCCAAGGCATTTTTGGATAATCAGGAAAAAAGTCAACAGTTAGAATGATCCCCCTTTTGCTTTGATTTTTGTTCCAGAATTCAAACTTATACTTAGAATTAAGTACTTAACTTCAATCTTAAACTATCCTTCATACCCAAGAGTTATTAACATTTTTTAAGCCCAGGAAGTTAATTTGTTAACAGCATCATTATTACTGGCTTATACATAATGGATCTTATATTAGCACTTGATTATTGTTATTGTAGTAAAAAAATTGCCTGGGTGAAATTGCTGGAAATTTACACCTGGTATATGAAGTTTTCCTAACAGTTAGTTTTAGATTCAACAAAACTACATGAAAGAACAGAAACTTCCAAGGAGTTCTTTCCAGCTGTATTGTTGATAGCCCCATTTAGATCTTGATACCGGTTCTTAATAGAATCTGTCAACAATGTGGATTATCACTTTTTTTTTGAAGTGTCAGTATGCCTCATTAAACTACACTGCTATTGAAGAGCAAGAAACAGCAATTACCTATAGCACGGTATTTTAGCAGGGCATTCTTTATGGGAAAAGTAAACAGTTTCATTAGAGTGAGGAAATTAATCATCATTTTAGCTTTTCGGACTTGGTAAAATAGTTAATTCCTTTTTCTCCTCATTATAAAATTTGTGAAGTTAGTATCAGCTCACTTGGTAGACAATTTATAATTTTTTCCTCCACTGTAGAAAATGTTGGACATTTCAGATCATTTTGTTTATAATCACTGGTTAATTCAAAATAGTTGATCATCATCAAACAACCCAGTCAACAAATGTGCGATAGACATTTCTTCAAAGAAGACATACAGATGGCCAAGAGGCACATGGAAACATACTTAATTATTAGATATCTAGTTATTAGGTATCACGTACTTCAACAGTACGTAAACCAAGAAATTCCAGATGTTCAAGCTGGATTTAGAAAAGGCAGAGCCAGAGATCAAATTACCAACATCTGTTGGATCCTAGAAAAAGCAAGAGAATTCCAGAAGAACACCTACTTCTGCTTCATTGACTACTCTAAAGCCTTTGACTGTGTGGATCACAACAAATTGGAAAATTCTTAAAGAGATGGGAATGCCAGACCACCTTAACTTCCTCCTGAGAAATCTATATGCAAGTCAAAAAGCAACAGTTAGAACCAAGCATGAAATGACAGACTGGTTCCAAATTGGGAAAGGAGTTCACCAAGGTTGTATTTTGTCACCTTGCTTATTTAGCTTATATTCAGAATCCATCATGTGAAATGCCAGGCTGGATGAAGCAGAAGTTGGAATCAAGATTGCTGGGAGAAATATCAGTAACCTCAGATATGCAGATGACACCACCTTTATGGCAGAAAGCAAAGAGGAACTAAAGAGCCTCTTGATGAAAGTGAAAGAGGAGAGTGAAAAAGCTGACTTAAAATTCAGTATTCAAAAAACTAAGTTCATGGCATCCACCCCATCACTTCATGGCAGATAGAAGAGGAAACAATGGAAACAGTGACACTTATTTTCTTGGGCTCCAAAACCACTGCAGATGGTGACTGCAGCCATGAAATTAAAAGATGTTTGCTCCTTGGAAGAAAAACTATGACAAACCTGAACAGCATATTAAAAAGCAGAGACATTACTGACGAAGGTCCATCTATTCAAAGCTATGGTTTTTCCAGCAGTCATGTATGGATGTGAGAGTTGGACCTTAAAGAAACCTGAGTGCTGAAGAATTGATGCTTTTGAACTGTGGTGTTGGAGAAGACTCTTGAGAGTCCCTTGGACAGCAGGGAGGTCAAACCAGTTAATACTAAAGGAAATCAATCCTGAATATTCGTTGGAGGGACTAATGGTGAAGCTGTAATACTTTGGCCACCTAATGCAAAGAATTGTCTCATTGGTAAAGACTCTGATGCTGGGAAAGATTGAAGGCAGGGGGAGAAGGGGATGACAGGGGATGAGTTGGTTGGATGGCATCACCGACTCAATGGACGTAAGTTTGAGCAAACTCCAGGAGTTGGTGATGGACAGGAAAGTCTGATGTGCTGCAGTCCCTGGGGTTGCAAGGAATCGGACACAACTGAGCAACTGAATTGAACTGAATTACTAGAGAAATGCAAATCAAAACTACAGTTAGACATCAACTCACAACAATCAGAATGGCGATCATCAAAAAGTCTACAAACAGTAATTTTGGAGAAGGTTTGGAGAGAAGGGAACCGTCTTACACTGTAGGTGGGAATGTAAATTGGGATAGCCACTGTAGAGAACAGTATGGAGGTTCCTTTAAAAACTAAAAATAGAGCTGCCATGTGATCCTGCAATGACTTGTCAGGTGCCACTGGTGGTAAAGTGCCAGTGCAGGAGACGGAGGAGACTCAGGTTTGATCCGTGGGTCTGGAACATCTCCTGGAGGAGGGCTTGGCAACCCATTCTAGTATCTTGCCTGGAGAATCCCATGGACAAGGCAGCCTGGTGGTCTGTAGCCCGTAGAGTCACAAAGAGTTGGACACGACTGAAGCCGCTTGGCACAGCACGGCACAGGATCCTGCCACCCCGCTCCTGGGCGTATATCCGGAGAAGAGCATGGCCTGCGAGGATCCATGCACCCCAGTGTTCATTAGAACACTTTACAATAGCCAAGACATGAAAGCAGCCCACGTGTCCATCGACAAGGCAGTGGATGAAGATTTTGTACACATGTACCATGAAATATTGGGCTTCCTTCGTGGCTCAGTTGGTAAAGAATCTGACTGCAATGCGGGAGACCTGGGTTTGATCCCGGGGTCGGAACATCCCCTGGAGGAGGGCATGGCAACACGTGAGGAACACCTAGGTATTCCTGCCTGAAGAAACCCTGCGGCCAGAGGAGCTCGGCGGGCTGCACTCCACGGGGTTGCAGTCAGACAGGCTGAGCGACTGAGCACACCGTGAAACACTGCTTAGCCTCGGTAGAGGATGGAGTGATTCCGTTTGCAGCAAGGGGGATAATGTAGGGATTGTCATACTGAGTGAAGTCAGTCAGAAATGTGTGCAATCTAAAAATAAGTGATACAAATGGACTTACTTACAGAACAAAAACAAGACTGTGAAAATGAACTTATGATTCCCAGGATAGAAGGGTTGGCGGGAGGGGTAATTAGGGAGTTTAGGATTGACATGTACACACTGCTGTATTTAAAAGGATAACCAATAAGGACCTACTGTATAGCACAGTGAACTCTGTTCATTATTGTGTAACAACCCAAATGGGGAAAGAATTTGAAAAAGAGTAGATGTATGTGTATGTGTAACTCAACCACTTTGCTGTCCACCTGAATCGAACACAACATTGTTAATCAGCTGTACTCCAATATAAAATAAAAAGTTAAAAAATATGTAGTGAATATAAAGACACTAGTTTTCCTTAACTATATATATATATATATTTTAAAATAGTTGGTGTAATTACTGTTATAGTTTAAGAGCTACAGTTTCATGAGTTTTTTGTTAATCTTTTTTAACAGATGACTTACTGTTTAATATTATTCATTCATTTAGTGAGCATATGCTGTGTACATACAGACTTGCATTTGAAAACTTGATATTAATATTGTATGCAATTGAGTCAATTTTATATTAATAATACATGCATAGTGTTGTCCATATTTCTCTAATGTATACTTCTGACATTAAAAAAACTGTCCAGCATAAAAGTTATGGCCTAAAAACTTCCTTGTGCATCTCTAGTTTATTATGGAAACAGGTTGACATTTTCTTCATTACTGGGATACTTAAAGTTCTTTGAAGACTGTAGATTTGACTAATCCCTAGGGCTGTTAACACAATCAGTTTTTCATGGCTGATTTAACTGTGGCATTGTTCTCTAGTTGTATTACTATAGCATTTCATCCTTGAGAATCAACAGTTTTGGTTTGCTAAGAAATACTTTACAGGTTAAGAAGTGATTTTTCTGGAACATTTAAATAAATTTGGTTTACTTAATGGAAAAGCAAATAGGAATTAATTTATCAGTGAATTGGGACAAA
The DNA here is from genome assembly GCF_963930625.1 of Muntiacus reevesi. Taxonomy (NCBI): domain Eukaryota; kingdom Metazoa; phylum Chordata; class Mammalia; order Artiodactyla; family Cervidae; genus Muntiacus; species Muntiacus reevesi. The sequence goes on from NC_089264.1 coordinate 43,556,980, forward strand.
CATAATTATTTGGGAAGTTTGAAGAAGATGAGTGGTTTAAAGACTGGAGTATGGCTTCCTTGTATATTTATATGTAATCCTCAATATTAGTATGATCAATGTGAAATCAGAAGCAGGGGGAATATCCTATCTTATGACTTTTTGAGGTTTAATTTTCCCTTCTAAGTTTGAAGGCCTGTCAGGATTGTTGGTGGTAGTTAAATGAGAGCACATATAAACAGATATATTCTGTTTGTTGGGTGCTTGTCTGTTTTACTGCATGGGACTGGTTTAGGGTGCTGTAGATATAAAAGTTGTAATAAGAACAACTTCTAACTTTATGGAATCAGGGAGTGGAAATATAGAAGGTAATTTGAGAAAGCAGTGGACAGCATCTGTCAATGAATTCCTTATGATGGAAGTCAAGAATGAGGGACGTAAAAAATCTAATACTTAAGAGAATAGAGACTACATGTCTTTAGAAAACATGCCTGTATAGATAGATGTTGATGAGAGAGGAAATGTTAAGAATTAAGTTGCTGCAGTGGAGCAGCTGATGTTTAAGAAACTGTGCCCTTCTTCTTTCTAGCTAGACAAATCTACCCAGTTAAGTCGTAAATTTATAACAGAACAGCTTTGCAGTTTGCCTAATTTGAATTCATAGCAAGATATTAAGTAAATATATAATCCAAATGACCCAAACTGTGACAGTTAGATCTATACCTGTCAAGAGGTCTTAACCTTTGTTTTCCTCATTGCTACCATCAAACTCCCAAGACTTTTGCCTTGTCTTCTAGTGCTTTACTACTTTAAGTTACTGATGTTCTACATTCTTCATGTTTTTTGTTATTTTTAGTTGCTCAGTCATGTCCAACTCTTTGCGACCCCGCAGACTGTAGTCTGCCAGACTCCTCTGTCCATGGGGATTCTTCAGGCAAGAGTACTGGAGTGGGTTGCGATGCCCTCCTCCAGGGTATCTTCCCAATCCAGGGATCGAACCCATGTCTCCCGCATTGCATGCAGATTCTTTACCAATTCAGCCACCAGGGAAGCCCTAATCACTTCATAGTGAGTCTCAATTCAGTCTTTTACCTGTGCCGAGCTGAGGCTCCTCAGATGGTTGATGTTTTATTAGGCTGCCTGTAGTACCACCCAAGACAAAGTAGTTTGCTGTTAGATTTTTGTACCACCAACTTCCATCCCCCTATATTGTGTATTTCCCTTGCAGAGCCCTGTGGCTTCCTTGTGAAGCTTGTGGGAGCAGCTACAACTAGCTGCTGGGCCTGCCTTTTTGGTCTAGCAGTGTATGAAAGCAGCTCGACAGGTTAATGGCTCAGATAATCTTTATAAACTTTGAATTGTGGTTAAGACCACTTCTTCAGAGTGGTTTTTGGCTTTACCACAAATGTAGGTTTGATTGTTTTAACATGACATGTGAGAACAGAAAGTTAAGTTACAGTTCAAAAGAAATGTATTGTTTTGGGTATAAACACTCAAGCAGGAAGGCATTTCCTTATTTACGCATTGGTATATAAAAAATATTCTGAAAATCTTTTCTTCCCCGTTCTGAACGTAACAGATTTTGATCATTTTATTTTTGCTTATTGATAGTCTCCCTTCACTGTCCTTTTTTACATGTTTTAAAATTACAGTTGCCATCTTTTTTTTTTTTCCTTAGGGTCAGGCTTCTTTGAAATAGTTTAATTCCTTGTAAACTTGAATTATAGCCTTTCCTATATGAATTAGACTTTTGGCTACACATCTGTAAATGTTCTGGTCTGCTTTATTTAAAAGGAAAACAAAAGGCAGATATACTGCAGAATTCAAACACTTTAAAACCAAACCGTATGTTAGAGGTTTGACTGTTTAAGAAATTGGCCATTAATGGTTTAATAGAGGTTGGACTGGTACAGAGTCTTTGTGTTAATAATTTTGACTAGCAGAAAACATTAGTGTAGACATAGTATATATATATATGTATATATACATAGACATAGAAGATGTTTATGTATCCTTGATCCTTTTCCACTCAGGAAAAAAATGTACTTTGCAAAATTTTGATTGGTGATGTAGACAGTGGTCATGAGCAATGTAGCATATGTATTGTCTTAGTGCAAGAAATATGAAGGAGTAATTGTCAAGTATTTGATGTACCTATATGCACAAACATTCTTGTCTGCTTATGTATATGTATGCAGTAGCTAAGGTATGGTTCCCAGAGCAGGTGTCTTTAGATTTCCTGAATTTTATGTATTGATAGCTTTAGAAGAGAATTTTTTTCACTTTCTAGTAGTCAAAGAAAAAAGAATCTTTTACCCTTATAATTTAGTCAGTAGTTGAAGTATTGGAAGGGTAATGAAAGGTTTCTTTTCAGGTTTCTTGTTGACCCCTCACTTTAAGCAAAACAAGTCTATACTATATCATAGAAATTTTTAGGATCAGTTAGTACACTTTACAGTCTTTTCATAAAAATTATACCTCTTCATATGTTAGTATCTAGAATTAAACTGTACTTGAATTCTACCTTATTGCAGAATATATGGAAAATCATGGACTGTATACTGTATACTGTAGTTACATTTTAAACCAAATTTACCTTTGTGTGAACAAGGCAAAGTGGTTTCTAAGCAGATTTTTCTCGTCTGTGTAATGAGGATAATAGCACCTCCCTTAATAAGATTGACATGTGTATGAAGTGAGATATGCATGCATAGTGTGTAGGTAGTCTGATGCTACTCCTGTTGTGTATTCTATATGAAAAGGGACCGTGTTTCATTTGCTGCTACACGTTCCAAATGTCTACTGCAGTTCCTAACATACAGTAGGCCCTTAAATGTGTGTTAAATGTTAAAGAAAGAACAAAGAAATGAAAATGTTCAAAACAATTATGCCACTCTCTTTCTCTCCTTCCTCTTCAACTTGGTTTTAGCTGAGAGAGGCAAAGGAAGCCAGTTTAAAAGTTAACAATAGGAAGGTTCTAATCCTAGTACACATTGAGCATTTTTCTGTGACACTGCATAACTAGTGACTTTTAAAAAATGCATACTCTGGGGTAGATTTTCCCAATAGACGACCACAATTGACCCTGATTCTTTTGCCTACTAAAATTAGGGAAGAAGATTGTAAATTCTGATTTGCAGTTTGGATGGAGAGAAGACAGTTTTCAGGACTTAAATCCTTATACTAACCTTTGATATGAAATACATATATTCTGGAATAGTGTAGCTGAGGACTGGAAATCACTACCTTCTAAAATCTGATGTTAAAATAGAATTCAAAGACAATAGGAATAAAGTCTAGGAAAGAACTTTTTGCCCAAAACCATCCATTCATTTGAAAAGCTTGAATATTAATAAATGTGGTTATATATTTATAAATTAATATACCTACAGAAAAACAGCACACAAATCATAAATGTACAATAAAGTGAATTTTCACAAAGTGAATATACATATGTGACCGTCACACAGATGAAGTTACAGAATATTACTCATTCTTCAGGATCCTTTTGTATAGCTCCTAGTGTGTACCTCCCTCTCAAAGGTAACCTGGATCCTGGTGAACACTGTAGTTTAACTTTGCTTTTCTTTTTAAAATCTCATATAAAGTGGAATCATATAATTTTTGTACCTTTTTGAGTCTGGCTTCTTTTGCTGTTATTGTTATTGCATATGTAGTGATACTTTGTTCACTCTCATTGCTGAATAGCACTCTGTTGTATGATGATTCTATAATTTATCTGATCCTTTGACAGTGGTCATTTGAGTTTCTCATTTGGGATTACTATGTCTGATGATGCTGTGGACATTCTTGTGCATGTCTTTTGGTACTCATATATACACATTTGTGGAGGTATAGCATTTTTATTACTTTTGAACATCAGCAATAATAATCTCAAGTCAACAAGCATATGTTTTAAACTGTTGTCAGTGGCCTAGCAGTATTGCTACATTCTCAGGTGTACCTTTATTAAGGAAAGATTATGGGGCTTCATGTACCACCTAATTGCATGATAATGCTTCTGAGGCTATTCCATTCCTTGGGCTGAATCAGAATTCTTTTAGGGAGAGTCCTGTTGGACCTAACTTTTACAGGGAAATACTATTTTTTTCTACTTGTATTTTCTTCCTTGTGATGGGAGCTAAGTATTACAATGTCTGGCTTCTCTCTACCAAATTTAATCCTTTGATTCCTCATTGTTCAGTTGCTCAGTGGTGTCCCGACTCTTTGTGACCCCCTGGACTGCAGCACGCCAGGCTACCCTCTCCTTCACCATCTCTTGGAACTTGCTCAAACTCATGTCCATTGAGTCTGTGATGAGGTGATTCCTCACTAGGTACTTGGAAAACTTTGTAGGATATTAGGACTCAATATGGGCTTCCCAAATGGCACTAGTGGCTAAGAACTGGCCTGCCAATGCAGGAGACATAAGAGATAAGGGTTCAATTCCGGGGTCAGGAAGATCCCCCTCGAGGAGAGCATGGCAGCCCACTCCAGTATTCTTGCCTGGAGAATCCCATGGACAGAGGAGCCTGGTGGGCTACAGTCCATGGAGTTGCAAAGAGTTGGACACGACTGAAGCAGCTTAGCACAGGACTCAGTATAGAGCCCAGCTTTAAAATTGCAAGGTCTTCTGGCTTGGTAGCTTTTTTGAAAAACTGAAAATTACCTATTTTTCCATAGTTTGTTAATTCTATGGAGGCAAAAACTTACTTTGAGAGGCCTCCTGAAATATAACTTATTTGTCTTCTTCATTCTTCCCCACTAAAAATCTCTTTGCTCCTCTCTGCTATATTCAGGCTTCCCTACCAGAAATCATTGATGGTTACTTCTTGGGGATCTGATCTCTTGGTTCCAAATACCTATACTGAACAGTAGTTAAAGGAAAGCTAGACCCCTTCTAAAATAAATGTATTGCACAGTAAATGCTATATACGTTTTCAAGAATAGAACCTAAGGAAACAGGCAAAGAAATCCTGTTATGGATAGTTGTATTCTATGGCTTTCTAAAAAGAAAAAATCCCTTTTATTGGCATCTGTCTTTCTTTCCTTTTTAAGTCTCACTTGGATTGGAAAGGACATTTCAAAAGATGAGAAAAAAATAATAGCTTCTAATTAATATCAGATTTCTTTCTTCCTGTGAAGAATTTTCAAATGACTTCAGAGAACTGACAACCTTAACATCTTTGGCAGATGTTTTGTGGAGGAAAAGCATCTTTACTATTTATAATTTGAGGTAGGGGTGAGAAGTAAGTGGGGAGGTGCGAAGGGAAAAACTGTGACATCTCATGTACAAACTGCTTTCCATGATCACTTGGGATTTTCCACAGGAGATGTTCAAGCCAGTGTTTGATGGATTGTTTGCATGCTCTCTGCGCTGCCCTTCCTTAGGAGGTATAGATTCTAGGAAGAACTTCTCTTTTTCCTTTTGTATATTTACCTTGATGGTAGAAGGAACCATTTATATATTATACATATACTCCTCATGTTCTTCTTTTCTATGTCTTGGCACCCACTTGTCTGTTTTTTCTAAGTTGTAGGGCAACCACTGTCACTTATCCCAGCAGTCACAGAGGGTACCCTTCAAAGCTGAGCCAATATTCCTCATTAAACCGTAGTTTAAGGCAAAACTAAAGGTACTATTCAGTTCAGTTCAGTCGCTCAATCGTGTCCGACTCTTTGCGACTCCATGAATCGTAGTACGCCAGGCCTCCCTGTCCATCACCAACTCCTGGAGTCTACCCAAACCCATGTCCATCGAGTCGGTGATGCCATCCAACCATCTCATCCTCTGTCGTCCCCTTCTCCTCCTGCCCCCATTCCCTCCCAGCATTAGGGTCTTTTCCAAAGAGTCAACTCTTTGCATGAGGTGGCCAAAGTATTGGAGTTTCAGCTTCAACATCAGTCCTTCCAGGGCAAAATATATATAAAACATGAAGTTTACCATTTTAATCATTTTTATGTGTACAGTCAGTTTCATTAAGCACATTCACGTCACTCCACAACCACCATCATCTTCTGTCTCCAAAATTTTTTCATCTTCCCAAAGTGTACCCATTAGACAGTAACTGTCTGTGCTTCCATACCCTCCACCACGGTGACAGTCACTGGAAACCACCATTCTACTTTGCTTTCTTCTGAATTTGACTACTCTGGGTACCTCATATAAGTGGGATCATAGGATATTTGACCTTTTATGTCTTATTTTAGCTTAGCATAATGTATTCAAGGTTCATCCATGTTGTATGTGTCATGCATGTGTCAGAATTTTTTTTAAGGTGGAATATTTCATTGTTTGAGTAGATGAATACCACATCTATTCATCCATCAGTGGGCATTTAGATTATTTCCACCTTTTGACTGGTGTGAATAATGCTGCTGTAAACATTGGTGTACAAGGATCTGTTTGAGTTTCTGCTTTTATTTCTGTTGGATATGTACCCAGAAGTGGAATTGGTAGATTATGTAATAATTGTACATTTAAGTTTGGAGGTACTGCCATACCATTTTATATTTCCACCATAGTACCATACCATTTTATATGTCCATTAACAGTGTATCAGGGTTAAGTCTTGTTATTTTTTGTCATTTTTGGTAACAGGCATCCTGACGGGTGTGAGGTGGTATCTTTGTTTTTGATTTGCGTTTCCACAGGGATTGGCAATGCTGAGTTTTTATGTGCTCGCTGGCCATGTGTATGTCCTCTTGGAGATATATCTCTTCATGTCCAGTGGTGGTTTAGTTGTGGTGGTTTAGTTGCTAAGTCGCATCTGACTCTTGTGACCCATGGACGGTAGCCTTCTAGGCTCTTTTGTCCATAGGATTCTTCAGGCAAGAATACTGGAGTCAGTTGCCATTTCCTTCTCGTGGGGATCTTCCCGACCCAGGGATCAAACCTGGGTCTCCTGCATTGCAGGCAGATTCTTTACCGACTGAGCTAAGAGGGTAGTCCTTTACTTATTTTTAAATCAGGTTTTTGTTGAGTTCTTTATGTATCAAATATTAATTTCTTTGTGAAATGTATAATTATTTGTATTTTAAAGCTACATAAATGTGTATTTGATTTGAAGTCCTTATTTCAGTTTTGCCATATTTCTTAGAGTAAATATTACTCTGTAATCCAGCCTTGAAACAGTAGTGGTATTTCATCGAGTGCCGACTTAGTACCTAGAACTCTGAGGTACTGTACACTCTTGTTTTTGGTCGCACTTCGTGGCACACAGAATCCTATTTCCCCAACCAGGGATTGAACCTGCATCCCCTGCATAGGAAGTATGGGCTCCCAATCACTGAACCTCCAGAAAATCCCTCAGACTGTACACTGAACCTTTTAAATTCTTATAAGAATTCTGTACACATCTACTTTTATCTGTGTTTCAAGTTGAGAAAACTGAAACAGAGAGCTGAAGTAGCTTCTGCTCCTTTGCTTTAAAGTTAGGGTGTGAACTTAAACAACCTAGCTCCTGAGTCCATGCCCTACTGTAATACGTGGCTGCCTGTCCCATGACCTGTATTTGTGACAGATTGTGTGTGCTCTTATCAGATGGCACTTTTCACCTCTTAAATATTGCCTTAAAAGGCAGTGCATAAGATCAAGTGAGGTGTCTGAAGGAGTTCTTAGCAAAAATTGAATTCTTAGCAGAAATTAAACAGATGGTTAAGGTTAGGATCTCTTTAAACTTCTTTAAGTTGCATTATATTTTCCTCTGTGGAAGTGTATGTTTTCCATAAGGGTGTGAATTTATTTGGATCTGGCATATTTTTTCCTGTATTATTTCCCCTATGTTTACTGAGAACATTTTGTGGGGTAAATTTTTAACTTACATGTTTTTCTCAGTTTTTATTTTAAGCCACCCTTCTTCTAGACTCAATATATGAGTGGCCTTAACTGATGTCTAGATACTGCAATTTTTTTTGGCTGTTTACCTAAGCCAAGCCTAGCTAGTAATGAATAAAACATCTGCCAGATTATATATAATACATTCTAGAGCAAAATGAAATTCTTGCTGCTCACCATTATCACTAATACTGATAATTAGTGGGGATGATGTATATATATGTGTGTGTGTTGTTTTATATGCACACTCGGGGAGGGAAAGAAAATATATATCTCATTTTTTTCATTCAAAATTAATGCTTCTGGGAATTCCCTAGCAGTCCAGTGGTGGCAGCAGGGCTAAAAAAAGAAAAAAATTAATGTTACTAATTGGATAGCTCTTTTCTTTACTTTTTTCTTTTCTTTGTGTTTGTGTCTGTAGGCATGATTGGAAGGTGCTATGTACAACCAGCAATCCATTCCTAATTATCATGGATTAAAAATTTTTTATTAATACAAATGATGTTTTATTGAATATCTTTGTATACAAATTTTTGTCACATTTGTCTACCTATATAATAAATTTCCAGAATAGAGAGAATTTTGCACATTTTAAATTACAATAGACTTACACTGTACTTAATGTACAATTTTGCACATTATTGAGTTACAATAGAATTAAAAGTTTAAACTCCCAGCAGTGCATGAGAGTTCCTGTTTCTCCACTTGTACATCAACACTGGGTATAATCAAATTTTAAATCTATAGCAAGTTGTCATAAGAACATAAGAGCTGTGCCAGGAAGCTGGCCATAGTCTTAACACCTCCAGTGAATGTTTTTGTTTGTCGCCGCCACTTGATCAGATTAGTGCTTCTCTGATGGTGGCCTTTTTTGTTTTGATATAATTTCAGTTTACAGAAAAATTGCAAATATTACGAAATATCACAAGTTCAGCCAGATACTTCAGTTATTAACATTTTACCACATTTACATTATCCCTCTGTGTATCTACACACACACACACACACACATACACAATCTTACTTTTCCTGAACCTTTTGAAGGTAAGTAGACATTCCGTTTCTTCCTAAACACTATAGTGTTTCTACAATTAAAGACATTTTCTTATTTAATGCCTGTACAGCTATCAAAGCTAGATATTAAAATTTGTATGATCCTATTTTCTAATCTACCGTTTTATGCAGATTTGTCACTTGTCCAAATAATGTCCTTTTCTAACAGAAGTAAATTCTGGATAGTCTGTTGTATTCAGTGATCATGTTTCTTCAGTCTCTTCTAACCTGAGCAAGTTTCTCATTTTTTCGTCTTTTACAACCTTGATGCTTTTAGAAGTATAATCCACTTATCTTGTTGACTCTTCCACAATTTAGGTTTGTTACGTTTCTTCTTGTTTAGCTTCAGGTTGTGTTTTTGTCGGTGAGATTACAGAAATGATACTGTGATCTTACCATGTTAGCAGGAATTTGTTGTCAGTTTGTCCCTTTCAGTCTTTCGGCATGAAATTGGAGTAGTTATCCAGCATCTTCCTGCTCTCTCTTGGTGAGGCCATATAGATTTTAAGACATACACTTTTCATATAAGGTCTTTATATGTTATATTAATAGATGCCAGGGTTCTCAACTCGGTTGTGCTGTCTGGGTTGTGAGGCTTATGGCTATTGGAGATTTAACTGGAACAAATCCGTCTGCAGGTATGAATTTTAGGAAAAGCACTTTTTTCTTAACCTGATGCTAATTTTGGAGATAACCTCAAAAGCCAAATGCAGACAATAGCTGGAAACGATGGTCTCGGTCATTCCTAGTTTGTATCTTTCCACTCTTGCTGCTTCTTTACACAGACCGATGACAGACTAGCAGAGTTTGTTGTTGTTTTAACTGAAAAAGAAAAGGTAGAATAAAGGGATTTTAAAATTAAGGAAACAGTGCCTTTCAAATGTTCTGTGCAGTGTACTAGTAAGAAGGGGAGCATGGTTCTTCACCTGATGGGGCCAACTGCAAATGTGGCATGTCTATGAAGTCTACTCCATAGGATATTTGTTCTAATAGAAAGATGTTTAGTAAATGTGATGGTTCAGGAGAATGCATCATGCCTTGATTGTCTTTTTTGTTGTATCCAAAACCACTAGTTATATCTTGATAGATTTTGAGCATTATTGCTATTAAGTACAGGTCTTAAGGTAAGAGTAGGTTAAAGTTGAAAATCGAATTGTGACAAGGTATGGCTTGTCTTGCTCAAAGTTATTTGACTCAATACGCAGACTATTTTCTGTCACAGATATAGAATGAAGCTTTAGAAGTGAAGATGTTACATATTTACTTGAAATATATTTTTAGATTGTTCCAATATTAGTCTTTTCAATCATATTCAGTAAATATAATGTTTATTTCTAGCTTTTAAAAAATAAATTACATTGATGAGCATCTTTGAATATATACATACCATTGTCCATTTGTCTTAATTGCATGTAAGTGCTGTAAGGGAATGGATTTTGTGTCTCTTTTGTTCACTGATGTATACCAAGTACCTGTACTGGGTACATACTAGGTGAACGAATGAATCTGAAGACAAAGATGGTGTGTTACGTATAGCCTTTTCTAATTAGCCTCTTCTGTTTTGGTGAGTAAATTGCTCAACAACTTTCTGGTACCTGTTGCTTTGTTTTTCGTATTTTATGTTAGCATAGACCTTGGTGATCATGTGTATCATCTATTTGTTGGTGGAATGATCAGGTATGGATTCTTGAGGGTATCAATCAGGTTTCCTTATTTTTCCCTCGTTAAATGCTGTTTTGTTTCACTGTCTTGAACCATGATTCAAAAATTCTAGTACTTTTTTTGAACTCTTTTTTATACTACTTAGAGAAGATTTGGTATGAAGTGAAGTGAAGTGAAGTTGTTCAGTCGCGTCCAACTCTTTGCGACCCCGTGGATTGTAGCCTACCAGGCTCCTCTGTCCATGGAACTCTCCAGGCAAGAGTATTGGAGTGGGCTGCCGTTTCCTTCTCCAGGGGATCCTCCTGGCCCAGGGATCGAACCCAGGTCTCCCGCATTGCAGGCAGGCGCTCCACTGTCTGAGCACCAGGGAAGCCCAGCAAGTGTGTAAGACAAGTAGGCTTTTCTCAGCTTGCCATCCATTCAGTGTTGTATCTGCATGAAGTTTGACTTAATTAGGAGTTTGGATTGTTCATGCTCTCTTTGATGTTTCTTGAGTTAATAATTTATTTTAATCTCATTTCTGCATTAAGCAGAAAATTTGTGAAATTCAAAATAATGGAGGAAATTACTTCTAGTTCTACACCCAAGGGCAGAATAGTTTCCCACATGATTTGAGCTGGCTTTTGCATCTAGAAACTCAAAAGTTCTAATATCATTGCTAGACAATATCCTAGCAGTGTAATTACTAAATTGTTCTATATTCAAAGTTTTTTCTTTTCTTTCCATACCTCACCTTTTGGTTTTTGACTTGATTTTTCTCATGTGAAGCATCTGTTAGCTAGAAAAGGTGTTAAGATGGTGAAGTTGTGATAACTTTATCATGTTTATCCTCAATATGTTTGTGGTCATATACTTCCTTAACAGATTGGTTAATATAGAAGAAATGTATCTGTTGTGGGGGAAACAATATTACATGTCCACCATGAGCAAAAAAGAAGTGAAAAAAGTATGTAAAGTTCAAGTCATTTACTTACTTGAAAATTCTAATGGATTGGAGGATATGTGGGAATCTTGTATAAGGAGGAGGTATATTTAGTGATTGATGGAAACTTCTGAAAAATCTTCAACACTGCAAGGTGAATGAAAACAGATAGTTATAATAATATTTTCCCTAACTCTATTTTGAGTAAAAGATCATTGTTATATGAGAAAGGGAAAGCTAGTAAAATTAAAGTAAAATGAATTTGCTAACCTAAAGTTATACTTGCAACATATATACTTTGGACAGCGTAAGCTTTCTTGAGCCATATGTTATATGAGCATAACTAACTGATGATGGCACATAGGTTTGGTGTTTTATTCGCCAATCCCAATCTGAGGGAAAAGCATATAGATTGGAAGAGGAAAAGGATGTAGGTGTAATCAACTTTACATAAGCTAACCTTTGCTTGTTACTTAAAAAAAACTCCAGAATTATAACTTTTCTTTTAAATATATTACAGGATTTATATTGTTATGATTAATCAAAATATGCTTTATATATTGTACATAAAATTTGAGAAACCTATTCATGCAAGTGAGATATTGACAACCTGTAGTATCAGAAAGATAAATTGGATAGCAATGATTCTTTGTACAATGAGGAATTAACTCAGTATTTGATAAAATCAAAGGTGTCCCTAGATAGTGAAGGATTTAGTGTTTGTTTGTTTTGCATTTTTACTTGTATCATGCACATCTTAAGTGTCTTACAGAAGAGTGGTCTAAACTTGATTGATCCAATTTATTTCTGGTTTTCAGTTGTCAACACATGTCAATAGACATCTTGTTTTAAAAATAGATTAGAAGTAAAGATTAAAATTTTGTAGTGTCCTTACTCCCTACTGCAAAAGGGAGGAATAGGACTTAGTCTTTAAATTATTATCAGTGTCTGAGTAATTGTCTGACTTGTCATTTCTGCTAAAAACTGGTTATTTTGATTATATAATATAAATACTACATCATGAATTTTCTTGACTCACTCATGTTTAAAGATGGGCCTTCTTTCTGCAGAAGATAATTCCTGAAGTGTTGTACATCACTTCAGGAATTATTGTGCAATAATTCCTGTATTGTACATCAGATCAGTAGAGCAAAGTGGCTTTTGATAAGTAAAGGGTGCATATAGTATCTTGGTATAAGTTGACAGTTTTAAATATGTAGATCTATGAATTTAACTGAATAATTAGAATCTAGTTCAGTTGTTAGCTTCAGAGTTATGCATTGTGAACCTACTAAACACTTTTATGAATAATCTCAGAGAAGTCCTTTTATTTTTAATAATTAAATTTACTTATTTTTAGTTGAAAGGTAATTGCTCTAAGATATACTGTGTTGGTTTCTGCCATACGTCAGCATACATCAGCCATAGGCACACCTGTATATGCCTTTCTCTCTCTCTTGAACCTTTCTGCCACCTCTCTGCTTTCCGCCCCTCTAGGTTTTTACACAGCCCTAGTTTGAGTTCCCAGAGTCACACAGCAAATTCCAGTTGGCTGTCTATTTTACATACGATAATATATATGTTTCTGTGTTACTCTGTTCACACATCCCACCCTCTCCTTCCTGCCCCCACCACCTGTGTTCACATGAGTCTGTTCTCTGTGTCTCCATTGCTGCCCTGCTAATAGTTTCATAAGTACCATCTTTCTGGATTCCATATTTATGTGTTGATACATGATGCTTATTTTTTTCTTTCTGACTTTCATTTTGTATAATAGGCTCTAGGTTCATCTACCTCTTTAGAACTGACTCAAATGCATTCCTTTTTATGGCTGAGTATATTCCATTCTATATGTGTACCACAGCTTCTTTGTCCATTCATCTGTCAACAGACATCTAGGTTGCGTCCATGTCCTAGCTATCGTAAATAGTGCTGCAGTGAACATCGGGGTACACGTGTCTTTTTCACTCAGGTTATATGCCTAGTTGTGGGGTTACTGGGTCATATGGTGGTTTTATTCCTAGTTTTTAAAGGAATTTCCATAGTGACTGTATCAATTTACGTTCCCACCAACAGTGCAAAAGGGTTCCCTTTTCCCCACACCCTCTCCAGCATTTATTGTATGTAGATTTTTTGATGATGGCCATTCTGACCCTTGTGAGGTGATATCTCACTGTAGTTTTGATTTGTATTTCTCTAATGAGCAATGCTGAGCATCTTTTCATGTATTTATTAGCCATCTGTATGTCTCCTTTGGAGAAATGTCTGTTTAGGTCTTTTGCCCACTTTTTGATTGGGTTGTTTTTCTGGTATTGAGTTGTATGAACTGCTTGTATATTTTTGGATATTAATTCTTTGTCAGTTGTTTCATTTGCTATTATTTTCTCCATTCTGAGGGTTGTCTTTTCACCTTGTTTATAGTTTGCTTTGCTGTGCAAAAGCTTTTAAGTTTAATTAGGCCTCACTTGTTTATTTATTTATATTTCCATTATTCTAGGAGGTGGGTCATAGAGGGTCTTGCTGTGATTTTATGTCATGGAGTGTTCTGCCTGTTTCCCTCTAAAGACTTTATAGTTTCTTGTCTTTCATTGACGTCTTTAATCCATTTGTGTTTGTCTTTGCATATGGTGTTAGGAAGTGTTCTAATTTCATTCTTTTACATGTAGCTGTCCAGTTTTCCCAGCATCACTTACTGAAGAGACTGTCGTTGTCACATTGTATATTCTTGCCTCCTTTGTCAAAAGTAAGGTACCCATAGGTGCGTGGGTTTATCTCTAGGCTTTCTATCTTCAGGAGACCCATTTTATCACCCTTCTCCCATCCTGTTAGATATAGTAACCATTAGGTTTAATGAGAACGGTAGAAGTGTGATGGCTTATGCATTAAAGAGAGGATTGAGTTTACAGACACTTACTGGAGATGCTTTATTATACACTGAAGAAGTGATTTAATCTTACTATCATTTATAAGATTTCTTACCTTCAGATAGCACCCAGATAGAACAGTGCATCATTTTGAAATACTGTTCAAGCTCAACAGGCAAATCTCTCCTTCATGGTTTCCATGGGGCAGGAGTGACGTTGCACAAGCATACCATATGATTGTTGACTGTATCTAATGGGTAGTTCCAAAAAAGAATGTAGACAGATATTTGAGTCAACATCCAGTTGATTTTTAAAGCATTTCAGAGTACCAGAAAACAAAAATTTGTTTTTGAATTTTGAGAACAGTGGATCTTATTGGTCATATAATAGACCTATGTTAAATTATGTGTTAGATTCCAAAGGATGTGTGATGGTCAGAGTTATTAGCTAATATGGTTAGTAGTATCATGATTCTAACTGAAAAGTTTCATCTCATTTGTTAGCTGTGTCTCTCTAAAATTTTCACCATTTTAAGCTCTTAGATTCTCTCTACAGTCTTTGCTTCTCTTTATAAAGTGTGACTCTATTCTTAAATATATTTATGCAAAGAAGTAATTTAAAGATTCTCTTAAACTTTTTGGGCTTTGTAAAATATACTAAATCCCACCTAGTGAGGCACTTTTTAAATTTAATCATATGGTGCAATGGTAAATTTAATCAGTCTCAAAAATGTAAAAAAAAAAAAAAACCCTTCCCTGTGGAAAGTTTCAGGAGCAGATTTTGCCTCTAACTCCATAGTTGGAGTTCCCGTCGTAGAGCAGCCAGTGGTTCAGGCTCGTGTGCCCTGCTGTGCGCTGCAGCGGCTTTGTTACGTTACTGCTGAATCCTGGTGCCTAAAGTGGGCTCTCCTGTAGGGTAAAAACCAAAGAGAACTACTTACTATTAATCCTTCTGACAAAAACTTGGGATTATTTACTCATTTCGGGGTGCTGTTTCGATTAAAGCCACTTTTCAGTATTTTAGGGTTAACTGAAATACCAAAATATTCAAAGTCACAGATGGCAATTTTTTATAAGCCAAGTTCGTAAACAGTGCCATAGAACATTAAATTATTCAACAGAATGAACTACATGGGATTTTAAGACTTTTGTCATCAAGTTAATAGTTATGTGAAATACCACAAATACAGTAGAGAACTCTTAAGTCCAAATTAGGCTTCTCAAACCTATAACTGGTTATGAACAAGTCACTTAACCTATTTATAACTGCAGTGTGGCTTTAAAAAGAAAGAAAAATTCTATTGATCTTTTTCTTCAAGTGCTGTGTACCTCTAACATGGCTTTCAGAAGACCTCATTTTTTATTTCAGAGGAGACAAGAGGTCATCACATAAGGATTAGTTTCTTCTTCCTCTTATACTTGTTTATCTTTATTAATATCACACTTGATATCTTTAGTTATTTTCGCTTAACTTTAATAACTAGAAAACAGTAATAATTACTAGCATTTACTAATAATAATTCCAGGTGTTCTCTGTCTTCTATGTGTTAGTTAGCACTTTTAATCCTCAGCAGCTCCTTGAGGTTAGTACAGCCACTTTTGTCAGTTTTGCAGATGAGGGAAGAAACTGAACTAGAGTCAGAAAACTTCAGGGCTGCATGGGAAATAAACACTAAATCATAGATTTGAACTCAGCTAATCTTACTCTTGGAGCCTCTCTTACCACCCATACTGTATTCTAATTCCAACCTAAACTGTGCCAATCCTTGCTTGTGCTTTTCTCTTTGTCCTCTCACAAACAATGTTACTGTCTTTCAGTGGTTCTATGCTAGAATATTTAGCGTATTTCTTTTTGAAGGGCCACATGTTGTGAACTAATTAATGAGTCAACATCTGGGTTTAAATCTTAACTCTGCCTGCCACTTAGTTTACTTTGTGATATTGGGCAAGTTGCTTTCTGCATCTTTAAAATGGGTTGGTATGTGCCTTCCAGAATTATTTTAATAATGGTTAAAAAGGGTTAACAAAAGGTATAACATAATGCTTGCCGCATGGTAAACATCTGTGAGTTCCACACCCCCATGGGCTGTGAGGGATTTTTTGAGTGCTACAGATTATGTGAGACTAGAAGATCGTCTTTTGTTAGATGTTTTAGCAAGGTGTCTCTGAGAAGTACCTGCTATCCTCATCTAGTCAGTGTAACACACACTCAGCCTGTAGATGTGTCAGGCCTCTCTAGGGTCTGTTGTTTAGAAACACTTTTAAAGTCTGTATTTTGTTACTACTGAGTGCTGGTGTTTACTGGAGGATTTCTTTTTACAGTGGTCTTTAGTAGGGTTGAAGTATAAGTCATAAAGGAGGTTTCATGGTACCTAAAATACTGCACAGTGTGTCATATAGGCTATTTAATTTTTTTTTTTCTTATTTCTTCTAGAAAATTTGGTGAGCGGCCTCCACCTAAACGACTCACTAGGTAAGCATTATATTAGTCTTTTACCCAAACATTTTATGAAAGTGTTAGATCCTGGAAACTCTGTTAGGTTTTATTGAAAAGAAGTTATTCACATAATGGTATCTAGATCATAAGCCTATTTCCATCTTCCCTTCCTTGTATCACCCCCTTTTCTCTCCTACATAAAACAAGATAAGATGATACAGTTCAAAGGGAAAATGAAACCTTTCAAGAGTTAATATAGAATATTATATAGTTAATGTAACAAGGACTACAGCATAACGATGGTTTCCTTTATCTAGTTTCATTAGCCAGTCACAGTTTGTTGATTACAACTGGGAATTGAAAGATACTTAAATGCTTTTAGAAAGAATTTTAGAACAGATTTTATACATTTTAATGAGACTATAAATATTATACTGTTCTAATTATATAATTTTTACAGTGTGCATTTTACACATTAAAAGTGTTAGTCTTGAAAATACTTTAAAAAATTTCTGATAGCCAGTGATTAGAAAATAAAAAGTAAGATGCTCAGTTCCACAGCTATAGTCCTGGAGATAATGCTACCCTGCCTTGTTAATATCTTTCAAGAAAATTGTATGCATGTGTAAACAGAGACTTGTCTTTTTTTTTCTTTTTAAAGTCTAGCATCATACTTTACCATTGTTCTGTTAACTGTAGATCTTCTACCTTGCTCTCTCTAGTGTCTTCATAATTTTTCATTGTCTTCCCACCAGTCTTTATTTAATTCACACAGATGGCCATTTGGGTCATTTCCACATTGTTGCCATTATTAAAAAAGCTGTTTCACTCAAAGAATGATGGGGACGTGCCAGAAAGACGCACAAAGGGAGCTAGTTTGAAGAGGCTTCTTTTAGCCAAATCATGGACACTTTGGTCATCAAAATAAATAATGACAATAGTAGATTAAAACTCATAAAATAAAATGACAGTTTAGAAGTCTACACTGTGTTAAATAATTAAATAAATAGAGGAAAGGAGGTAGCTTCCCTTTACAGAAGAATTCCACCTAATAAATGTAGAAGAAATGATGAAACTGGGAAACCACACGTTGGCAACCACTACAGTGATAATCATTTCATGCTAACGTCATCAGTGAATGTTTAAACTACTGGTTTAAAGTCTGATGAGAAACAGGCTTTTTTATAGTGTACAAGCATATCTCACAAAATATGTGTTAACTATAAAGAGAACAATAGTAACATGACTGAGGAAATCTTGACAGACACCACCTTAATTAAATGTCCAAAATTAACATCACCAATAATGGACAAATAAATTTCACATGCATCATGAAGAATCACAGTATAACTTTGTGTGATTCTTGCCAAAAATGCATAAGCTTAAATCTAAGCTTAAGGAAACCGTCAGACAGATGTAGATGGAAGGACATCCTATAAAGTAAACAGCATTTACTCTTCAAAATGTTTAAGATTATGAAAAATAAAGACTGCAGAGTACCAGAGTAAAGGAACCCCAAAGGTCACAACAGCTAGGTTACACATGACAGATTTACCTAAACTGGACCAGGAACACATTTTTCTTTTGCTCTAAGGATGGAGTTGCCAAACATTTTCTCTAATGGATCGGATAGAGTTAGGCTCTTTGGGTCACACTGAGTTTGTTGTGACTTTTCAGCTCTGTTCTTGTGTCCCCAAATCAGCGATAGACTATGTAAATGAGTGGTGTGTCCATGTTCCAGCTCAGCTTAATTAAAATAACAGACAAAATGGAGACTATCCTGATTTGGCCTGAGTTCAGAGTTTCTCAACACTGCTTCATACTTCCACCCCCCAGTAAAGAATATTAGAGGGACAGTTGGAAACATCTGAATAAAAATCTATTGTGGAAGTATTGTATCAGTCATAATTGCTTTGTGATTGTATAAGACAATGTTTTTTGGCAGTAAACACAAGTATTTTGGGTAAAGTGGTTTTATGTCTATAACGTGCTCTTAAATGCTTTTAAAAGCATAATATACAAATATGGTAAAATGTTAACATTTGCTAGTCTGAGGGAAATGGAGACTAGGAATTGTTTGTACTACTTTTGTAACTTTATGTCTCAAATTCAAAATTTAAAAATATCTTTAAGACATATTTCAGATCAAGTGGGTTGGGAAAATATAACTTATGTCACAGGTCCATGTAAACATATTGTTAATTACTTGTTTTTATATATCTTGAAGAAATTCTACTGGAATTTGTTTAATTCACATGATAGGCATTTTGAAATTTAAAGTTTATTAGATAAATAATATTATTAGATAAATACTTTCATTTCATTACCAGCAGCAGTAGTTTTGAGTGACTCCTAACAATAAGATATATTTTGATGAATAAATTAGTTATCTCCATAAAAATAGCAATCCGCACAATGTATAGATATTATAAATAAATATAATAAATGGTAATAATATAAGGAAAGGAGATTTTCCTTTCCTTAAGTGTATGCAATGATATAATTAGGTCCCATCTGCTTTACCATGGCTTTCCATTTACCCTTTAAGCAGTTTTCCCTGGTTAGAAAATTTTAATAGCTTTTAGGACTTCTGCTTCTGGCCAAGATGGAGTAACAGGGACTGGAATTACTCTTCAGCTTGAAACAGTTAAAAACCTGGACAAAATATATGAAACAGCAGTTTTCAAGATATTGGACGGCAGGCAAGACAGGACAGTGACCCTTGAGGAGACAAATGAGGTGAGCCCCAGCTTAGTGCCTGGAGTAGGTTTCCAGTGTATGATGTATGAAGGGGAATCCAGCTGGAGCCTGCTAAGCACCTTGAGTTGTGGAGATGAACTGGGAATGTAAGGAGGCTAATTAAAGTGGTCAGAATTCTTTGGGCAGAGAACTGGAGAGGAAAGAGCTATGCAGAGTTTCAGAGATCTTTAGAGGGTCCGCTGTAGTCTTGAGCTGACTATTGAACATCTGTGTGAGTACACTACGCCAGGCTGGGGGAAGATAAACCTAAAGAATTAGAGGAAAGAGTTCCTAGAGCTCTCTCAGTTCTTTGAATTGTGCCTGTTGCCAGTAGTCAGAGTGGGAAAAAAATCTCATCATTCACAAGTGCATCAACTAGAGTATTCAGAAGAGTTGTTTCAGTGGTACAAAATGAGGCCTAGACTAAATGCTGCTCTGGTTTCACCTAAAAACCTTAAGCAAGTTTGAAAAGATCAAACATTTTCTAAATAACTTAACTTAGAACTAGAACAAAGCTCAAGAATATTTAAAGAATGGAAAAATATCCAGCACTCAGAAAGGTGGTAAAATTCATTGTGTCTTAACATATGGTCAAAATAACCAGCCATTAAAAAATGTAGTAAAATGGTTCATAATGAGGAAAACCAGTCAATTAAAACTAACCCAGAAATGACACAGATAATAGAAAAAGGCATTAAGACTGTTAATTATATTTGTCTTCTTTATGTTTGAGAAGCTAAGATCAGGACTGTATAAAATTTTTGTCAAAGGATAAAATGGTAAATATTTTTGTTTTTGTGGCCTGAACAGCCTCTGTTGTAACTATTCAACTTTGTTGTAGCACAAAAGTATCCAGAGACAATGTCTAAATGAATGGACATTACTGTATACTGGAGTATAACTTTATTTCTGCTATAGGTGGTAGGTTCCATTTGGCCTATAGGCTGTAATTGCAGATCCCTGAGCTGGAAGAGAGAGTGGAAGTTAAATAAAGGACATGGAAGATTAAAAAAAAAGAAGATCCAATTCACATTTGTAGAGATGAAAACTAAACTATTTAAATGAAAAAGTACACTTGTGGTATTAATCACAGATACATGCTATTGAAGAAGAAATTAGTAAACCTGAAGGCATACCAATAGAAGCTATCCAAAATGAAGCACACAGAGAAAATGTCTGAAAAAGATCATTAGTGAACTGTATTGTATTTTCAAATGGACCAATACACATGTCATTGAAGTTGTTGAAGGGGAAAGAAAGAAAAAGAAAGTGAAGTCGCTCAGTCGTATCCAGCTCTTTGCGACCCCATGGACTGTAGCCTGTCAAGCTCCTCCATCCATGGGATTTTCCAGGCAAGAGTACCGGAGTGGGTTGCAAGAGTTAATGAGTGAAAATTTTCTAAATTTGGTGAAAACTATAAAATAAAATAACAGTTCTAAAACTCAGTGAACCCCAAGTGCAAAAACTATTACCTTTTTTTCCTGGAAACACATCATCATCAAACTGCTTAACCTCAGTGATAAAGATAAAATACTAAATGCAACAGAGAAAAATGATACATCATATACAGAGGAACAAAGTTAGATAGCATGACAGAAGTTTTTTCATCTGAAACCTTGCTAGGAAAAAGAGGACAGTGGAACAAGAGTGTTAAAGTTCTCAAGGGGGAAAAATATGGCAACCTAGAATTCTAGGTTGCCAGCAAAGGAAAAAACAAAGACAGTTTTCGACATAAGAAACTGAAAAGGAATCAATCATAAACAGGCCCGAGCTGTAAGAACTGCTAAAGAAATCCTTCATGCAGAATGATAAGGAATTTTGTATCTCTGGGCGTGTATGGAAGTTGGACAGTTTAATTCAGAATTTCTTCCTTTAAAAAAATAATCTTTAAAAAAATATAATCTTTTAAACCTACCCTATTCTAATCCCTGTCTTCCAAATTAAACAGTAGTTAAAAAAGTATGTTGTTATTTAGAGGATGATCTTTTAGATAGTGTTCTAAAAGTACTGTTTTACTGATACAGAGTTAATATTTTTGATTAAGTATAGTTAATACTATATACTGTTCAACATTTCACTTTTTAAAAATACTGCATTCTTCTGGATATATAGATGAATAGATATGGTAGGAATTGAATGCTAACTTTCAAGGGCATCCCAGTCTCTTGAAAATATCCCCTTAATGTGAATCACAGGTATAACTGACTTTACTTAACTGTAGATTAAAAACACAGAATAACCAGGTTTTATATTGAGATACAGAAACAACTGGCATGGTTTTCTGTGGCCTGTAGTCAGTTCAGTTCAGTTGCTCAGTCGTGTCCGACTCTTTGCGACCCCATGGACTGCAGCATGCCAGGCCTCCCAGTTTTTCTCAAACTATACTCTGCAGCTCTCTGAAATGTTTGCAGGTATTGGGCGTGTGTGTGGAATTACTTAATGCAACAGAAATAAGTTTCTTTACCAGCAGACAGTTCATGTTGGAACCTTTATTATTTGGATTTTACAAGTGACAAAAATCAATTTGCGGAGTGCAGAGACTGATCCCATTGGTAAGGGTGACAGTTTCGACCTTCTGTCTTGGTGGGCTGCTTTTCTCCTTGAGTATTTGGGATTGGCTCTGGTTAGTTCCCAGCTCAAATGCCTTCCCCAGAGTCCACACACACACACACACACACACACACACACACACACACACACACACATACACACACACACACACACACACACACACACACTCACACTCACACGCATGTGTGTGGTTTAAATCACTTACACACCCTTTGGCGCAGTCATGGCGACTTAACTGAATATGGTGAGGAAGTAAGTGTGCTATTTTCAGATGATTAGGAGTTAGCACCATTAAGGACATTCTTTTTCGAATTTTGCTTGCGATATAAAAGAAGTACACATTTGTAAAGGAAAAAAGAGTTGGAAGGTTGACAAAATGATAGTTTAACCATGTCAAATTATAATGGCATTTGCCATGATTTCATGTTAGTAAAAATATTGATAAAAATTTCTGCTTTTCTAAATATTTAAGCTAAATGTGTTTTAAGTAAGTAAACTCAAAAATAGTTGCTCCATGCTCTTCTTCAAATAATTTTTAATTGACTTCCATTCAGAGTGAATATTTTATAAGGAATTATGGAATGAAATAAAGAATACATAAACTTCAGAACTTGTTAAATAGTAACTGTTATAACAGATTATGAGTTTCAGCTTTATTGTTACTGGTTTGTTTTTTTTTTTAATAATTCAGTAATACAAAGTAGTTATTCTACTGGTAACGTTCTTAGAGCGCATCTATTGTTTTCAAATGATAAAATTTCCCTCATTCTTTTTTCAAAGGACAGTGGATGATTTTCTCATCTTCCTGTTGGAAGGAACAATTCTGGTTTTCTTTAATCCACTTTTTTTCAGCCCAGGTGAATTGCCCCACCCCTCTGATATTTGGCAATATCTGGAGACATTTTTGGTTGTCACAAATGGAGGAAAGGTGCTATTGCCTTCTAATTGGTAGAAGTTAGAGATAACTGCTAAACACCCTCCAATGTACTGCACAGCCCCTTCTCAATAGAGAATTGTTTAGCCCAGGATGTCAGCAGTGCCTAAATTGAAACCCTGTTCATTTGAACAAACTCTACTCTGTTTGAGTGAAGAGCATATGGGCTATCACTTCATGGGCTTTACTTTTTAATTGTGTTTGAGTATATTGCCTTAATTTTTTATAATGGCTCTTTAAGATTTCAATATAGAACTATCAACCTACAATTGCCAGAGAACATAATTTTAATGTTTGATATTCTCTTAACAAACTGGTGTTTTTCTTGTTGAAGAAGCTATTTGTTAAATTGTTGTTACAGAACAACTATTATTAAAGTTTTCAGTTGCTTTTTCAAGAATTTGTATTGTAAATATGAAGGGAAAAGACAAGGAAAACTGGTGCTATCTTGCATTCATCATAAATGTGTTGAGATCTGTACTCTTGTCATGATGACATTGTGAACAGTTATTTCCAATATGAGCAGCTAGCATGATAACCAGCGCCTGGGAGGTAATGGGCTCTCAATAAATCTTTAATGGGAAGATGGATAAAAGTGTAACTTACCTGTTATGCTTGCAAACACTCGTGCCTTGCAAGTCGGGTGAAACACCTGATCCTTCACCTCCTGGTCCTTTTCAAGTTTTCCGTCAAACTTAAGTGGAAGTCTTCCAGTCTCTACCTCCTGCCCCCTTCCTCCTGCTCTTCTAAGAAAATAATAATAGGTAGTGTTTCCTGACCCTTGATATTTGTCAGTTTGTGGGGATACTTAATTTAAAATATTTTTCACAATGTGAGCTGTTAATGTCATTTTTTTGAACAGGTGAGAAAACTCAGGCTTAGTTATTGATAAGAGTTAAGATTCAGACCCCTGTTTCATACCAAAACTGGGCTCATAACCAGTGCAAAATATCTAATAATATTGATTTTGTCTTCAAGGGCCAGACTGCCTAAGTTTGAATCTAGAGACTTCAGTATCATGTTGGAAAGTTACTTAACTGTTCCTCCATGTCTAAAATGTGCCTAATAGTGTGTCTTAGAGGCTTTGCATACTGTTTGGGATGACAAGGAGAAAGCCCTGACATCTGACGCACTAAGTAATTATGAAATAATATAATAGAGACTATAATGCAAGTAGAATTCAGTGTGGGGAAATATATTTGAAATTGTTTCTTAAAAAATTTTTTCAAGTATATTGCAACTATTCACATTTTATGCCAGTGACTGGACTTCTGTGTCAGTTTTGTCAAGATATTGACCTTCTGGCTTGGCTTTTGTTTCCTTATCCCCCTTGCACACTGGTCAGTCACGTGACTTAGTAGCCCCTCAGATCCTGCACTATCCTTATCCTCTCCACGCCACACCACTTGTCCACTGCCCAGCAGGTTTGAAAATGTGCTGTATTTCCTTGGAATGTTAACGGGAATTGTCACTATCATTTATGAATTTCAACATCAGCCAGTCCTTCAATACAGATTTTCAGTCATTTACATTGTTAGCTTCTTTCTCCATTCTCTAGAGAGTATTTTCAAATATCAGTAGTACCTGTGGCCGCCTTCTTACCTGTTAGACATCACGGCAGGCTCTCATTTTACAAAAATTGGTAAGGCTGTTGGTTATCTGGTGGCTGACTTCTTGCTAAAATTAAAGAGACTTACACCTCTGCAGCATCTCACCCTCGATTGTTACCTTCTTTTGAGGTTGTCTCCGGCCTTAGCATCTAATAGACAGTTTCAGTTCTACCCTTACTGGTTCTTCTTCATTTCCTTTTATACGTTTTCTTCTTGACATTCCTATCACTGTGTTTTCTTTCTGAGGGATTTCGTTCATTTCCATGTCTTTGGATGTGAGCTATATTCCAATGAACCCTACTTTTCCAGCCCAGATCCTTCTCTGGAACTACAGGTGGTTATTTCCAACAACATATTGAATACTTCCAGCTTGGAGTTCTGGGGCATTTCAGAGTTGAAGTTTGTCAAATATAATGGAACTTATTATACACTTGCCTTTCCTGAAACAGAAGTCTTAAAAGTTGTCTTCTCCTGTACTATCTTCTATTAGCTCTTTCTTAGTGTGTCAGCCTTATTTCAAGTTTTCCTCTGTTCTTTCTTAAGTCCTTTCCCTATTTCACCACTAGAATTAACCAAAAAAGAAAATTGACTGTATGTCTTTAATAAAAAAAAACCCTCAAGATCTCAGGTTGCCTTTTGTGTACATTGAAAATCCAGATTCCACAGCATGGCGCTTTTATTTTGATTGATTTTGTTTCTTTAGTTTTACCTTGTGAGATCTTCAGTCTTCATTACTGCATGTGGGATCTTTTTTTAAGTTGCCCACATGCACAGTCTTAGTTGCAATGTGTTGGATCTAATTCTGTGACCAGGGATCAAACTCCGACCCCCTCCTTTGGAGTTGCAGAGTCTTAGCCACTGGACCACCAGGGAAATCACAGCGTGGTGTTTTTTGGTAATGGGGTTCGGTGGCTCAGATGGTAAAGAATCTGCCTGCAATGTGGGAGACCCAGGTTCTATCCCTGGGTTGGGAAGATTCCCTGGAGAAGGAAATGGCAACCCATTTCAGTATTCTTGCCTGGAAAACTCCATGGACAGTGTAGCCTGGTGGGCTGCAGTCCATGGGGTTGCAAAGAGTTGGACAGGACTGAGCAACTAACACTTTCACTTTGGGATAAAATTAAATAATGATCTTTCCCCAGTTTCAAAGAGATGGATTTTTTTTTAAGATTTTAAGTTTTTTTATAGGTATTTTAAGAATTTTATTACCTGCTATTGCTTTTATCATCATCTGTCTTAGGGTGGTATTTGAATTAACTTTTATATTTAGTATTTAATTTTTTTTTTTAAGATTTATTTATTTTTGGCTGTGCTGGGTCTTTGTTGCTGCACATGCTTTTTTCTCTAGCCGCGGCAAGTGGGGACTCTTCATTGCAGTGCACAGGCTTCTCCTTACCGCGGCGTCTCTCGTTGGGGAGCACGGTCTCGGGGGCACAGAGGCTTCAGTACTTGCAGCACGACTCTCGAGCGAGGGCTCCGTAGTTGTGGCGCATGCGCTTGGTCACTCCGCAGCACCGGGATCTTCCGGACCAGGGATCGATTCGGGGCCCTTTATACCTCTGCCCTCCTTCACATGGGTACTCCCTATTGGAACTTTTTGGTCATACCTCTATTTGACCTATGTATTTCATTACAATTTGTTTTCCAAATGTTTTACTGTCTTTACTGGACTTTGAGCTTTGTTCCTGTGGTAAGGATTAATTCTTAATTTATTAGATTCCAGCGTTACCTTTTCTGCCTTGAATTAGTAAATATAAGCATTGTCATCTAGATTATCTCATTTACCCACAACCGCTCTATTATTATGTCAGCATTATTCTTATTACCAGATACAGAAACCAAGCTAGATGAGGTTAAGAGATATGCCCCAGGCCACTTCTATTCTGAGGGCTACAAGTGTAAATCCCCCACGTTTGATAACTTACTACTATTCTATAGGCTTCCCTAGTGGCTCAGACCGTAAAGAGTCTGCCTGCAATGTGGGAGACCCACGTTCAGTCCCTGGGTCCGGAAGATCCCCTGGAGAAGGAAATGGCAACCCACTCCAGTATTCTTGGCTTGGGAAATTCCGAGGACAGAGGAGCCTGGCGGTCCATGGGGTAGCACAGATTCAGACACAGCTGAGCGACTAACTCTTTCACTTCACTTTTCATTAATCTGTAGCCGTCCTCTTGTACATTTGTCTTTTTACTTATAAATAAAATAGTATTCAGTTTATTAAAAGTGCTTCTTGATGATTGATTTTGAAGCCCTTTTGCTTTAATTTTGGAATGTGTTATATGTGAAAGTTTGATCTGTGTAGACCTTGGGTTCTATGTATTCTGTTGTATTGCTTAGCAAAATAATTGATAAATATTTTTAAGACATTGAACTTTTTATACAGCATTTGCGTAATAAATGGATAGTTGGAGTACTTTATACCTGAAACAATTAACATTGTATTTTTCCAAAATTTAATTGTTTTTCCCTAATTTGAATTACCCTTTATTAAACTTTGTGTTTAGTAACATCATTGAGACTAATTATGAGTTTGTATGTAAATGATAGCCCTTTCTTCCTCCTTTTGTAGGGTTGTTATTTTAAGAACATGTAATAATAAATTTGGATGGCCTAGGATTTCTTATGGTTTTGTATTTGGTGAAAAACACTCATTCTAATAGCTGGAGGAGAGGGGCTCGTATTAGTGGTGAATTTGATTATTAAATACAAAAGTATTGCACATGATTAATTTTGCAAAGGGTTTAAAGCCTAATAAGCAATGTACTTGGTGTTTCTAGTTACTCTATAAATTGTAATTGTGGTTTAATTGAGTTGTATCATAAATTCCTATAGTGAGGGACAGTTTCTTCTTTTCAGAGAACAAAGTATACTGTTGAAGATGAGCAATATTAATTTCCTCATTGTATAATATTTTTAAAATTTAGTTATGGTTTGTTTTGCTTTATTTTCATTTTAGATTTACTTGTTTGAAATGTTTTTAAGCATTCTTTTTACAGAACATAGTAATATTCCAAATCTTACCCCTATAATAGTAAATATTTATATTTTATTTTAGGGAAGCTATGCGAAATTATTTAAAAGAGCGAGGGGATCAAACAGTGCTTATTCTTCATGCAAAAGTTGCGCAGAAGTCATATGGAAATGAAAAAAGGTAAGATTATTTTTTCTGGTGGATAGTTAATTAATAGTTATCACATGAATTTGCAAATGATGTATTGGTATGCAAGTAAGAGAATGGTTCTATTACTGGGTTATTTGCAAGTACAAAGTGAAAAGTACAGGATTTGTCTCTATTGGCTCTGTTTAGTACAGATCCTCTGGCTAAATCCCTGATTTCACAAAATGAAATAATCCATAATTTTTATTCAGGACTGCGTGGTGTTCCCTAAGTACTTCTGTGGTACATTAGCTCATTCAAAAAGTAGTTTTCCTTTTGGTGCAAAATGTAGTTTTATAAAGAAATATGACCTCAGTATTATCATTTTAAAAAGAAAAAGGCCTAACCAAACCCCAGAATTGAATTATGGAGTGATTGTGAAGAAAAGTACTCCCAGCCCTTTCCACCGTGGCTGTGTGCCTGTTCAGGTTAAGGGGAAAACAGCAGAGTGGAGTTGGTGCCCATACTATGAGAATGTGGCATTACAGAAATGACTCGTAAATCAGATTAGCCAAAATTAGATTATAAGAGATTTTAATATTTAGTGTTTACCTTAGTATCTTTTAAATTTCAGTATTTTACTTGTGGGTTTTTGTTACTTGCTTTTTCAGTTAGTTCCTAGAATTTTCCTGTTAATAATTTCTCAAGTCTTTGTCTTTGAGATAGCATTTTTATGTTAAGTATAAATAAAATAACATGCTTTGGTGGACAAGGCTGCTTATGGAGGAACATGAAAGATTTTTTGGGTTGGCTCGAAAGGTAATAAAACTGAACTGGAAGACGGAATGAAAACTCAGGTTTAAGTATTGGATTGAAAGGAATGAGTGGAGTCTCTGTGATTCCACAAAATCTTTGTGAGTTTGTGAGATAAAGGAAATCTTAGCATATGCATAAGAGAAGGGAAATGGAGTACATTGATTTAATGTGCTAAAAAAATTTTAAATAGTCTGTTTCTCAAAAGTCCTCTAAATCTGAGCTGAAACTATTTAGTTGATAATGTTATCATCAAAGAGGATGAGAGATGAAAGCAGTATTTAGGACTCATATTGTCAAGTGTTCTTTTTTAGTTATTCAAGTTCTCTAAATTTCTGATTACTCATGAAATTTAATCATCTGATTCAAATATTAGAAGAAGTTGGTACCTATGGTTTGGGACATAGAAACCAAATCAAGATAATGCCCCTTTTTGCATGAAGTTGATACTGGATATTCAGGTCTCCCTGCCCCATGGCATCATGTAAATATAGGAGACGATCTTTTTTTTTTTTGTAACTCCTAAGCAAAACAAACCGAGTTAATACCTTCATTACTTGAGGTGGCTCTCACGGCCAGTGTTGCACCTCGTAGTGAGACTGAGGGAGGAACAGCTTCCCTTTATTCAGCCATGATCTAGACATTGTTCAGGAAATGCCTTACAGATGTTTAAAGTTTTAATCCTTAGAAGAATCTTGTAAATAGGAATGCATTAGTGAGGAAACAAAAGGTCAGAGACTTTAGAAATGGGATCGTAGACAATAGAATAGAAAATACTGGAGATCTCTTCAAGAAAATTGGAGATATCAAGGGAGCATTTCATGCAAGGATGGGCATACTAAAGGACAGAAATAGTAAGGACCTATCAGAAGCAAAAGAGATTAAGAAGAGGTGGCAAGAATACACAGAAGAACCATACAAAAAAGGTCTTAATGACCTGGATAGCCACAATGATGTGGTCATTCACCTAGAATTGGACATCCTAGAGTATGAAGTTAAGTGGATCTTAGGAAGCATTGCTGTGAACAAAGCTAGAGGTGGAGTTGATGGAATTCTAGCTGAGCTGTTTAAAATCCGAAAAGAACATCTTCTTTTAAAGGGTTGTGCTCAGTATGTCAGCAAATTTGGAAAATTCAGCAGTGGCCACAGGACTGGAAAAGATGAGTTTTCAGTCCAGTCTCAAAGAAGGGCAATGCCAAAGAACGCTCAGAACTATCATACAGTTGCTCTCATTGCACATACTATATAGCAAGGTTATGCTCAAAATCCTTCAAGCTGGGCTTCAGCACTACGTGAACCGAGAATGTCTAGATGTATAAGCTGTGTTCCAAAGAGGCAAAGGAACTGGAGATAAATTGCCAATATTTGTTGGATTGTGGAGAAAGCAAGGAAGTTCCAGAGAAACATCTACTTCTGCTTCATTGACTATGCTAAAGCCTTTGACTGTGTGGATCACAACAAACTGTGGAAAATTCTTAAGGAGATGGGATTACCAGACCACCTTACCTGTCTCTTGAGAAACCTGTGTGTGAGTCAAGAAGCAACAGTTAGAACTGGACATGGGATAACGGACTGGTTCAAAATTGGGAAAAGAGTATGTCAAAGCTGTGTATTGTCATCCTGGTTATTTAACTTTTATGCAGAGTACATCATGCGAAATGCTGGGCTTGATGACTCACAAGCTGGAATCAAGATTGTCAGGAGAAATATCAACAACTTCACATATGCAGATGATATCATGGTAATGGCAAAAAGTAAAGAGGAACTGAAGAGCCTCTTAATGAAGGTGAAAGAGGAGAGTGAAAAAACGGGCTTGAAACTTAGTATTAAAAAACTAAGATCATAGCATCTGGTCCCATCACTTGATGGGAAATAGAAGAGGAAAAAGTGGAAGTGGTGACTGATTTTATTTTCTTGGGCTCCAAAATCACTGCAGACTGACTGCAACCATGAAATTAAAAGATGCTTGTTCCTTGGAAGAAAAGCTATGACAAACCTAGACAGCCAACATATTCTGAGAGCTGGACCATAAAAAAGGCTGAGTGCTGTACTGATTCTTTTGTACTGTGATACTGGAGAAGCCTCTTGAGAGTCCCTTGGGCTGCAGGGAGATCAAAACAGTCAGTCCTATAGGAAATCAGTCCTGAATGTTCATTGGAAGGCTTGATGCTAATGGTCAGGCTTCAGTACTCTGGCCACCTGACTCATTGGAAAAGACTGATGCTGGGAAAGATTGAGGGCGGGAGAAGAAGGGGTCGACAGAGGATGAGGTGATTGGATGGCATCACCGACTCAATGGACATGAATTGGAGCAAATGCCAGGAGATAGTGAAATACAGAGGAGCCATGGGGTTGCAGAGAGTCGGACACGACCTAGTGACTGAACAACAACAGTGAAAACAGAAATAATTTAACAAGCCCCTCATATAGCTGCTCACCTGGGCACTGTTGCCTTCCCTCTCCCCACCCATGGGTTTCTGAAGATCCATTTTAGTACGTTTTCTTTTCATTCATTTATTAACTCTTCTTTATTTCTGACAACCTGTTAGATTCCAAGTACTAGGCAAAAGCCTCTTTAAGCCAAGAGTTTTAAAAGTCGCTATGTCATTTAATACTGAAGTGGGTAAGTGAGACCTGGAGATACAAACAGGGAAGAGCTTCTCAAAGTCCCAGATAAGATTCCTGTTTGCTAGTCACTGTTAAAAATATAAAGCTATAGTGGCTTATCAAGTTAAAATAGGTGATTTAGTGATTGTCTTTTATTATGGTTGCATTTATTTTCAATTTCTTTCTATTATTTGGGTATTGCTTAGTAAATCTAAAAACCTCAGTGAAAGGAAGGATCAAGGAATCTAAGCTTCTGACTCCAAAAAATGAAAAGATTAAAAAAAAAAATGCCAGAGTAACTACTTTCTTATATTTACTGTGTTAGTAACATTTCCAGAAGAGACATGGCACTAGTTTTATAGTAAAGGCAAAAACTTCTAAAAATTACTGATTTTTTAAAAGTATTAGTTAGTAGTCAGGGGCTGCTAACAGAGGCCAGTCTCCTGGGTGATTATCAGGGCTTCTTACTGGAAGAGGTCTTGTCCCTTACTGCTTGATAGAGTGTAGTAGAAAGAGGAAGATCTGCTTTCTTTCTTGTTGATCAGATTCAGGCCTTTCTGAAAAGCTGCTAAGTTTAGGCATGAGGTAACCTGGGGACATGACCACAGTCTTCTTGGCTTACAAAATAATTCCAGTGAATGATGCTAGAAATATTTGAGCAGGAAGTTTTATCCTAAAATTTAAATTGTTCTGAGAATTCACTTTTGTGCCTAATAAGGAATATTTCTTTGCTTAATACATTTGGTATCCCACTTATGTTAGTGGTTAGTTTTAACCTTTCATGAAGACGTTCTTTACAAGATTAAAAAATAAACTTTAAAAATTATTTTGTCTAGAGGAAAATTTCCATTAAAGATATGGAAATGCCATTTGATGTATTAGCATTTCTTCAACTTTGTGTTAGGGGAAGTATGAATAATCATCAAGGGGTAATGATTCTGCCAAAATAGTCAGATAATGTAAATGATGTGTTTAGATTTTGTCTAATATTATGTATTGGGCTGAATAAAAAGACTTCTTTGAATCTGTAAGGTATTTTCCAGACCTCATCTTATGATTTGAGGGAAAAGTTGTTGAATCATTCTCTGAAAATAAAGACTGATTGTTTGACTTAGGAAATGAATAAAATCATAAATGTGTGCGTATCGCCACCAAGTGGTAGGTAAAAACATTGTGTGCCTAAGTTGCTTAGATGGAGCTCCTGGGAAAGATGAGAAAATAAAGGTACACTGTTTCATAAAATGTGCTTCATAGCAGCTGTTAAACTCCTAAAGCTGACCACTTGATTTCAGACTTCTCACTAATTGTTCGGTACATATTAACCATCTGTCCAAGTTAAAAACATCGATTCATATATTACTATAAAGGTATATAGTTCATTTTTCTTCTGTTAATTAGGTGATATTCTTTCCTTCCCTTCCTTCCTTTAATTTCATTTGTCTGTAATTTTTTAATTGATGATTATCTTTTGTTTGATTATTATATTACTGCAGAAGTCTCTGGAAATGAAGATTTGATTCATTAGCTGATTTTTTAGAGGGTGGCAATATTGGGATGTTTAAAATATGATTTCATCATCACATAGAAATGAGATAATCTTAATGTTTATATTGGATTTGCTACTTTCTTGCATCACAGCTTTTTTTAAAGTAGTTGTAGAGTTGATATAAAACTAACTCTAGTTTAGAGACGGTTGAAGACTCTTCGTTTTTCTTAGATTTATTACATGACTGGAAACCACTTTCAGTATAGAACCTTAGTCGGTGTTGTAAGTGATAAAGAATTTCTTGACAATCTTTCTGATTCTATGCCCTGTTGATTTCATACCACTTCATCACAGTACTTTTGAGAAAACCTGCACTGCTGTTGTTTGGGCTTTCTTCGTGGCTCAGCTGGTAAAGAATCCGCCTGCAGTGTGGGAGACCTGGGTTCTACCCCTGGGTTGGGAAGATCCCCTGGAGAAGGGAACAGCGACCCACTCCAGTATTCTGGCCTGGAGAGTTCCGTGTACTGTATAGTCTATGGGGTCGCACGAGTTGGACACGACTGAGCGACTTTCATTTTCTTTTTCACTTTCACTGAGTCTTTAACAGTTTTAGACCTCTTTCCAGATGTGAAATAAAAGTATCTTCTGTGATAACTTGTTGGGATTTGATTACTATATTTGGTACACTATACTAAATGCAGCAAGTGTTATAACTGGTATACCAGTTTACTAAGGAGACCTAGTTATTTGTCAGTGCTCAATAAAATACTAATAGGAGATAAGTTTTCCAAAATTGATGGCTTCTCAGCTCCCTAATAGTGTGCCAGCTAGGAATTTGAGTCTGTGCCATGGTAAGTATTGGGTGGTTCCCAGCATTAGAGGCCAGAGGGATCCCTGGTATAGACTTGAATGAGCAAATTCCAGAACTTGCCCAGCTAATCTAGGCATCCCTCCAAATTTGGTGTGACCTGGAGCTGAGCCCAGTGCCTCCGCTGTGACCTCTGTGCTCTTGGCAACAAGGAGAGTATCCAGGCAAAAAAGCTGCTCTGATTCCCTTCTCTTAGTTTAGAAAAGTGTGAGAAGACCCTCAGAAGGTTTTCCTCCTCACTCAGCCTAACCCTTTCAGCCTGCTAGGTCTACTTCCCCAGCACCCCTGGCTTCGTATCCTATGGTTCTCCTCCTCTGTACTCCAGCCACGCTGGCCTGTTGTTTCTCTGCTGTCTCTTTCAGTCCTCCCTGCTTCAGAGCTTTTGTGATTGCTCTTCCCTCTTCTGAAATGCTCTTCCCCAGATACCCGTGGCTTTAGGTCCTGACTCAAGGTCACTTTCTTTAAGAAATTTTCCTTGGCCAGTCTGGTCTTCTACATTTTTAAGTACCCCTTCCTTGCTTTATTTTTTTCCCTAACCAGCTAAAGTATATACATTATTTTAGTCACCTACATTTTAAAAATTCTCTTCTTGTTAGAGTATGAGTTCCATTAGGACGAGGATTTTTGTTTAACTACTAATATTTTTCCAGTGCCTGGTACAGACTAGGAATGTAGTAAATTTTTGTGAATTAGTGAAAATTAAATAAACCCAGCTCACTTCTTATAAATTGTGTGTAGATTACCTCTTAAGTACTAACTTGGTAGAGTTGAGCAAAATGTGGATGCCATTGTTTATTTTGATTCAATTCAGTTAATATTATAGTAGGTGCTGAGAGGGAAGCAAACAAGTAGGTACTCTGCTACCTTTAGGGGAGACCGAGAACCACGTCCAGCATGACAGTGTCTGTGTGTTTCTGTGCGTGCACACACGTGTGTGTGTGTGAGATATGCATGGATGCACTTCTTTTTTTTAAAACTCTGTACATTGTTGGCCTAAAAAGTGGTTAAAAAAAAGCATAATAAATTAGCTGCTCAATTTTAGAATTAGGAATTTCATACAAAACTTGATTTTAGGTGACTATTGGAAAATTGGAGGATGTGACCAACACGCGACCTCCACACCCTTAGTTCAGCCGTATGGGAATGCTTGCAGTTCTCAGTTGCTTCCTTGTCATCAGAGCCACACACTAGTGGGTGATGATCTTTGCGGTTAAGCTTTTTTTTTTTCCTTACAGTGAACTTAAAAGAACTAAGATAGAAATTTCTATGCTTATAACTATATACAAAGTGGGAATTGCCTTGAGGGTTTTCCGTTTCAATAAAGAAGGGAAGGAACATACGTCTTTGGGTAATTAAAGAATATTTCTACTTATTTATTGTACACCTGGTCACTCATTTAGATTACTTACCTAGCCGGTATTTGAGTTTTCAGGCCCCTAGATGAGACATGACATGTTAATAAATGTTTTAAAGTGTGTATAAGTCAATGTGTGTAATCGAGCGAAGGAGTTACCCCCTATATAAGAACTAGATTGATGGTCTTCTGAATTAGGTAAAATGTGGGGCTTGAGCTAGACTTCGAAGTAATCTAACTGCTACGAGAAAATTATAAGGAAGTAATTCTAGGTGGGAAGAATTTGTGAGGGCAGGTTATTGGCAACTAACAAAACAAACCTGTTGGCTGTCTCTGAGTTAAAAGAACATAGTATATTGTTCTTTGATCCACATGCAGCAGGTGTTTAGGTTGTAAGATACATGGTAAACCAATGATCCATTTTGCTTTTAATTCTTTTACTTACTTGTATTAATATTTTGGAAGTGTCTACTTTGGGCACTGCTCTGTTTTCCAGATTAGTTACCAAATGAAGTTAAGAGTGATATCCATACCAAAGATGTCATTAATTAACAGTGCATCATTTTGAGTAGACTCTAAGCAGTAATTGCAGATTCTGTGGTGTTATACCGTATTTTTGTATATGTTGGACTACACTGCATTTTCTAAGTGCAGATGTTCAAAACTCTGAGCTGTGTGAAAATTTATGTTTCCTGATCTGAAAGTATCTAGGCTAAGTGAATGCGTAATGTCAATTTAGATGAACCTTAACCAGAACAAATGGAAGTATTGATTTCTGTGCTCTGGGTATGGTTATTATTTGCATTACAAAAGGCTTGCCCAAAATGTTTCTTTAGGAGCTAACTTGGTGTAGTTCAACATGATTTTGTATTCGTATGTTCAAGAAAAGGAAGTGCTTTCTTGACTGTAATTGCATTGTGTTTCCTCCCCCCTCATTGTTTTAGGTTTTTTTGCCCTCCTCCTTGTGTGTATCTCATGGGTAGTGGATGGAAGAAAAAAAAAGAACAAATGGAACGCGATGGTTGTTCTGAACAAGAGTCTCAACCATGCGCATTTATTGGAATAGGAAATAGTGACCAAGAAATGCAGCAACTGAACTTGGAAGGAAAGGTAAGTTAAGACTGCTGGTTCCCTGTAAAGAGCATCAAGATACCGTAATGTAGTTTTCTTACTTTGTGTAGTGGTGATTTTTTTTCCCCCCATTTTATGGTTACTGGTAGCACTTTCTTGAATATATAAATCAGAACTGGAATAACTCAAATAGCTGAGATCTAGGCATGATTCGTGAAGCTTGCACTTCGACATCTAAAGGAGGCACACAGGAAGCTTCCTCAGCTTGCTGGCAGTTTCAGCAGGCTGTGAATCATGTTTCCATTGGGGGCCAATAGTAAATTTAGGAGGCTGATTGCCCATCCATCTTACAAGGGCATCATAGTCAAATAACAATGATAATACATAGCTCACTAATGCTTTACTCTGCTCATTTAATCTTAGTCTTTTACTGGAAGCAAAGTATTAAATAAGTTGTAAAGATCATAAATGTTTTATTTAGCTTCGGTGTGGAAGAAGACTATCTTGTATAATCAAGAACACTGTGAATAGCTTTCGTCAAACTTTTAGGGATTTTCTTCGATTACTTTGCTAAGGAATGCAGTTTATGAGTTAGTTTTACTAATTGTATTTTATGAATTTAGAAAGCAGTTAATCTCAGTCTGTACTTTGGTACTCAAAAATAATTCTTTATTGACTTAGCGTCAACTTGTTTTCTCTTGCTATTAAAATTGAAAAATGGTTATTATTTCTGATTTCAATGACCACATGAATGTCTTTTAAAATACTGCATAAATAGCTATTTTCTCACTCAATAACTATTTGTTGAATGTCTTAGTGTTTGCTATATTGTAGTTGACACTAGGGATGAGAATTGGAGGGCAAGGTTGAGGGTGGTGAACTAGGGGATTTGTACTCTCATTTAATTTTTTTTAGTGATTTTACAGATAATGAGTCATTTTACAGATAATGAGCACTGAGAATAAGGAGCTTTAATATCAGTCTCCTTCAGATTTGTGTTTCTGTCATTTATATTCTTACAATTGTTATCATTAAGGCTTGTCAACTATGTATTTTAAGTTAGGTTTGAGAGAAAATTTACTACGGTAAAGATTGTTTCATTTTAAAATAGAGCAATATAAAATATATCTGAGTTATAACTCTTGAGCCAAAGTTAAAGATATATTTGAGTAGTTGGTTGAACAAAGAAGCCTTGGTCATGTCTCATGTATTTTTGTTATGTATGTCTCCAAGCTGTACACCTAGACATTTGTAACTGTGATTGATAATTAGATAGGTAGTGAGAAGCCCAGCCGTTTCATAGGTGAAACAGCGGTGAAGAATCTGCCTGCCAATGCAAGAGACATGAGAGATGTGGATTCAGCCCCTGGGTTTGGTAGATCCCCTGGAGAAGGAAATGGCAACCCACTCCAGTATTACTGCTTGGGAGATCCCATGGACAGAGGGGCCTGGCAGGCTACAGTCCATGGGGTTGCAAAAGAATTGAACACGACTTAGCAACTAAACAACAGCAATTGAACTTTATTGCGAGCTTTAACTGCTTCCAGCAGTTCTGAGGGCAGTGATACCAAACAGCATGCCCACTTGCTTTTCTCAGCATCATGGCTCTAGTACATCTTTCATCAACTTCTGCCATTATATCCTTTCCCCAAGCCCTAGAAATTTGCAGAAAATAATACCTGAGAGCTTGAGCATTAACTAGTACTTAAAACACTTAATTACAAGGAAGTGCAGTGTCTCTAAGCCAAAATTATGTGTTAATATTTAGTTTTAATGAAAAATGCTATCAGAGGAGTCTATAGAGAATAAGACTGGTTTAGAGTCAGCAGAAGGTATTCCAGGCAGAAAGAACAATATAATCATATGCTTGGACCATCAAGATACAAGAACGAGATCAGTTTGGTTCCAGGTAGGCACAGATGGACCAAGCAGTGGGATGGATGCTGAGCTTCAGAAAGTGCACTTTACTCCTGTCTCACTAAACAACCACTCATTTAAAGTAATATTGTTTTCTTTCAATAGCGTGTTCATTGAATGGTGCGATTGATTAGTCATTAGGAAAGGAGGAATTTTATTTTGCATTATTGGGATTTATTTTGCATGTTCCTTTCTTATTTTAATATTTATTACAACAAAATTGTAGTATATGTAGCCCTTATTTTTATTATGGTCATGGTATTTGACTATATAGTTATATTTTGGATCTGATGTTTTTAATTTGTTAAATATTTATTTTCTCAGTCTTTGTCTTACATAGTTGAAGCTAGGTAAGCTATGCAACATGAATTTTTACCCTAATTAGCACTTGAGTTTTTATTTTTAATAATTACATGCCCTATACCTCTGTTGCTAGTATTGTTTTGTTTATATAATTCAAATTCTACAATTCAGATATTTCTATAGACTTTTGTAGCATTATATTTTGTATTTTTTTTTTCATTTCAAGGCAAATGTTTTTATTGCCTGAAGGTCTTGATAATTCTGTAAATAGATGTAGAGCTATATAAAACAATAAAAGATTATTTTTTTAAAGTCTTTTTGAGAGGGGGAAACAACACAATGTTGGTATTTTGTAGACTCAATAAGGAAGACTTTGTACTTTGTTTTCGGAGATCAATTTTAGTACTTTTTACAGTTGGTTTTATCAGCTGTTCAATGGAATTACTGCTTAAGTCTGATCAAAGTTAGCCATAGCCTTACTGAGTTATTTGTACATAGCTGACAGGGTTTTGATGCTATTAAGACTTATCCTTTTCTTTCACAGAACTATTGCACAGCCAAAACATTGTATATATCTGATTCAGACAAGAGAAAGCACTTCATGCTGTCTGTAAAGATGTTCTATGGCAACAGTGATGACATTGGTGTGTTCCTAAGCAAGCGGATAAAAGTCATCTCCAAACCTTCCAAAAAAAAGCAGTCACTGAAAAATGCTGACCGTATGTATCCTTGTTTTCTTTTTTTCCCTCAACTCCCAATGTGAATTAGTAAGACTAATTCAACTATTTTTTAAATTAAAGTTTTCTTTCCAGTAGCCAGTTCATTCTTTTAAAGTATTTTTTTTTTGGTCTTCACTTTATCTGAAAAAGTCATATTCAATTATTATTGCTGCTTTGTTGTCTTTTTTGTTTCTCTAATTAAAAATGGTCAATACCTGGTACAGCAAAGTGGTTCTTAATCAGAATTGGTTCCTCACTGCTCCCCAGAGGCATTAGGAGAAATGGAAATTTCCTTTTGCTGTCAGTGACTAGAGGGAGTAATGTTAGCCTTGAGTGTCTAAATATCCTGCAGTGTGCAAGATGGTTCCTATTCCACAAGAATATCAGAACACCTCTTTGAGAAGCACTGTTACATCAAATGGACTTTGGAAGGCCATCATGAAAACCTAAAAAATTTTAACATGGTTGCTCTGACAGACTGCTGTCTCTGCACATTTTTAGACTTTCACAGGTTAAATGCTGTTTGAATTATACACTTCAACTTCTATACCCATTTTCCTCTTTTTATTTTGACTTTTTATTATGAAAACTTTCAAACTTAAACAAAAGGGGTAGTATTGATATAAGGTGACCAACCACCAGATCTCAACAGATTTTACCAATTCTATTTTATCATTTCTGTCACCACCAACTCCTCTTCCTCTTCCAGTTGCTAGAATTTTTTAATGTAACTCTCAGACATCCTGTCCTTTCAGTCATTTCTGTAGTAGTGACTCTTAACAGAAAATTTTCCTTTTAAACGTCATTACACCCAACAAAAGTTGATGATAGTTCATTAATGCCATCTACTGGCCAGTCCATGTGCAGACTGATCATACTGTCTCAAAGCATCTTTTTACAGCTGTGTTTCTGTTGTTTTGTTGTCTTCAGTAGTTGGTTTGTTCAAATTTGGATCAAAACAGGGTTCATATATTTTAACCTGAAATAGTTCCTGTTCTCTACTAGCCTTTTTTTTTTTCTTTCTGTGTTATGTATTTGTTGAAATTGGGTCATTTTTCCTATGGAATTTCCATATTCTGAATCTGACTGATTACGTGTTTCCTCTGTCTCGCATATCTTCTATGAACTGTTGATTATACCTAAAGAGCTTCATTTTAGATTTAGCTGGTTCTACATACGTTCATTTCTCTCAGATCAGAAGTCTTATTGTCTGGTTATTCCACTTCTTGTCACACTAAGATTGGTTATAGTAAGTTGAGTTGTTAGTCTAATTCAACAGTTACAAAATTCCTCAGGAAACTTTAACCAAATGATTTTAGTAGTCCTTCATCATGGTTGCAAAATAGTGGCATTTCTAATTCTTTTATTCTTAACTTTTACATTTGTTTGCTGTTTGCTTTAAATGTAGCCTATGGAGGAAAGGCAGGGTAAGTGCTTGTGTACTGATTTGCAGAATAATAGTTTCATTCTTGGAAGGTGAGGTTTTAGGATTTTGGTTAATTTGCTTGGTTTTACTTTGTTTTCTCTTTTTTAAATGAACTTATGAGATGTTATATAGTGGGTGGTTTTTAGTCTGCTTTAGTCATTATCATCATCGTTACAGAAATCTCAAACATACTAAAGTAGAGTTGCATAATAACATGAAACCTCTTTTGTTTATTCTCTAACTCTTCTTTATTTTATTTTGTTTTTTTTATTCTCTAACTTTTCATCAGTGATCTTAACTTCAGACCAGTCTTGATTCATCATTATCTGTAACCCTACTCCACCCACACTTTTCTCTGCCATCATTTTAATTTGATGCAAATCCAAGACATTGTATCACCTGTAAATGTTTCTATGCATCTCTGAAAGATAGGGTCTCTTTGTTTAATATAATATAATTATAATAGATAATATTATATATAATATAATTATAACACCATGATCACACAAAAGCAAACATAAAACAACTATAAAAAGAAATAATGTCTTAGTATCATTAAATACCTAGTCAGTGCTCAAATTGAAAATTGTCTGAAATGTGTGTGGGGGTTGGGGGTGTTGGTGAGCCGTTGGTTTGAATCAAAATTCAAATATGATTCACCAGATATTATATATTGTGTTGACATGTCATTGAATTTTCTTTTTAAAATTTGTGGATTGTTCTCTTCATCTTTCTCTCTCTCTCTGTTTATTCAAGAGGCTAAGTCAGTTGACTATGAGAGATTTTCACATATTGGATTTCAGTAATTGTATTCCCTTGGTGTAGTTTAATGTATTTTCTGTAAATTGGTAG
This sequence comes from Muntiacus reevesi, assembly GCF_963930625.1. Taxonomy (NCBI): domain Eukaryota; kingdom Metazoa; phylum Chordata; class Mammalia; order Artiodactyla; family Cervidae; genus Muntiacus; species Muntiacus reevesi. The sequence goes on from NC_089264.1 coordinate 43,598,100, forward strand.
TGTCAAAGACAAACAGAATTGGACATTAAAGGTAGTAAAAGCACATTTTGTTCACTACATTTGCAATAGGGAAAAGAGCTTTCAGTATAGAGCTGAGCTCAACTACAAATACAACAAGGACAAGTGGGATTTATAGTCAAGGAGCAGAGTTGAACATGTCAGTAGGTGGAAAGTTACTAAGAGGAGAAATCGAGGGTGTGGGTATTCTTTTTTTTTTTTTTTTTTTTTTTTTAATATTATTTATTAGTTGGAGGCCAATCACTTTACAACATTTCAGTGGGTTTTGTCATACATTGACATGAATCAGCCATATAGTTACACGTATTCCCCATCCCGATTCCCCCTCCCACCTCCCTCCCCACCCGACTCCTCAGGGTCCTCCCAGTGCACCAGGCCCGAGCACCTGACTCATGCATCCCACCTGGGCTGGTGGTCCGTTCTACCATAGATAGTATACAAGCTGTTCTTTCAAAACATCCCACCCTCACGTTCTCCCCCAGAGTTCAAAAGTCTGTTCTGTACTTCTGTGTCTCTTTTTCTGTTTTGCATATAGGGTTATCGCCACCATCTATCTAAATTCCGTATACATGTGTTAGTATACTGTAATGTTCTTTATCTTTCTGGCTTACTTCACTCTGTATAATGGGCTCCAGTTTCATCCATCTCATTAGAACTGATTCAAATGAATTCTTTTTAACGGCTGAGTAATATTCCATGGTGTATATGTACCACAGCTTCCTTATCCATTCATCTATTGATGGGCATCTGGGTTGCCTCCATGTCCTGGCTATCATAAACAGTGCTGCGATGAACATTGGGGTGCACGTGTCTCTTTCAGATCTGGATTCCTCAGTGTGTATGCCTAGAAGTGGTATTGCTAGGTCATATGGCAGTTCTATTTCCAGTCTTTTAAGAAATCTCCACACTGTTTTCCATAGTGGCTGCACTAGTTTGCATTCCCACCAACAGTGTAAGAGGGTTCCCTTTTCTCCGAGGGTGTGGGTATTCTTGATGAGAATTTTTATAAAGATAGGCCTAGTTGATCAGATGGGCTTTCTGGGTGGCTCAGAGGATAAGAATCCATCTGCCAGTGCAGGAGACACAGGTTTGATTCCTGGGTCAGGAAGATCCCCTGGAGAGGAAATGGCAACCCACTCCAGTATTCTTGCCCGGGAAATCCCATGGACAGAAGAGCCTGGAGGGCTATATAATCCATGGAGCCACAAAAGAGTTGCACAGGACTTAGTGATTTAACAAGAACAAGATGATTAGATATAAAGGTGAAGGGAAAAAACTTGATCAGATATCAAGGATGGAAGGATGACGTAGCAGGATTCTTGGCAGTAACTGGGCTAGCTAGGCCATAATTGGGACCCAAGAAAGAGTCTCCATAGATAAAGGGCTCAGAGGAACCTGTCTGAAGTTTGGTCAAGGAGAGAGTCTTTGTCAGTAGTTAATTTAGAAACTTGATCAGATTTCAGCTTGTTGTTCTTTTGTTTCTTTTTGTTGTTCCTTGTTGCTGGAGGGCAAGCCTGCTTCACAGTTGATATAGTGTTCTTGCATCAGTTCAGTTCAGTCACTTAGTCCTGTCCAACTCTTTGCAACCCCATGAACTGTAGCACGCCAGGCCTCCCTGTCCATCACCAACTCCCAAAGTTTACTCAAACTCATGTCCATTGAGTCAGTGATGACATCCAACCACCTCATCCTCTGTCATCCCCTTTTTCTCCCGCCTTCTATCTTTCCCAGCATTGGGATCTTTTCCAGTGAGTCAGTTCTTCCCATCAGGTGGCCAAAGTATTGGAATTTCAACTTCAGCATCAGTCCTTCCAATGAATATTCAGAACTGATTTCCTTTAGGATTGACTGATGGAATCTCCTTGCAGTCCAAGGGACTCTTCAAGAGTCTTCTCCAACACCACAGTTCAAAAGCATCAACTCTTTGGTGCTCAGCTTTCTTTATAGTCCAACTCTCACATCCATACATGACTATTGGAAAAACCATAGCTTTGACTAGACAGACCTTTATTGGCAAAGTAATATCTCTGCTTTTTAATATGCTGTCTAGGTTGGTCATAACTTTCTTCCAAGGAGTAAGTGTCTTTTAATTTCATGACTGCAGTCATTATCTGCAGTGATTTTGCAGCCCAGAAAAATAAAGTCAGCCGCTGTTTCCACTGTTTCTCCCTCTGTTTCCCATGAAGTGATGGGACCGGATGCCATGATCTTAGTTTTTCTACAGTTTGTTGTGATCCACATAGTCAAAGGCTTTGGCATAGTCAGTAAAACAGAAATAGATGTTTTTCTGGAATGCTCTTGCTTTTTCGATGATTCAGCAGACATTGGCAATTTGATCTTTGGTTATTCTGCCTTTTCTAAAACCAGCTTGACCATCTGGAAGTTCATGGTTCACGTATTGTTGAAGCCTGACTTGGAGAATTTTGAGCATTACTTTACTAGCATGTGAGATGAGTGCAATTGTGCGGTAGTTTGAGCATTCTTTGGCATTGCCTATCTTTGGGATTGGAATGAAAACTGACCTTTTCCGGTCCTATGACTACTGCTGCGTTTTCCAAATTTGCTGGCATATTGAATGCAGCACTTTCACAGCATCATCCTCTAGGATTTGAAATAGCGCAACTGGTATTCCATCACCTCCACTAGTTTTGTTCATAGTGATGCTTCCTAAGGCCCACTTGACTTCACATTCCAGGACGTCTGGCTCTAGGTGAGTGATCACACCATCCTGATTATCTAGGTTGTGAAGATCTTTTCTGTGTAGTTACTCTGTGTATTCTTGTATCAGGAGGCATTTAATGCCATGTATTTAGGTTGTTTCCAGTTCAGTTGTGCAGCACATTCAGGTAGCTAAAGAATCTGCTTGCCAATGCAGGAGATGCAAGAGACTCGGGTTCGATTCCTGGGTTAGGGAGATTCCCCTGGAGAAGGAAACGGCAGTCCCACTCCAGTATTTTTGCCTAGAGAATCCCTTAGACAGAGAAGCCTGGCAGGCTATAGTCACGGGTCGCAAAGAGTCAGACACAGTTGAGCATGCACAGATGTCTTAAGCCAATTCAAATTACAGGATTTTATTTAAAGTCTTTAATTTTGTATTTCTGTTGATTCTTGAGTTTTTTGATGGCAAAGAACGTATTTCATTTATAGAGTATTTTTCCTGCTTACATAGATGTGGTTGGTTTTTCAAGAAATTTCATGCAATGCTATACTTTAAGGTATTTAGAAGAAAGCAAAATCTCTAAAATCACAATATCCAGAGGCAATTGCCATCATCTTTGGTAAACATCCTTCTAGATCCCTCTTTTTGAATATATTCCATGGGATTATATGTGAGCATGTGGAGACATATGTTATCACATAAAAATGTATATGTTTACCTAATGAAACCACAGTATAGTCTGCTTTGCATTCAGTGATATATCAGGGAGATATTTTCTCTTCAGTGCATTTAAATACACATTATTCAATTAGGTCAATAATGTTATATTTTATTTAATCAATTTCCTATTATTCGACACCTATTATTTTATTTTTATTTATTTTTTTTATTCGACACCTATTATTTTAAAAGTAACTTCCTTTTAAAAAACAGCACTCATTTAAAAATCATTTTTATGGGCATATTATATATCTGTAGCTTAACATTATTAATAAAAGAGTTACCCTGACTTCTGGGGGAGTATTATCTGTATTTTCTTGGAGGGTTTACAGTAAGTGTTAGCAGAATCCATTAATTATTATAGTAAAGAATAGTCACAACTTACCAGGTACTGGTACCTTCTTGCCCCTTACTGTTACCCCCCCACCCCCCCAATCACGTAAATAGCTGTTTTTTCTTTGCAGTCTGCATTGCCTCAGGAACAAAGGTGGCTCTGTTTAATAGACTCCGATCCCAGACAGTTAGCACCAGATACTTGCATGTAGAAGGAGGTAATTTCCATGCCAGTTCTCAGCAGTGGGGAGCATTTTACATTCATCTCCGTGAGTATAAAAATATGCATTTGGTTTTTTTGGTGTGAAATTAATTTTTTTAAAATAAAATTACTTACAGATATATTTAGTCTTGTTGTTTTTATAAGCAGATTAATAAATTTTAAAGATGATAATTTGATCTCTGTTTCCATCGTACTGCAGTGGATGATGATGAATCAGAAGGAGAAGAATTCACAGTCCGCGATGGATACATCCATTATGGACAAACAGTCAAACTTGTGTGTTCAGTTACTGGCATGGCACTCCCAAGATTGGTATGGCCTTAATGACCTCATGACTGTTTATAATAAATTTTGACAGCCTTCCCCCCTTTTTTTGTTGTTTATCTGGACATGTTCGATAGAGGGCACTCTAAAGTTACATTATGATTTATTTTCTTAACTAATGTAGGTTCATTATTCATTCTTTGTGGTGCTTGCTGCATCCTGACTCAGGCCCAAGTTTTCAAAAGCATAGAAATTGTAAATTTCTTTAAAAATATAAGCATAGTTTTTGTCAGTTTACTATCCTGCAAAAAGATAGAGACCGTGTTTGGGCTTTTTGAAATAGTAAAATACTGCTTTTCTTAGCAAAGTGAAGAAAAAGCCTCTTATACATTCTGCTTCATATTCCCCCTCGTTTTCTGAAACAGAACACAATTTAGTTGTATTAAAGATGGAAGGAGTTTATGAGTAAGTTGGATTCAAGGTCAGCTTGAGGGAGGGGCTGAGTGAATGGAAAAACTTTAGTATTACTTTCCTGAATATGCTTTGTATCTTTTTGATGAACTATTTCATTGGCTGATATTTTCTGGGACTATTTCAGCAGGGAGCTGGGTTGATCTATAATTATCTGAGTTAATGCATCATCTTGTGGTTTTTGTTATCTTTTTCTGTGTTGTGGTTGTACAAGGTGATTTTATTTCCCATTTCAACTTAAAGCCAAAATATGTGAAACATAGTAATATAAGTTTACAAAACCTTGAACCTAAGATAGATTGTAAAAGGGAGAAAGGGAATGAAGGGTGCATAAATTAGAAAGACACAAACCAAAAAAGGGACTGAATAAATTTTAGGAAAGTTTTCTTCTTATTTATTCTGTGTCACTATATTCCAAGGATCGTGTTTATTTGCTCTGGCATTAAATGCTTGTACTTTGGAGGCACAACTCAGAGGCTTATGTCTCTGACCAGCAACGACTTATATAGAGGCCACTGAAAAGACTGACTCAAATCTAAAAATGGTGTTTTCCCTTAGTTCCCTGTAAAGTACCAGCATGCCTTGATTGAAAGTCATCTTTAATTGAATATTTTTACATTCAAAACTGTGTGGCTCTAATTATAAAAATGAAATAAAAAAACCCAATCCAGAGAATGCCTTAGGAAAAGTTGCAGTACGATCATTAACATTGTTAACAGTAAATACTTCTTTCTAGAGATCATGTGATTGAGGCATTAGTTTCCTCAGAATCATACCTAGGCTTTATATGGTCTACACTACTTCCTGCCTCCCTGTCCGTCCACTACATACAGTTTTCAATGAAAACATGTTTTTCAGTGGAAGCATTCTGTAGTTTTCATATGCTTTTAAGAAGGATAACACTGCCTTAATATCTAAAGTTTGCATTTTATGTTTCCTAGAATATTAGCCTTGTTAGAGATCCTTGCTTGAAAACCACTGTCCCCCCAAGACCAATTTCAGTGGGATGAAGGTCTTAGTGAGAAACCCTGGTTTGGGTACTTTGAAACCAGGCACAATCTATGTAGATCTAGCCAACTAATAAGAAACATCAGTTAGCATTTGTCTCGTGTTCTCAAGTCTGTGAGATACCCCAGAAATTTGGGACAGCTAACATCTGTTAGATAAACTAATCAGCAGCATAAACTTAGCCTGGGCATTTACAAGGTATAGTGCTAAGAGTATGAATAAGGTATGTTTTCTGTCCTTAAGGGCTGCATCCCAGTTACCTAAGAAGTATAGTAAACACTGGACCTACAGAGCCAGCATAGAGGAGCGGGAGCTGGGTGCAGTAACTCCTGGTGTTAGAATTCATCACTTTCTCATCAAACATAGCTCATGCTACCTGGCTTCTCAGGTTTCTTTCCTCTTCTTAATAATTAGAAATTATCACAGCAAGTTTTTGATACCAAATAATAGGGGGCATCTTTGGTTTGCTTATTGGTGAGACCAGGTCACTCAGCAGTGTCTATGTCCAGAGAGCTATTGTGAGAAATAAAATTGAACCAAACTTGACCCATGTTCTCAATATGCTCATTATTATTAAGTAGTGAAGAAACAGTAGGTTACAGGAATAAACTGTTACAGGCAGATCTTGAGTCTTATGTGGTGAAGTCATAAATGAGTGTGGTAGACCTACAGGAGGTTTTGGGCTTACATCATTCAAAATTCACTATTTCTTTAAAATTCAAGCATTATTAAATACAGTTTTAAGGCTAGAGTTGAATGGAAACATTTTACTTGAGTTTATTAATTAGTATCACAGAATATATTAGAAAATATAATTGCTAAAAGTGTACTGTCTCCCTTTAAACTTGAAAATTAGTGGTGATATCAGTAGAGTGACAAATAATCAAATAAACTGCAGAACTAAAAATATGTAAATATGAAGAATGTTGACTTAAAGATTAGGATTTTTAATAGTGGTGGCTTAAGTTGAAAAAAAATGATCATGGAATATAAGTTAGGTGTGTGAATCAAGTAATAAAAACCCAATAGTACTGCGTAATATTTATAGCACTCTTCTGAGCACTTTTACAAATATCAATTCATTTAACCCTTCCAAAATTCTGTGAGTTATTAAGAATGTCCATTGTGGAGCAAAGTATTATAGTCCTACATGTATACGTGCATTCTACAAATAATCCTGAACCTTTCATGGGTCAGTCACTGTCTAGATGCTGGGGATACATTGGTGAACAAGTTAGACTTCCTTTCCTCTTGGAGCTTATGTTTTGGTAGGGTGATAGACAAAAAACCAGCTAAAGAGATGTCTACATAATGTATTTAAAGGTTAGTATAAGTGGCAAGACAAATTAAAACAGGATAAATACATAGGGAAATGGGAGAGCTTACAGTGCTCAGAGAAACCTTTATGAAGTGGGGCTGTTTGAACAGAGACCATAATGAAGTTGGGAAATAGAAACTGGCTGTGGAACGTTTCGGCCTAACAGAATGCGAGCAAAAAGAAGACAGAAATGTACGAGGACTAGCAAGGAGGCCACTGTAGCTAGAGCCGAGGGAGGAGTGGCGAGGGCAAGTGCCAGGAAATGATGCTGCAGAGTAAGCCATGGGCAACATTTTGTCAAATCCCTCTCTCTGTCTAGAGTAAAACTTTGTTACCTATGTACAATAGGAGGCCACTTGAGGCTCTCAAACAGAGAATGATGGCTGGTTTACGTTTGAAAGGATAATTCTGGCTGCTCTGTGAATAAGAGCACAGGGGGATATAGTGGTGGAAGCAAAGAGAAAGATGACTGGGCTTTTGTCATAATTCAGGCTAGAAGTTGATGATGATACCTTAGACCAAGATGGTACTGGTAAGGCTATGAAAAGTGACTGATTTACTTAAAAGTTGCTGCTGCTGCTGCTGCTGCTAAGTTGCTTCAGTCGTGCCCGACTGTGCGACCCCATAGACGGCAGCCCACGAGGCTCACCCATCCCTTGGATTCTCCAGGGAAGAACACTGGAGTGGGTTGCCATTTCCATCTCCAGTGCATGAAAGTGAAAAGTGAAAGTGAAGTTACTCAGTCATGTCCGACTCTTAGTGACCCCATGGACTGGAGCCCACCAGGCTTCTCCGTCCATGGGATTTTCCAGGCCTAACAGAATTTGTTGACAGATGGAGTGTAAAAGAAAGTAAGGAATCAAAGGTGACTCCACGGTTTTAGGATTGAGTGAACATGGTGTCATTTATTGAGCTTAGGAAGAAATAAAAAATTATGTTTTTGATTGAAATGGCTATTAATAGACATTTTAAGTGGAACTGTTGAATAAGTAGTTAAATATACAAGTTGAGTGCCTGAGAAAGGCTATGGCTGGAGATAAAAGTTTAGGAATTGCCAGCCTCTAAAGCTTAGACGGTAAAGAATCTGCCTGCAATGAAGGAGACCCAGGTTCCATCCCTGGGTTGGAAAGATCCTCTGGAGAAGGGAATGGCAATCGACTCCAATATTCTTGCTTGGAGAATCCCATGGACAGAGGAGCCTGGCAGGCCACAGTCCATGGGCTCGCAAAGAGTCGGACATGACTGAGCAACTAACACTACTACTACTAACCGCTAAAGAGAATAGAAGGTCTGTAGAGTATGGGAGGAGGGAAAGATCTGGGGACTCCGCTCCGGAGCACTGAAGGCAGTTAGAGCAGGTATATTTCCGAAGGAAGAATGTGTGGGTCAGGTGCTTCTGAGAAAGCTGAGGTGCGGACAGAGAAGTGCTCGTGGGATTCATCTGTCTTGAAGTCCTTAAGGACCTCACCAAGAGCAATTTTGAAACACAAAGTTGGAGAGATTTCAGGAAATGAGATGGTGAGGAAGAGGAGTTTTGCTATAAAAGGGAACAGGGAAATGGGGCGGTGAGAGGGAACGAGAAGGACATGTAGTCAAGGAAGGGTTTTTTTCTTTTTTTTAATGTCAGTGACTGGAGACTTTGTTTATTGATTTGCCACACCACTCGGTGTGCAGGATCTCAGCTCCCCAACTAGGGATAGAACCCGTGCCTCCTGCTTTGGGAGCACGGAGTCTTAACCACTAGACCACCAGTGGAGTCCCAAGGAAGGGGTTTCTTTATTTCTGATTAAAGATGAGAAGTGGTTCCAGCATGTTTGGATGCTGTTGAGATTAATCTTCACAGTCCTCAAACACTGAGTGATTACTTTCCATGTGATAAGTAACACTGAAGGTTTGAATAGTACTATCTTTCAGATATCCCATGTGTTTTGTGGAATATTTGTAGTGTAAGGTCATACTATATAATGGAAAGAGTTCAAACTGGGCAGGCAGCCAGCCTTGGAATCAGACTTTGGTTCTTCAGCTACTGACCGGGTGAATTTGAGGAGCTTAATCTGACCTCTGCGGAGAAGGCAGTGGCACCTCACTTCAGTACTCTTGCCTGGAAAATCCCATGGACGGAGGAGCCTGGTAGGCTGCAGTCCATCGGGTTGCTAAGAGTCGAACACGACTGAGCGACTTCGCTTTCACTTTTCACTTTCATGCATTGGAGACGGAAATGGCAACCCACTCCAGTGTTCTTGCCTGGAGAATCCCAGGGACGGAGGAGCCTGGTGGGCTTCCGTCTACAGGGTCACAGAGAGTTGGACACGACTGAAGCAACCTAGCAGCAGCAGTAGCAGCAACCTGACCTCTGAGCCTGTTTCCTAATCTGCAGAATGATGCCTCTTTTATGTTAAAACAAAGCAGCAGCATGTAAGTGTGATAATGGACTTAGGTACTAATTAGCATACCCATAGTGGCCTTTAGAGATAATTTTCCCTTTGATGTTGGAATATTTGTCATTGTGTGTTATTGGAGAGGTCATCTGAACTTGCTACTCAAAATACTATTCATAGACCAGCACGATGAACATCAGCTGGAAATTAGCCAGAAGTGCAAAATATCAGGCCCTCTCTGATTTGCAGGCTCAGAACAGATGTATGTTTAACAGGAACCCCATATGGTTTGTACGGATGTCAAAGTTTGAAAAGCACAGATTTAGAAAGCAAATGCCTGCCCGCCCTATTGTTTTTAGGAGTTGGTGGTAGAAGGTAACCTCTCCGCATTCTTAACCTGCTTGCAATTTAGAAGTATTTTTATGCCTTACTTTATTGTTTGTACATGCTATTGTGTATGTAGATACGTGACAGGTATCTGTGATGTACTCTTGACAGTGTAGGAAATGAAGACTGTCCATATGTGATGACCTTTCCTTGTTTAATTGTTGAAATGCAGATAATTAGGAAGGTTGATAAGCAGACTGCGTTACTGGATGCCGATGATCCTGTGTCACAGCTCCACAAGTGTGCGTTTTACCTTAAGGATACAGAAAGAATGTACTTGTGCCTTTCTCAAGAAAGAATAATCCAGTTTCAGGTATGTTTCTAAATTGCTGGTAAAATCTAAAATGTGCAAACTGTTAGGTTAGCAGCATTCAGAAACATGAAACTCTTGTTTAAAAAATGTTAATACATCCAAATACATGAATCTGTGTTCAGATATTTATCCCGACTTCAGGGGTCCTTAGCGCACATGTTCTTCAGACATGTTAGTCATTCTACCTCAAAGAACTCAAAACTATGAGAATGTTCTAAGAGAAACAGTTAACATCTAATTCTGAGGGATGAAAAGTTCTTCAGATTATCCAAAAGTAGATGTTGGGTGTTCAGAGTCACCTGAAGTTATGTGCAGACAACACTGTATATAGTGGTGCATGCATATGTTGGAGGAGGATTCATGATTCTCATCAGATTTATACTGGGGTCTTCTCAGATAGTAATGATGACACATTAAAAACTAATTAGTCAAAATCTAATTTTTAACTATATTGACTCAGAAGGCCTTCATGAGGACACTTAACGACATGAACAAATGACTTAATAGAATAGTTACACTTCCACATGAAACTCATTTGTGGACATCTGGAGGCTTTTTCCGGAGAGATGGCCACACACAGCTGGCCTCCTCAGCCCAGCACTGGGCTGGCCTAGGTGTTTTGAGGTAGCGATAGGGGATTGCCGTTCACATCTTGGTTCCTTCCTGCTGAAAGTACAGAAGTTTCTATAATTCTCTAAGTAGGAGGGGACATCCATTCTCTCTTTGTTTTGTTGATGTTGTTTAGTCACTCAGCCGTTTTCGACTCTTTGTGACCCCATGAGCACAGCCTGCCAGGTTTCTTTGTCCATGAGATTTCCCAGCAAGAATACTGGAGTGGGCTGCCATTTCCTTCTCCAGGGGATCTTCCCAGCCCAGAGATTGAACCGTGTCTCCTGCATTGGCAGGCGGATTCTACACCATTGAGCCACCAGGGAAGCCCCCCTCTCTCTTAGGGAGCTCTGAAGCATTTTAAGCAGCTAATTATATCACAGATACTGATCTTTTATTAAAGAAATTATACAGGTACTGGTGTAATTTTACTTAAATGGTTATTCTGAAAGGTATTATTAATTTTTAGTATGTCACTTAAATAGTTTATATTAAAATAAAACCTGCCTTATGTGAGGTTTCCATATTAATATTCTATTTTTAATTAGGGGCTGGAAAAGTATGGTGCCTGGGAAGTTTATAAGTTTGTACTAAATTCTTTTCATGGGTGTTAACTTTGTTAAAGGTGTCTTACAATAAATACCACAGTGTATATAATTTATAACCGTTCTTTGTTTCTAAGGCCACTCCATGCCCAAAAGAACCAAATAAAGAGATGATAAATGACGGAGCTTCCTGGACAATCATTAGCACGGATAAGGCAGAGTATACGTTTTATGAGGGGATGGGCCCTGTCCTTGCCCCAGTCACACCTGTGCCTGTCGTAGAGAGTCTTCAGGTGAGACCTCTTACAAGCTGACTTCAGCTTTTTGCAACTGCTCAGCTATGACGTGGCGTAATTTTACTTCACAATAAATCTGATTTTTCTTCAAATCCTGTGATTTGGAGGATTTTTTACACAGTGAAGAAGAAAATCAGAGGAACACACAAAATTTTAGCAAGAAAATTTAAGTGTAAATCAGCTTTTGAGAGTTTTAGTTCACTTTGTCTTTATAATCATGTTATTTAAAGGAACTATTTTAATTATCTTTTTTTTTTGCACATGATAGTTGAATGAAAAACTCATCTGTGTACTTTAATGAAAAATGAAATGTTTCCTTAACGTTGTTTTGATTTTCTGTGAATTGCAGTTGAATGGCGGTGGGGACGTAGCAATGCTTGAACTAACAGGACAGAATTTCACTCCAAATTTACGAGTGTGGTTTGGGGATGTAGAAGCTGAAACAATGTACAGGTACTTAATACAATTTTTTACATCATCCAGAGTTTTTGATGGGGGTGGGTGCATGAGACTGTTTCCCAAGAGTCCTGTATTAAGAGGTTGATTGCCTGTATTAAGCAACCTTGTTTTTAAGTTGCAGTTATAAAATTTGCCATGCTTTTAAGTGATTTCTGTTTCCTCCTCAGATGTGGAGAGAGTATGCTCTGTGTTGTCCCAGACATTTCTGCATTCCGAGAAGGCTGGAGATGGGTCCGGCAGCCAGTCCAGGTTCCAGTAACTTTGGTCCGTAATGATGGAATCATTTATTCCACCAGCCTTACCTTTACCTATACCCCAGAACCAGGGCCACGGCCGCATTGCAGTGCAGCGGGAGCAATCCTTCGAGCCAACTCAAGCCAAGTGCCCCCTAATGAATCAAACACAAACAGCGAGGGAAGTTACACAAACGTCAGCACAAATTCAACCAATGTCACATCATCTACAGCAACAGTTGTGTCCTAACTACCGTCTTTTTGCTAGGACTTACACTGACTTGAGTGCGGCAAAATGTTGACAAAAAAGAAAAAGAAAAAAATGAACAATCTTTTGTGGTTTCTTGGGAAAACTTTTCATACCAGATTATACTGTTCAAAAACCCCATTACCTGCAAGTGCTGATTGGAAGTGCAGAAGCCACAGTAAAGCAAAACAAACAAAAAACATCTAAATGTATAAACTTCTGGAAATCGATTTTTTTCAGCTGTTATTTTTGTTTGGTTGGTTTTTGTTTGGTTTTGTTTAAATGGGCAAGAAATAGAGATGTGGCTGAAGTAAAAGTTAATCAAACTAGAAGACAAAAATCTAACATAGTTTTTATGGACCAAGGAACTTGTATAAGCTTTAGTAAAAGGTACATTTTCACCATACCTTTTTTATATCACGTATATAATACATCTTTGTTACCAAATAGGTTGTTCTCCTCCCCACCCACTTTGAGCTTTTGCTCTTAAGTACATTCAGGTTCCAAGCCTGACCATGCTTGTTTAATCTAATTACCATACTCTTCCAGGTCTTTCTGGTCCAAGGCTGGAACTGTTCTTTTTATTTTATTATTTTTTTAAAAGCTGAAGTCTTATGACTTTTCTTGAATGGAAGGTGTTTTGATTTCAGCCAGTCAAATCTTGTAAAGGCCTGCATTCATATTTCTTTTAAGATTATATGAAGTCTGTGCAAAAGCTTTAAAAAAAAAAAATGCCTCTGCCTTGCCTGCAATACATGCAATGTCCTTAGTCTCTATTCTCAAATACCGTCGATAGTTATTTCTCTGTGTTACTTTTTTTTTTTTTAATGTATTTATAGTGGTAATCCAAGAGGTTCTAACATTTACCTGAAATTAAATGTGGCCATTTAGTCATTAATGAGTTAATGGCATGGAACATGTTGGTTTTTACAGTGTTCCCTCCCCTTTTCCTGTGCAGAAATGTTTCTACTCAGTCAACATTTGTTCAGGTTTCCTCCCCCTCCTTATCTTGTACATAACTTGTATTATGTGTAAGTTAAACATTTTATTTTGAACTTGGAATATTCCCAGTGATTTCATTCAGCAGGGTGTTTTTCTGCCTTGTTGGCATATGATAACAAAAAAATATCATGCTAAATATTTGCTACCAGCTGGTAGATGGTGCCCTTATTGTATAATGAGGAAAAATCTCAGCAAAAGCGTGGTTTTTATTTACCTTTTTTTTTTTGGGTGGGAGGGTAGCCTAGGTCAAAACATCACTGTAACCTTGAAACAGGATGCTTTTACTAGATGACCAACTAAAATAGCTGGAAGACAATGCTTTAGAAATGGATAACTGTAAGATTATAAAAATGCAAATGTAATTTATCTTTCCATTTCTCTCCCGTTTTTTGGTCTTCTCTTCCCCAACATGAGTGTCTTCAGAAATGTCACCTACTCAGAAGGCATTTCTTCTCCATTTAAGGTTTGACTGCATTCCGGGTTGTGTGCTGCCTCTCTGTGCTGGGCTCACCTGTTTTACTGTGGTTTTGTTCCCACACTTTGGTTATACCTTTGTTCAGTTTCTTAGAAATTGCGGCAGACTCATTGGGCTACATTTAGTACAGGAGCTCTGTGTGTAATGTTACAGGACATGGTCTAGTAATACAATCATCTTTCTTCGAGTAAAAACTACCTCTCGATTGTGGTAAGCTTTTACTGTCCCATAAAACAGAAGCCACAAGTACCTTAAGGATGCAGAACTGTAACTTCCTGCATATCTTTCCATACAGAAATTGTCTTTTTGGTGTCCTGGGCTATTTTGAAAAGTTTCCACCAGTAGACTTTTTAAAACATCATCATGAGTAGCTTCCCCCCTTTCCCACCCCTCAGCTTTGATAAATCTTCATTACTCATTCTTTTGCTCCGACTATGCCATTGTAAATATAGTTCCTAACATCTTTAAATCGCTTTTTCCTCAGTTTTCAAGGGCGAAGTCATTTGTAAAACATGTAGTTAAAGTTATTGTGGTCTTTTCTTTACTGCAAGCCTTTTTAATTACTACAGGCTGCATTATGCTATATATAGCCTTTCTCTCTTTAAGTCTGCTCCCGTCACTAGCTTCTCTTGTAAGCTAATCCTGCCTCATACTTTAAATCTGTTTCAGTGACCAAGGGCAGAATTCTTTGTGGCCTTATCTTTCTTTGTTTTAACTGTTTACTGGCTTTTTCTTGCAAACTTGCTTCTTTCTGAGTAGTATTTATTCTGCTCTCTGTTGAGTCTGGAAGTAGCCTTCACACAGTGCTTTTTGTTCAGAGCACAGAAATGTTTTCAGTGCTGCTGAAATGGGCCACAGGTTTCCTCCACTTCCCAAGTTTTTTATTTAGTTACCAATTTATATTAAATTAACTGATAACAAATAAGATGCTTTTGAAGCACAAACTATTCCTCCCCACCACTGCAACTCAAAATATTTTTTTTCAAGTTTATGACTTTATTAAAATGAACTTTTGCTTTTTTACTGTTTAACTATGTCTAATTTTGGCTCTGTTTATTTTAATAAGATAATTGAACTGTTAGACTGTAAACCCGTTTCCTCTTCATTGTTGGTTCTTTTTTAAGATTTAAGAATATACTCCTACAGGCCCCCACCCCCACCCCCCGCCACTGTCTTATGCCATTCTACATGCCACAAGCTGAAATGATTTGTCTGTTATGGCTTATTGTTTGTCAATAGTTCTTTTGTCAGCTGCTTAAAAAAATTTTTGTGAATTATTTTCAGTGTATAATTTCCAGGAGCCTCGTCCTCCAGTTATGGTATTGTAGAACGTGGCCCTTCCTCCAATGGTGGCATTATTAGAGATGCTGGTCATTTTCCCTCATAAAGGCTCTCAGAATGGTAACCACTTCATTTAAAGTATAGTGTGTTCAAGTTTTTTTAAGTCATGTATTAGAAGTATATCCTGTGCTTTTATGATTCTATGCAGTTTCTGAAAATATGCATAGAAGCTGTCTCTTATCTATTGTTTTAATTGATCACATAGATTGAGAAGGCAAACAAAAAGCTATAAATATAAAATGCCCTTTTTATTTTGAATGGTTTCAGAGTTGAACACTAGTATAATCTGCTGCTGACTTTTCTTAAACCACGACAAGTAAAGATATCCTTATGTGTGTATTAACTGGTAAAATATTTGTCACTCTTACTGCACAGACTTATTTGCTATAACTGGTTCGTTTTTTTTTTTTTTTTTTTTAATGAAACTAGTACTGTCTGTGCCCTCACAGGAAATTGTCAACAGTTTTTAAGAGCTAAACTATTCATGTCTAATCAGATAATCCATGCAGGGGTGGGGGTGGTGGGGTTCTTCTTTAAATCAAAATGTTACTCAGTTATTAACTAAGTTACTTACTTTTGATTTCAAAAGCAGCTGTGTTTCTGATGAATACTGAACAAATGTGTGTAATTTTCTGTGCCAGACTTTTGACTTTGTTTTCAAGCACTGTAATGTGGGATGGATGGTTAGAAACAATAATATATTAGGGTTTCTATTTAACCCTTTCAGGACTGAACTGTATTTCCTTTTATTAATTTTTCCCTGTGTTGTGATAAATGTTTGCCAGCATTCAGTACTGTGTTGGTCCAGATGTAGGTTTAAATGCTCATTTTTAGCTTATTTCTTGTACCTTGCAGCATGCTCTACGCATTCAGTCCTTAAGGGGTTTATTTTACAAACTGTGCGCCTGTAAGGTTTATTAGCAATAAGATAGAAAATTGAGCAAGTTTATACCATAATTTTGTAGAAAAAAGAACTGCTCAGTTCCATATTTCATCCATGAGAAACCTGCAATACGGGCAGTTTCAAGAAATAAATAAAAAGGAAATGTAAACCATTGTAAAAGTGTTCTGTTGGACGTGCCTGACACATGTATTATCATCATTGATTTCAGAATACTTAAAGTATGTCTGTTTATAGTTTTACCTTGCTGTCTAAGCTTCATCACATCAGAGTAATAACTATACTGATTTTATTTTTCTTTTTTGCATTTTTAACTAGATAGTGCTTTAAAAAGAAAGTTTTGTGGGTTTTTTGTGTTTTTTTTGAGAGGGCTTTTTTTTTTTTTTTATCCTTGTAAATGGGGAATTGGCCTTTGGACAACTCAAGAGTTGTCTCCTAATTCAGGAATATTTTGAACCAATCTCAACATGATTGGAGAGCATTATTTAATGACAGCTTGCTTTTCCAGTATGAGGTGTTATCATTTGGCCTGCTGTATGAAAGAACATAGAATGGTTTGTGCTTTTTGTTGGGGGCTCTTCAGTGTGCTTTTTGTTTAATGGTAGTTTAGTCGCTAAGTCGTGTCCAGCTCTTGCGACCCCATGGCCTGTAGTCTCCTCTGTCATGGGATTCTCTGGGCAAGAATACTGGAGTGGGTTGCCATTTCCTTCTAAAGGGGATCTTCCCGACCTAGGAATAGAACCTGGGTCTCCTGCATTGCAAGCAGATTCTTTACCGACTGAGCTATGAGGGAAGCCCACTTTGTTCAACAGGGAAACAGTAAAGGGGGAGGTTGTTACATATTTTTTAAATCATAGCAAGTTCATTTATCTGACATCCCCTAAAAGAAAAACCATAAGCCAAGTTATCAGGATTTTGCTAAAGACATCTTCTGAAAGTAGTGGTTGTTAAATAAATTAAGTTAGTTGGGGTTTGAATGGTGAGACTTTCGATGGCTAGGATTGGTAATAGCTTCTTTTAAAAAATAATTTATTATTTATTTTTTTAACAGTAGGTCTTACTGGTTATCTATTTTAAATATAGCAGTGTGTACATGTCAGTTCCAGGCTCTTATGTCTAGATTAGAATTTAGATGGGAATCATACAATAATCTATAAAGAGTATGTGATCACTTTCTAAGCAACCTAACGAAAGATCCATTCAGTGTATATGCATGTATTTTTTGTCCCTGGATCCCTAAATGGTTGCCAGTTTAAGCGGTACAGAGGGCAAGCTACATCAGGTGCTAGTGGTGAGGGATCCCAGTAGTGAGTCCTCTTCCCAAAGAAGAATGCTTTTCCCTAGTTTAGTGCTAGACAACAACGAGGCCAACGATTAAGTTGATGTATATAAGGTACAAATGCGGTGATTAATTTTGACTTAAGGCCAGACCCTAAAGCTTTAGGCTGGGAGATAGAACACACAGCCCTGTGGAGAACATGCTAGACTGGTCAGTTACGCACAGTTCTGTGTGTTAAGGATAAAGCCGTTTGTGTGCCTGGCATGCAGGTGTTCAACAAACAGGTTAAGGTGTTATGCACACATATGTAAGAAGTCATGACTCATCTTGGTTTAAATAAAAGAGAGGTGAATATTATCTAATTCAGAAAAGGAACACTGTTTCAACTCTTAACAAGAAACATTCATGCTGAACTCAGGTTGTTTGGTTGTTTTTTTTTAAACGGAATTTATAGAATGTTTTGCTTTGGGGGAAGTAGCACTTTAAAATGTGAAATTCTATGACACATTTTTTAAAAGGTAATTGTGAAGTTCAGGTATGTATCAAGTTCTTTCTGGCACAATCAACTAGTCCCTGCTTCTCACCTCCTTGTGTTCCACGGCCCTGCTCATGGAGTGCAGTTAGCATGCGGGTCGTTCAGTTCTGGCACCTTTGCCTGGTGGATCATTTCTGCTAATGCTGAGATCCCAAAATGTCAATCCAGAAACACACCCCCCACTCCCGTCTTCTTCATATAAGAAAGTAAAGAGTGTGATGAGGTCATTCCCAGTGACCTGTTGAGCCAGTTTTGACAGCTTTTCTTTTTTCCTGGAACTAAGTTTTCTCCCTGCAAGGATGTTCTCTTTGTCCTCACTCACCACACAACACAAAGTCAGTGATTGTAATTTTCTCCTGCTCCTTAAACCTTTACAGCCTTTAGCCTTGCTAAATTCTTAATTCAGATACTTCAATATAATAATGAAAAGCTTTGGAAAACAATTGTGACTCAGAAACAGTCATTGTGACTTTCATCATTGATTATCCTAGAGAGTAGCTCCTAGGGTTGTCAGCTGGTAAGATTCCAATGGTGCAAATGATGTGATCTTTGGGAAGAATGTCAGGTGAAGGATAATGGAATATGCACGTATTTGCTTAGAAGCTTGAATATCCATCCCTATTATTTCTGAGTAGTGCTAAAGGTTGGAATTAGTTAAGACACAATTAGGAATGTTTAAACAGCCAGTAATGTTCTAGACGCTGAGCTTATTTGGGGCATGGCTGTTTTCCTAAAAATGTTCACGAAGGGCTTGTCTGTCTGCCTAGGCTGCCATAAGAAAATACTGCCTGGCTTAAAACAACAGAAACTTATTTTCTCACATTTCTAAAGGCCAGAAATCTGAGATCAAGGTGCCAACATGGTCAGGCTCTTGTGAAGACACGTAACTGGTTTGCAGGTGGCCACATATCACCGTGTGCTTTCACAGCACAGAGACATCTGTATCTCCTTAAGACCACAGTCCCTTTTTGATTAGGGTCCCATCCTTAATTAACTCCTAAAGGCCTATCTCCGGGTGCAGTCAGATTGGAAGTTAGGCTTTAACATGAAATTTAGGGGAAAACAATTTAGTTCATAACAGGGCCCTTCCTTAAAGCTTTCTAGATTGCAGTTTCAATAATTTATTGGATACTAATCTATAGAATAGTATTCAGGTTTCTTGCATTTTTAAGTCCTGGATGGGGGTTTTCAGTAGTCAGCTAAGATGATGAATGAACTTGGGCTGAGGTACAAGGGGAGAGGCGAGATTGAGATAGAAATCGCTTTGACCACCTGTGAATTGTTTTGTGGCCATGATTCAATCCTCACCATGACACTGCAAGCTAATATCCTTGTGGCAGAGACGACTCTGGCTCAAGACTTGCCCAAAGCTGTGCACTAAATTTAACAGAGCTGGGCTTCAGGAGTGGACCCAGGTGGCCCAAAGTCATGCTCAAGGGGCCCCCTAGATGCCTCAGCCATGAAGGAGCAAGGACTCAGGTTACTAGGGGCTGGTACTGTTACAGGCTCTGTCTTCCTAAGGAGCTTTATAGGGAACAGCCATTCTGTGTCAATCCTCACTTCACAGTTGAGAAAGACGTAGCCCTAGAGAAGGTGGAAAGCCCAAATGTGATTACGGATTGAAAATGCTTTATTCACTTCAACGTGCTATCCAATTTCGAGGTGTTTGTTTGTTTTCACTATTAATGTAGTGTCCTGGCCTCTTGGTTAATGTTCTTACTCCCTCTGGCCAAACCTTACACATAAATATATGCTAAGTTACCCAACTCTGGAGAGAATCAGGAGGTCACTTGGTCTGAGTCCTCCAGGATCATGGTGAACTTAGTCTTCAGGCTTTTTTTTTTTTTTTTTTTTTGCTGCTCACTTAAGAAAATGGTGATATGATGGTTTTGTATTTAATACTTCAAAGATACACAACATCACACCTTCAGTACAATAGTGATTATTAGAGTTAACAAGACTTAAGTCAGAAACCCATCCTGGTTAACTTAGGGAAAAGGGATTTTGTAAGAATAGCAGAAGCTCATAGGATTGAAGGGAAGCCTGCATCATGTTTCTAAGGAGGGCAGCTCTTGTGAACTAAGGAACCCTGAATCGTAGGAATGGTCTGCTCAGAGAGCCACTATTGTGAGCCTAACCTCTTCTTCAATCCTTAAGTCAGCTGCTGTAGATTCAATTTTGCAGATGACAGCAACTGGCAGTGTGAGCTCAGGTCACTGCCTGTCCTGTGCACTTAGAGGAAGGGTCAGTTAAAAGGAACCTCTTGGAGGGCATGGCGACCACTCTAGTGTTCTTGCCTTGAGAATCTGAATGGGCAGAGAAGCCTGGCGGGCCACAGTCCACGGGGTTGCAAAGAGTCAGACACGACTGAGCGACTAAGCACAGAGGCTCTTTGGCTTCTGTGGTCACAGGCAAGCCTGGATTTAGAAGGAACGGGAGAAGAAATATTTCCCCAGTAAGGAATTTTGAGGTTGCTAGGATAAGGAATGGCACCCCACTCCAGTACTCCTGCCTGGAAAATGCCATGGGCAGAGGAGCCTGGTAGGCTGCAGTCCATGAGGTTGCTAAGAGTCAGACACAACTGAGTGACTTCACTTTCACTTTTCACTTTTCACTTTCATGCACTGGAGAAGGAAATGGCAACCCACTCCAGTGTTCTTGCCTGGAGAATCCCAGGGACGGGGGAGCCTGGTGGGCTGCCGTCTATGGGGTGGCACAGAGTCAGACACGGTTGAAGTGATTTAGCAGCAGAAGCAGCAGGATTAGGAATAGGGGCCAGGCAGCTGTTCTAGAGGGCTGCAGGCAATAAGTTGTCTAGTAAAATGTATTAACTGTATTCTCTGTGCTAAAGGCTTTACTTGAAATATTTCATATTCCTCAAATCTCTGAGTCCATTTAATAGGCAGTTTTGAAAAGGATTCTCAGATGAGTCACAAGACCAAGACCCCTCTTATCTCCTCTAGTCTTCCAGGTATCCCTAGATGGGCCCCTTCCTCCCACCCAATGGACTCTCAGAAACTAACTCTGCTTATCACACCCGCCCCCTGCACCCAGCAACTGATAGCCTCAGGACCACTGGAGAGACTTCCTCTTGCTTTCTGTAGGTTATTGGGCAAGAAGCAAGCAGGAGATTGTAGGGAGCTTGCTTTGATGTAGCAACTCTGACACATCCCACTGAGAAGCAAAGAACAGGTTTGTAGGAAGAAGTATGAGGCAGACCTCCAAAGAGGGAACATTCCCAGTTCCACCCCTTTCTGAAGCTTAACTCTGTTCCTGCCTTAAGTGCCACGAGATAACTCATCCATTCACCGCTTCAGTCGTAATAGGAAAGTCTTGCCACTGTTGCCTTAATTTCATTCATCGATGAAAGGTCATTTTTAGGGTTCTGCAGCTGTAAATGGCAAAACCATGGTTCAAACCTAGGCCCTCTGGACCTGAGTAAGTCAGGGGAGGTCAGGTTTCAGAGGCAGTACCAACATCTAGGGGAGCAGCATCGAGATGGAAGCATTTGAACCATGTCAAAAGAGTGAGGGGTCCAGGATTTCACCAGGTGGAAGTGCCCGTGTGGATGTTTCAGGAGTGGATAGGCTGATGAAGGCAAGGAGCATAGTCCAGGCAGGTCCCAGTGTAATGGAGCCATGGGAGCGGTAGGAATTGTCATGAGATTGTGTATAAATTTTAACAGGCTACCAGGGTTCCATAGGTAGAATGTCCTGATATGTCTGTTAAGGGGAATGGTTCTCTCTGCACCTCATATCCCTCCTTGTAGGGGGACCTTCTGTTTGCTAAGATTCCTGGCCTCTGCCCTTTACTCAGTACAGTATTGCTACTGCTGCTGCCAAGTCGCATCAGTCGTGTCTGACTCTGCAATCCCAGAGACGGCAGCCCACCAGTCTCCTCCGTCCCTGGGATTCTCCAGGCAGGAGTACTGTAGTGGGTTGCCATTTCCTTCTCCAGCGCATGAAAGTGAAAAGTGAAAATGAAGTCGCTCAGTCGTGTCCGACTCTTAGTGACCCCATGGACTGCAGCCCACCAGGCTCCTCTGCCCATGGGATTTTCCAGGCGAGAGTACTGGAGTGGGTTGCCATTGCCTTCTCTGAGTACAGTATTAACTTTGCTCAATGAGTTAATTTAGCTCTACATCAGCCAGGAACTGCAGATACAGTAATAAAATCCTGCTATTTGTGGGGCTCTCCTGGTGGGACAGAAAGATGCAAAAGTTTAAGTATTCAATATATGTATATGCATGTCATGGGCTTCCCTGATAGCTCAGTTGGTAAAGAATCCACCTGCATTGCAGGACACCCTGGTGCTATTCCTGGGTCAGGAAGATCTGCTGGAGAAGGAATAGGCTACCTTCTCCAGTGTTCTTGGGTCTCCCTTGTGGCTCAGCTGGTAAAGAATCTGCCTGCAATGCGGGAGAGCTGGGTTTGATCCCTGTGTTGGAAAAATTCCCTGGAGGAGGGAAAGGCTACCCATTCCAGTATTCTGGCCTGGAGAATTCCATGAAATGTATAGTCCACGGGGTCTCAACTGAGCGACTTTCACTTTCATATGCATGTCTGTGTATTAAAGTGCTCCTACTGAAAACGTCGGCTCTTCCCTGGTGGTCAGTGCTAAAAAATCCACCCACCAACAGGAGACTCTGGTTTGATCCCTGAGTCGGGAAGATCCCCTGGAGAAAGAAACGGCTACCCACTCCAGTATCCTTGCCTGAGAAGTCCCGTAAGAGTCACAGAGTCGGATATGACTTAGCAACTAAATCACAACCGAAAATGTCACCATCTCAAGCCCGGAGATGATGGAATCTGACCATCAAAAAAAGACCCTCCAGGGACATCATCTATGGATGAGAATTACTGTGTCCTAGAAGTACTGAGTAGGTAACGTTCAGTATAAAAATCTGTTTTAACGAGTCCTTTGCTGTTTGCGTGGGAGTACCACTCTGAGTGAGGGTACCATGCTCACTTCACAGTCTTGGGCAGCCAGCTGAGGAACTGAGGCCGGCCCCTGTGTCTTTCTTGGGGTCCCTTTCAGCCACTTTGCAGTAATCCCTGGGCACACATTCAGAGGGTGGGGTGAGGTGCTGTGAGCTCGTGGTGATCGAGAGATGACTCCAGTCTCTGCCCAGGAAAGCCCATCAGGAAGCAGGCTGTCACTGGGCTTCCAATACTCCAGGAGGGCTTGACCTGCGTGGGGTCTGGGAACCTTCCAAAGAAAGTCTCGCCTCAGAGAAGAGCCAACCCTTTCGGAGACTGGGGTGGAGGAGCAAGGTTGAGGGAAGGCAGGGGCCGTGCAGGGACCCTGGTGCCCACACAGCAGTTTCCTGCCACTCTGCTGCTTTGATTGAGGTGTGTCCCATCCCTGCCCTGGGATGCAGCTGGAGGAAGGTTTGCAAGAGTTGAAAGAGTCACGTAGGTTCATTCTGAGACCCCTATTAGACTTCAGTTAGAAAGGCAGGTAAGCAGCTAGATGTCCGGAACCGGAGCTCAGGACCATCTGTGCTGGAGACACGCATTTGGGAGTCAGTCGCATATAGATGGGGTGTGAAACCACCAGCCTGATGAGATCTCGGAGGGAGGAGAATATGTAGGAAAGAGGTCCAAGCCCCACCCACCTCGCCAACAGTCCCTGTTTAAGCCGTATTTCTCAAACTTTTTATGCTAGGATCCAGCAGGGGAAAGGGTTAAAATTCGAGGCTGATTCTGTAGGCCTGTGGGCGTGTGTCTTGAGATCCTGTATTTCAGCAATGCTGCAGCGCAGGACCGAGGTCTAGACACCCCACCTAGAAAGGCGAGGGCCTCCCTTATGCCCAGAAATGGGAGCGATTGACAAGAAGGGTAACGTGCCTCTTCACTTAGTAAGAGTGACAGTCTTTAACTAACCTCACTATTTCCAGGTCAGCATTAACACACAAATGGGTTGAGAATTAGCCTTACTGTTTTGGAAGCACAGGGTCAAGATTTCTCTCTTCCCTTGAGAAGACCTTCTATACCAAATTGCAAATGGACTCATCACATTCTGCTGTTGGTGCTGATGAAGTGGCTTAAAGATCAAAATGTTCACATGCATTCATATTTGCAAGACACAGAAGCCTACATTACATGATCATGGGTCATAACGTCCAGAGTCCTCGAGCATCTTTGGTGAATTGCTGTACCCGGGAGTTAGAGGAATGCTGAAAGAGTTTTAAAACTCTTTGATTGGGGCAGGGGGAACCTACTTTTAATTGGGTTCCCTTACTCCTGTGCAGTTCTGCAAATTCAGAAACAAAATTATCACAGAAACCTACAACTCAAATAAGTGGTGTCCAGCTGCTAATGAGATTCACAGACATAACAGAGCTGAGAGAGGCAGACCCTTCGCCTTAAGTTTCTCTGCTTCTCTGTGGCCTGCCTCTAGGAAGACTGTTTTCCCCTTCCTGTGATTGTAGGTCCAAATGGAGCAAATGATGCACACGGTCCTTCTAGGGGATAGGACTGTAGACTCAAGGTGATCAGAGAAGCAAAATAGATCATCAGAAATGTTACAGACCCAAAGGTGTGCACACAAACATATACACACACACAAAACTGCACCCTGCTCTGATAATCTTTCAACCAAACCAAGGAGTCTTTTTTTTTTTTTTGGAACGTGATATTTAACTTTGTCTATCATGTGACCTGAACACTAGCCAAGTGTGTGTAGAGAGGAGAGCTTTGGGCATAATCCCTGGAGACTGAGTCACAGAGGACAAGCAGAGAAAGACGTGGCTTTGTGGGTCAGTGCAAAAAAACTTTGCTTTTGTGTTTTTTTTTCCTTTTTAACCTTTGTCACAAATGTGGAGATATTTTAAATGCTAGAAAGCAGTATGTTAGCGCCCATGAAATACTTTGTTTCCTGAGTTACCGGAAAAAAATGCTTGCAAGCCCGTGTTTTGTTTGCTCACTGTGAGTGACTCATTACCGTGTTGCTTTGAAGCAGTGCCCATCCCTCTTGCTCACTCATTTGACACTGATTACCTCTTCAGTTTTGAAATTCTCCATTCTCTTGGCCTCTGGGACACCAAACGTTCTGGCTGCTCTTTCTCAGTCTGCCTTGCTAGTTCCTCCTCAGCTCCCCAACCTGCAAACCTTTGAGAGTCCCAGGGCCAAGACCCATCCCCTCCTCCCCAACCTGACTCCTCCCGTGGTGATCTTTCTACCAGTCAGATGACCCTCCCAACCTCCTACCCTGATTGCTTCTTTAATTTTCTTATCTTTATCCTGTTTTCCATTTCTTTGTCTTTTTATTTCATTTTTCAGAGAGATTTCCTCTACTTTTCCTTCCAGCCCTTCTTTGCGTTTTTTTCATCTTGGCTCTCACTTTAAGTCTTCAAAAGCTCTTGTTGTTTTTTTCTTAACAGTCTGTTCTTGGTATATTTGATGGATACAGTATTTTCAAATGAAGTATTTGTTATAAGATCCATTTTAAGAGTTTCTGACTCAGGAGGTCTGGGGTGGGGGCCCAAGAAATTGCATTTCTAACAAGTTTCTGTGTGATGCTGATCTAGGGACCTCATATTGAGAACCATAGGTCAAGGAGTGTTGACCCATATTTGCATTTCCTTTACAACTTTTTCTCAATTGTGATTTGATACAAAAACCCTGAACAGCCTGGAATGCAGCTAAGATGCTGAGAGAACAAAATATAAACATTTCTTTCTTCTAGAAATCAAGGTTGATGCATTTGAACCTGTACTTGGAAGAGCATGATCATGGACTCAGTCTGTCACTAACTGACCACAGGAAGTTCACCTAAGCTCCTTGACCTCTATCTCCTCATCTGTAAAGTGGGGGGACTGTAAAAGGTAGTCTTGAGGTACATCTAGCTGGAAGATTCTATGATCTGACCCTACCATCAAAAGCTTGAATGCTGCTACTAGAAAACAGAAGTTGGTGCTACTCGCTGAACATTTATGTTCCAGGAATTATGCTAAACTGTTTACCTGCTGGATCTCATTTCTGAAACTCTCAAGAACACTGGGCAGCAAGACTTACCATTCCCACTTCATAGACAAGGACACCAAGGCTCAGAGAGGCTATCTTGTTCAAAAGAACACTGTGGATTATGTCGGAGCTGGAGAAGGTAGCATGGCTGGGAAAGGAATATGAGCATGAGGGATGCAAAGACTTGGGCACAAGTTCGGATTTCCTCTTTGACTGCTGACTAGCTTTGGGGTCTTGGACACCTCACTTTATTTCTCTAAATCTCATATCTGTTTCCTCCTCTGTAAAAAAAAAAAAAAGAAAAAGGTAATGATATCTGCTTCATTGAGGCTGTTGATTGTTGACTTAAAAAAATGTTCACAGCCTAAAAGGTGAGAGTTATGTTTTACTCGAGAGTTTTCAGGACTTCAGAGAACTGCTCTGAGAAGGCGAGGGGAAGAAGTTTTGCAACAAGGAGCAGGTAGTCTGAACATCAAAAGATTATTGTTAATTAAAGAAACCAGATAACCCAAGTTAAGGAATTTAGCACTTTTGTCTAATTGGAAGATGCGAGTCTGGGATCACTGAAATCATTCCTCTGATGTGCACTTAAGCTGTCTGGGGCCAGTATCCTGTGTTTCTCCCGTTCTCAGCTTCCCTGGGGCTCACTGTAGGGGGGCTGTATTCTGATGACTGCTTTGCTGCCGTTCAGTCCCTAAGTTGGGTTCAACTCTGTGACCCCGTGGACAGCAACACGCCAGGCTTCCCTGTCCTTCACTGTCTCCTGGAATTTGCTCAAACTCATGTCCATTGAGTCGGGACCCAGCCCTACGTACACATGTATCCATTCTCTCCAAAACTCCCCTCCCAGCCAGGCTGCCGCATAACATTGAGCGGAGCCCCCTGTGCCACACAGCAGGTCCTTGTTGATTAACTGTTTTAAATACAGCAGTGTGTTCGTGTCCGTCTCAAACTCCCTCACCTTTCCCCTCTTCCTGCTTCCTCACCACTGTCAGTTCGATCTCTACGCCTGTGAGTCTCAGGGACTTTTTTGAATGGATGGAATGAATCCCGGAAGGGACTGTACTCTGCACAGCGGTGACAGGCTAGGTTACTGTTGCCATGCAGCAGAAGTTCAAGGACACTGAATTCAAGCAGGAGATGAAGACTGAATTGGGCCTCCTGTGGCTCCCCAATTCCCAACCCCGACAAGATCCTTCTCCCCTGCAGGGGAGCAGGCAGCCTTCCCTGGGGAACAGGTGAGGTCACCAGCAAGCCCTTTTTGTAAACAAGTTCATTGACTCTTTCATCTCAGGGAGCTTGAAGGTGTCCTAGTCAGCGAGAGATAAGCAGGTAGTGAGGGTAACCCAGGTGTGTGGGATCTCACAGGGGCGGAAAGCCTTAGAACCAGAGGGCCTCTCATCCGGGTGTTCCCACACAGGGCAAGGACAGGCAGACGCAAACAGTGAAAAATAAACACATGAAAAGGGTTCAGAAGCAAATGTTGATGTTAAACAAAAGGCTCCTTTGAACCCACAGGAGGACATGTGTAGCCGAACAGAAGCCAGGCTCGGTGGGGGAGTCCGAGGGGATTAGCAATATCGACTGTTCATTTATTACTGGAGATAACGAGGTTACAGGTTGATGATAAAATTGCCTCTCAGCGGGTCCTGGTCAGCCTGTCTGGGCCGGCGCGTCATGGTCCTGGGTGGGTGGCCGAGGCATGCAGCGCCGCAGGACCCTGTGTGTCTGGTTTCCGGAGCCGGCCCTGCACGCCAAGACAGGGACAGTGACAGGAAGAGAAACTGCCTTGTCTGAGGCCGGAGGCTGCTGCTCCAGGAAGCAAGCCCGGGGAAATGAGATTCAGTCCCTGGCCCTGCTGGGGCTCTTCCTCTCCAAGGTCCATTTATCTAAAGATTCTTGACTCACCAAGGGCAGGGTACTAGGACCTGGACCCAAACTCATCTGGAGCTGCAGGCAAGACCAGACTTGGGGTGAGGGTGGGTATGCTCAGGTCCCCAGGCACTGCGGCCAGAGATGGATGGAGGGAGGCAGGCCACGACAATGCTTTGAAGCATGTCCTGTGTTATCAGGTAGAGGAATGACGCTCTTGTCCTGCAGCCAGAAGAAAAGAGAGCATGGGTCTGTGCCAAGATCTGTGGGTATTCAAAGCGGGGGTGTTAATACCCTCCTCAAACCGGAAACCACAAATGCCCATCAGCTGGTGAGAGAAGAGAACAAGCTGTGGTCTATCCTTATGTAATAGGTTAAATGGCGGCCCCCAGAGGTCATATCTTTGTGCTGCTCCTTAAAATTGTGAAGGTGTCCTTTTTTGGAAAAAGAATCTTTGCAGATGTAATTCGCTGGTGGCTCAGTTGGTAAAGACTCCGCCTGCAATGCTGCAGACCCAAGTTCAATCTCTGGTGGGGAAGATCCCCTGGAAAAGGAAATGGCAACCCACTCCAGCATTTTTGCCTGGGAAATCCCATGGACAGAGGAGCCTGGAGGGCTACAGTCCAAGGGGTCTCAAAGAGTCGAATGCTACTTTGCGACTATACCACCACCAGATGTATTCACACTGGATGATCAAGTGGATCCCAGATCCAAGGACAGGAAGGGGAGAGGAGGAGGCCATGGGAGGATGGAGGCAGACTGCAGTGATGCAACTACAAGCCATGGGAGCCCCTGGCGCCTCCAGAAGCTGGAGGAGATAAACAAAGGCCCCAGAGATGAGGAGGGGGCTTGGGCCTGGCCTCCAGAATTGTGAGAGGATGTTTCTATAAATAAATTTATAAGAAATAAGCAAGTTCATGGTCATTCTTCACACAAGGAAATGCTACTTAGCAGCAAAAAGCATCAGACCAATGACATGTGCACAACGTGCGCATGTGCGTGTGAAAGAAGTCAGGCCCCAAAGGCTCCACGCTCTGCGATTCCATCGCAGCACCTAGACGAGGCCAGACCCAGGAGACACACCTCACACCGCTGGTTGCCAGGGACGGGGGAGAGGGAGGGTTCAATACAGAAGGGGCTCCAGCGAGCTTCTGGTGGGGGAGGAAAGTGTTTCATATCCTGATTGTAGCCACACACAACTCCATGTAGTTGTCAAACCCATAGAATTATGCACATAAAAAGAAGGAAGTTTACTGGATTTAAATGATACCCCAATAAACCTATTTTTTTAAGTGAAAAAATGCCAAGGCAGCGTTCTCAAAACTGTGTATATTGAATAAATCAACACTATCGCCACACCCAGAATAAAAGAAATACGAAAATCTGCCCTCGACAAAGGTCAGGTCGTAGGTCAAATATGGCCTGTGTGAAGGTGTCGATCTAATTTACTATCCAGTGTAGCATTCAAACATTTTGATTATATTTGGAAACAATTTGTAGGTTTGATTTTCTCCCTTGGCTAGGATTCTGGGGTTTGCCTGATGATCGCCAAGAAACAAATTGCAAATTCAGTGTATTGATTTTACAGGTACTTTTTCTTTCACTTTTAAAAAAATTGTAATATAGTTCACTTACAATGTGTGCCAGTCTCTCTCTCAGCAAAGTGACTTGGTTATACATGTACAGATTCTTTCGTATTCTATTCCATTATGGTTTGTCACAGGATATTGAGTATTGAGAAATGGAATACTTCCTGCCATATCAGTAAACAAAAGAGGTCATAGTCATCAAGGATTGCAGCCACCATGGATGGTGAGCCAGTGAGCTTTGAGGGAACTCAGGATGTGAAAACACAGTATACTGGCCCCAGAGAGCTGGGGTGCATATCAAAGGAATGATTTCAGTGAGCCCAGACCTTCCCATATAGAGCAAAGCACTGAGTTTCTTAACTTGGGATACCTGGTTTTCTTTAATTATAATCTTTTAATGTTCACACTACATGCCCTTTCTTACAAAACTTCTATATAACCTGGCTCCTCTGCTTGCCTCTTTGGAGCAACTCTCTGAAGTTCTAAAAATTTCCACTGAATAAAACATAACTCTCAACTTTTAGGTGAATAATTTTTAAGTCCACAATATAGTTCCTTGTGCTATACCTTAGGACCTTGTAGCTTACCCATTCTAAATGTAATAGTTTTCATGGACTAGATAATTTGAAAGGCAAAATGATTAAAATATTTTCAATTAAAATTACAAAAAAACCCCACTACAAACCCATGTTTGACATGGGATGTGGATATTTTATATGAATATGGGGACAAGTGTCTCAGGTCTGTGGAGTCTTACGATTGTCCTGGATGGGAGCGGCTGCTTAGAAAGCACATTTCTGCTCTGGTCACAGAGCTGTCTTGCTGACTTGGGTCCTAACCATTTCTCCACTCTGTCCATCAGTCGTGTTTAAACCTCCAACACCTCTTGTGTGGATTTCTCCAGGAGCCTCTTAATTGTTCTTCCTTTATCCACTCTGGCTTTCCACACAACAGCCAGTGGGACTTTGGAACATAGAAATTGAATCACATCGCTTTCCATTACCCAGTGCTAGATGCTGAGTGTCCTCTAGGAAAGACAAAACTCCCAACAAATTCTACAACGTTCTGCAGGATCAGGCCCCTCCTGTCTCTCTGGCCTCATCTCTCCTCTCTCCTCTGATCTCTGCACCACCTCTGCCCCGTCTCTCATCTCTGCCTGAACACTTTTCCCCTCAACCCACTTCACCTTGAACTCCCACTCGCTCTACTGAGGTCAGCTCGAATGTCACTCCTGGGAGCTGTCTGCTGTCACCCCCTCGCCCATTGCCAGCCCTACCCCTGCCAGCTGCCTCCTTACCTGCTCTCTTAGCTCCTGGTCCTTTCAACGATGTGTGTGATTATTTGGTCAATGCCTGACCTCTCAAGAGTCTCAGCTGCACAGGAGAAGGAGGAGGTATCTTGTGGGAGGAGGATGTGGGGGAAGAATCTTCGTCCTCCTCTTCTAATGCCCTCACTACTCGAAGAGTGATTAGAACTTGGTAAGTGTTCAAACAAGTATTGGTGAAAGGATGGATAAGGGAGTGAGTGAGTGAGTGAGTGGATGAATGAATGAATGAGTGCTGTAGGTATTACTCCCACCCCTTGGTGGTCCAGTTCGGATCCTAGCACAGGGGCTACATAGAGGAGAAGCATCAGCCAGCAGGGCTGACAGTTCCAAACTAGACCCTGCAGATACGCTGGTCCAGGGAGGGTCCAGGTCCAGACCACAGGCTTTCTCAGTGCCCACCACACTGGGACCCAGATCCCTCACCTGTGCTCTGTTGGGTAGGTGCCTGCTTCCATCTTCAAGTCCCCAGGAGATGGGATCCTGCAGCCCCCATCCACTGTTTGGCAAATAGCTTAGGTATGGTATCTGAAGAAAGCTTTCCCAGAAGAGCAGAGGAGGAGAGGATATTTCTTCTGGTCATGACCTCTTCTTCATTTTCCCCTAAAAATAAAAATAGCACCCACCTTGAATCTCCAGCCTAAGAAGATATGGAAGCTGTGTCTTATGTATTTTCCCAGAAATCAAATCACTTGCACTCAGAATGTCAAATGCATGTGGGTGAGAACAGGGCACCATTTCTTCATTTGACAAGTGGTCAACATCTACTCTGGGTCAGAGCTGTACTTTGCACTGGGTGTCAGCTGCAAGGCTGCCTGTTAATTCAACCCCTTTCTGGCCTTTCTCAGCCATTTTTACATAGGCTGCGCTTGAGTGCATGGACTTTGTGGCTGGATACCTGGGTCTGATTCCTGGTTCTGCCACTTTGAAGCTGTTGAGAAAGCTAATTAGCCTAAAGTTCTTCTTCTTTGAAGTGAGCACTGCTGATACCACCTGCCCATAGCACTGTTATCAGAATTGCTTTAATACCTGTAAAGTAAATGGAACCCAGTAGAAGTTAGCCCTCTATAAATGTTTGCTATTATTATTGCTATTATTTCCATCTCCCTGTCTCTATGGCATAGATCATTTGTATTTCCTCTCCAGCAGCCCTTGCCCCTTCTTCCCAGTATAAGGTGTTCATAGAGGGTCTTCCTCTTCCTCTCTGCTCATCCTTGAGGTCAGTGTAGGGCAGTGATTCAGGAATCTGGGGTGAACCACGTGACCTAGATGGAGCCAAGTCAAGATATGGCATTTTGCTGCCCATGGTGATTAGCTCAGGGCTGGTCCAATCAGAGTGATTCCCAGGACTCTGCCTTTCTCTTGGGAGGTTGGATGAGGGCTGAGGCTGGTGCCACCATCTTAACACGAGAATGAAACAAATTCTTGGAAGCCTGAGCTCAGACCTGGTGAACGCAGAGTTCTGGGTTTGCCATAGAAGCCCCATGTCCTTTGGGTGAAAAGCCCAGACAAGTTCCCAGTCCTCCTGTTACCAGGTAAAGAAATTTTCTTTGGACTTAAATCAGAAATTTTCTGCCCCTTGCAACAGAAGCTTCCCAATAGATGTATCACATATCCAAATTACACCTGTTTACTAAGTGCCTACCGCCTGCCAGGACCCGTGCTGGGGAGCTGAGGGGCTGGGGGCTGGTGTGTGACGTAGAAGACACTGCTGTTCTCAGAAATCTCAGGTTCTAGGATGAGATGGTAAGACCCAGGCACTGCCCTCCCTCCAAGTTCTATACTCTCTCAGGATATTTGGGAAAGAAAGTCTTTGTCTTATGTTCATGGTCAGCTCAGCTGCAGGCCACAGGGCTCTCTCTCCTCCCCTGGACCCCAAGAACCACCTGTCTTGACCTTCTCACCTACCTGGGGGAGCAAGGGTGTGGGGGCTCCACTCACCCATGCCAGTACCCCACGGAGCTGCACAAACCCTCAAACTCCGCAAAGGAGCCAGGTTGTTAAGACTCGTGGGTCCAAGCGGGGAGGAATTTAAAATGACACACTCATTGTGACTGTCCCCGTAGTCATACAAGAGAAACACACACACACACACAAATAGCCTTCACTGCAGACCCCTAGGCACAGCTTGTCCTTTCCTGCCATCTGATACACCCTCTTATGAAGGACTCTCTCCTACAAGTCTTTCCAAGAGGAAGAGAGAGTACCCTCTATCCTCAAAGGCTGGTTTTGCCCTGGGTTCTGTCTTCCAGCCCTACTCGCCACTCCCACCCCACAGCTCTTCCAGGTAACACCTGGCACTTGCTCCTCATATCCATTCAAATTCTGAAAAGCCTGGACTCTGCAGCCAGATACCCCAGTTCCTTGCCTAGCTCTGCCATTTGCTGGCTGGATGATGATCTTGGGCAAGTTACTTAACCTCTCTAAACCTCAGCTTCTTCATCTGTAAAATGGGGATAATACTAGTGCTTATTTCTTAGGGTCTTTGGGATGGTCATTTGAGGTTATGTATGCAACATGCAATTTTTTTCTTGTTCCTCAAACATGCCAAGAAGTTTGCACTGCTAGGCTTTTGAATCTGCTATCCTTCTGCCTGGATCACTCTTCCCAGACCTTCCCGTGACTGTCTCCCTCACTTCACTCAGGTGTCTGCCCTTTGAGAAGAAGACAGCCAGTCCAATAAGCCTCTCTCCTGCATTCACACTCCATCTCACTTCCTGTTTTATTTTCTGTGTAGCCCTTACTGCCCCTGAGTCTCTGCACTTGTTCATTGC
The DNA here is from genome assembly GCF_963930625.1 of Muntiacus reevesi. Classification (NCBI taxonomy): domain Eukaryota; kingdom Metazoa; phylum Chordata; class Mammalia; order Artiodactyla; family Cervidae; genus Muntiacus; species Muntiacus reevesi. Next base: position 43,631,640 of record NC_089264.1, read on the forward strand.
CTTTCTCTCCTGCTAGAAGGCAAGACCCAAGAGAAGGGAAGCAGTGTCTGCCTTGTTCACTGCTGTGTCCCCCAGAGCCTAGAACAGGGTCTGTGGCTGCTCTATAAATACTAGTGGATGAATTTGTAGAATGAATGCACTCTGTGGGGATTGCTCAGCAGGTCACTGGGTGAGGGGGATTTGGTGATCCCTGCCTGGGAGCAGTTGTCCACGAGGCAACTCTTAAACACACACACACGTGGGAGCTTATACACACACACTGTTCTATTCTCAAGGACAAACATTAATTCTCAGAGACACTAAGTCTATTTTCAAAGGGGGACATTTCCTGGGCTACAGTGTAGTGTGCCTGCCTGCCCAGCAGGGGTCTCTGTGGTCCTGTGGGGCCGTGGCAACTCTGAGAAGTCTACAGAATCACCAGCCAGACTTTGGGTCCATCAGTGTAAACCTCAGGGCTCATTTCAGAACCATGTTTTTCGATGGCCAGTCCCAAACCACACTGAGTCCCAGAATAATCTTTGAAATCAGCGGTATGTGTGTGTCTATGTGTTTTTCATTTTTCTTTTTTCTGGAGGATTTTTACTTATGGACCCAACTTCCCTCTCATAAGCACCTAGCAAGGCTAGGTGAGCTATTGTTCTCCAGTGTTTGCAGTTCAGATATTAAAAAAGTATGTCAAATACACACACACACAAGCATGCTCTTTCTCAGTGTGGGGCAGGGAAAATGGACTTCCTACCATCTTCTATTGAGTGCGCAACTATATCTACTGCACTTTCTTGAATGTATACACTATGGGCTTGAGTATCTTCAACAGATGTTCTCTGACTTTCAAATTTGATTTTTCCCAAACTCACAGATTATGAAGAAGTAGCCATAAAACCCAATAGAAGCAACATACCCATCCATTGAGGGTATAACATAATTTTTGATTGGCAATTTCATTGTGCTCTAATTTATAATTTAAGCTTTTAAAACACCTGATACAAAACAGTTTATTCTCTTGAGATGGAGTATTACTGCCAAGTTCATGTTTTCATAACTTTCAGCAAATGTTTTAAGTTACACATCAGTTCAGTTCAGTTCACTTGCTCAATCGTGTCTGATTCTTTGCGACCCCATGGACCGCAGCACACCAGGCCTCCCTGTCCATCACCAACTTCCAGAGTTTACCCAAACTCATGTCCATTGAGTCAGTGATGCCATCCAACCGTCTCATCCTCTGTCGTCCCCTTCTCCTCCTGCCCCCAATCTTTCCCAGCATCAGGGTCTTTTCAGTAGGCTTGGTTAAAATTTAAGTATATGCAGGTAAATGTAATGTTAAGGGTTGGCCAGTAGATGGCAGCAAGTTTGAACTTGGCCTGGGAAATTGAGTTTCCTGGAACAGAATAAGAGAGTCTGCCAGAACAATGAAGGTTTAAAGGCAAACAATTCTGGATAAAAATGTCCAGTCTCCAGTCCTCATCTTGATGAGCATCTTTGTAAAGTTCATTTACGTCTCTATGCTTTTTGGCATTAATTAAGAAATACACATTGAAACCCCACGTTGTGCCAGGTGGCGTCATCATGGCAGACGGGATCACCACCATCCTGAAGTCATGTTCTGGCACCATCATCACTCAGGTTGTCATCCCGACAAAGGTGGTCCCTCAACGATGTTGAAAGCAGGTGTGCTGAGGTGCAGAGCCAGGACTTACAGGGTGGTGTGGAAAGCACCCTTATTTCAGCTCCCTGAAAACGCAAAGTGAGTACAACCAGTGAGACTGAAAAGCAGTTTCCACACCTCACTAAAGGGACGTCCTGCACCAGCTAAGAAGACAATTCAGTTTCTGGAAGGTTTAATCATATCTTAACAACGAAAAAAAATTTAAAAAGTTTTCAGACATCCAGGGGTCAGAGTTGATTAATGTGCAACAAGCATAGACAAGCCTGGAAAATGTTTGACAGGTGAGTGGGAAGTGATCCTCTTTTACCTCTGCCTTCAGGATGTGTTGACATGGTTGAGATTCAGACCTGAGGCTGCCTCCCAATGTCAGTCAGGATGCTGTTCTGTTCTGTTTCCTCAGGTGCAGCAGGTGAGCCAGGAGGACGGTAGAGAAGAGAAGGCCCCTTACTGGTCAACAAGCCAGCCAGGCTCTGGCCCTTGTGTTGTGAGATGCTTCCCTGGACCTCGCAAGCCCAGTTGACGGGTCCAGCATGGACGTCTCATGGGGTGGCTGGTTGTCGATCCAGTGGGGCAGGGGGTGGGGTGCAGCTAGGACTGGAAGGTGTGAAAACATGGGCAGCAAACAGGTTAGCAGCAATGTTCGGAAACCCAGGCAGCAAGCGCCTGAGTAGGGCTGGGGGCCATGCGTTTGAAGCAGTATGAGAGATCCAGACCCTTGGACTGGGGCAGGCTCGATCTATCAACATCTCAGCTTTCTCGTTGATGATAAGAGTCACCTGGACTGGAGAGGGGTGCTTTCACGGGTAACCAGTCCTCTCCTCCAGAAATTGTAATCAGTAGGTCTGGGTTGGGGCCTGAGCTTATTTATTTTAGCAAGCTCCTGTGGGATTCTGATGGGTTAGTCCTTGGACCACACTTCAGGTGGCAAGGAGTCCCTTTCAATGCTAGATTCTATAGTGGGGTCGTGCCTTGGAAAAACTCTGGTCTTGTTTGCAGTGGAGAAAGAAAGGTGGACATTTCTGCAGGACCAGTCCTCTCATGACCTTGCTCTCAACTCTTTACAAAAGCTATTTCCTTTAACCCTCTCAGTAACCAACCTTGGGATTGTCTTATTATCCCCACCACACAGAAAGTGAGAATGAGGATCAGAGAAGTTAGTTATTTGCCCAAGGTTGAACAGTTAACAGGTGAAGGATTTAAGATTCAAACCAATGCTGGATTGGTCCAATGCTTATTCATTAATTAGTTAAAACAAAAAAACAATCATTGATCCAAAAATTACTGAATATATCCATGAATTAAACAGGCTTCCCTCGTGACTTGGTGGTAAAAATCTGCCTGCCAATGCAGGAGATACAGGTTCAGTCCCTGGGTTGGAAAGATCCCCAGGAGAAGGAAATGGTAACCCACTCCAGTATTTATGCCTGGAGAATTCCATGGACAGAGGAGCTTAGCAGGCGACACTCCACGGGATCACAAAAGAGTCAGACACAACTTAAAGACTAAACAACAACAACAAGTGAATTAAACACTGCATGAGGCATTAGGACGTAAGGTGAACACAAGTCCTTATGAAGTTTTAGCAGAATAGGTGTCACTTGAATGAGCAATAACACCACAGAGTGGAAACATCCCAAAGCTGCTATTTCTCACTGCATCCACTCAGGTTCTAGAGGACTGTGCGGGTCTCCTCGTCCACCTAGGAGGACACGCTTCTTCAGACCTTGACATGGCTGGCCCCTTCCTATCACAGACTTCTGCCCCACTGTAACCTACTCTGAGAGCCAATATGTCACATAGCGGGTGAGAGTGCATCTAGACTGCAGGGCCAACCCCTCAGCGTGCCTCCAGCACCTCTCCTTACTGGCTGTGTGATCCCGTGTGAGTTACTTCATGTCTCTGTGCCTTGGTTTCCTCATCTGTAAAAGGACAGTCATCATACCTTCCTCATACTGTTGCTGTGAAAATTAAATGAGGTAATAGACACGAACTAAGATAATGGCATCCAGTCCCAACACTTCATGGCAAATAGATGGGGAAAAACTGGAAACACTGACAAACTTCATTTTCTTGGACTCCAAAATCACTGCAAATGGTGACTGCCTCCATGAAATTAAAAGACACTTGCTCCTTGGAAGAAAAGCTAAGGCAAACCTAGACAGCATATTAAAAAGCAGAGACATCACTTTGCCGACAAAGGTCCGTATAGTCAAAGCTATGGTTTTTCCAGTAGTCATGTATGGATGTGAGAGTTGGACCATAAAGAAGGCTGAGCACCGAAGAAGTGATGCTTTTGAATTGTGGTTCTGGAGAAGACTCTTGAGAGTCCCTTGGACTGCAAGGAGATCCAACCAGTCAATCCTAAAGGAAATCAGTCCTGAATATTCATTGAAAGGACTGATGCTGAAGCTCCAATACTTTGGCCACCTGATGTGAAGAGCCGACTCATTGGAAAAGACCCTGATGCTGGGAAAGACTGAGAGAAGGATGAGAAGGAAGCAACAGAGGATGAGATGGTTGGATGGCATCACTGACTCAATGGAAAAGACTTGAGTCTGAGCAAACTCTAGGAGACAGTGAAGGACAGGAAAGCCAGGTGTGCTGCAGTCCATGGGGTCGCAAAGAGTCAGACAGGACTGAGTGACCAAACAACAACAAACAGACCTGTTAAATACCCTGTTTAACAAGTACCCTGTTAAAATCGTGTAACAGGGTAGGCGGTGTGGAAGCGTGTGCTCCTAGGGTTCCCTGAGCGCCCCACCTAATTGTGATGCACCCCCTGTTAGTCACATGTATCCCATCACCCTGTTTTATTGTCTTCCCAGTCCTTGTGACCAAGCCACTGTGTTTACCTGTGAGTGGTGTGTGTCTCCACCTCCAGAGTCTAACGGGCAGACGTGGGCACTGTCTATGCTCCATGTGCCTCCGGGTCCTGAACCCAGGCCCACCACCCAGGAGGTTCACCACAGCTCTTAATTAAAGGAGTGGGCAAGTGAGCATGGGGTCTGGGTTCCCTGGAGAAGAGAGCCATGTGCTTAGCCCAGGCTCAGTAGCAGTCAGGAACAGCTGCCTTCCACGATCCAACTGTGTACTAGACCCCGACATGAAAGCCACTGCCTCTGCAATTAGGAACAGACGATGGACAGAAATAGATGGGCTCTGTCGGCCTCTATGACCTCTTCGTTGAGTAGGTTGAAGCTCCCTGGGAAATCTTTAGATGCCTTGAGCCTAGAAGCCAGAACTTGAAGAACATCTAGTTGTTGAAGATTGGAGGCAGTGGTCTGTCTTAGGTCATGCTGGTCTGTGTCATACCTTTGACATTATATTTAAACATAGATTTTTATATTTAATAAACAAAAGGTTCCTGAGAGATTCTCCGGAGCCGTCTGTTAATATTAATCATCTTCCCGAACACATTTGGACTGTGGAGCTGGCCAAACTTTAGGGAGGGTTTGGGTGCCTGGAATCACCAATCCATGCTGCCACTCCATTAGAGTAAATGATGGAATGAAGCAGATATGTACGTTTTGCTGGGCCCTTCTTTCAGTATTTGGAGTCTTCTTGAAAAATCAGCTATTGGTTGGGGTCTGTTTCAACCTAGGCTACGAGAAGTATGAAATCAGGGGACCTATAAAGCCATTTCCATTCTGTAAAGACCTTTCTCACCTGATTACTGATTCCTGAAATCCTAATAGTAAATTCTTTATTTTTGAAAAGGGACAATGAATTGAAAGCCATATGTGTGTGTGTGTGTGTGTGTGTGTGTGTGTATTTGGAAGGAGAAAGTGTGTAACTAAAATTCAGTCTAAGAGATAAGAAGCTGATTTTTTAGACTGAAATATTTTGATAGCTATATGAATATGTATAATTGATTCACATTGCTGTAACCTGGAACTGATACAACATTGTCAATCAATTATACGCCAATAAAATTTTTTGAAAAAGAAATCCTTTGATAGAAGACAGAGGAGAAAGGAGACAAGATACACAGAGAGAGGTGGTAGGAAACAGGGAAACGGCAGTGCATCAGTCAGGTATTGCTGCAGTAAAGCTGCGTAACAAATCATCCAGACCTCAGCAATATATAACAATAGATTCCCTGCTCAATTGTCTGTTGGTCAACTTGGCTCCAGCTGATCTGTACTAGGCTCTGCTGGGCTTGGTTCCAAGCTGTGGGTGGAGTTCAGCTATGCTCCATGTGTCTATCACCCTTGGACCAGCTGAGGAGTAAATGGAAACCCTCAACACTTCTTCAGTCATAGGCTCAAACTTGCTCACTGCCACTTCCCTGCCCCCAAATTCTTTTAGCCATGGCAAGTCACAAGGCCACTCCCAATATCTGTGGGGCAGAGAAGTATAAGCCTCCTATGGAGGAGGTGGTAGTGTCAAGAGAAAGAGTATTGGTTGAACAATAATCTTTCTCAGGCCTGGGTATCGAAAGTCACCTTTACCAGCCTTGAAATGAGCCTCTCATTGCACTAAGCCTTTCAGTTTTATTGAGTCCACACAGAATTAGGGTAGTGAATTGCAAATGGTACTCAGGGTCTTTAAGTCATATTATACTCTCTTGCACCCTAATTTTATTCTGCAAAGGGTCCCCCTCCCCCCCAGTGCTCCTCTCCTTGCCAACCCTCACCCCAAGCTCTAGGACTTCATACAAAAGGAAATGAGACTGTCATGTCTAACACACATCCACCATGATTTACCCCTCAGAACTAGACTTTCCCCCCTGAACATGATACCATCAGAGCCTGTATATAATGGCATTTCATTTGCAAGCAATGAGGAGTAGGGTTGGGGGAATAAACTCTGATGGGACAATTATATGTACACAGAGTCAGTGTTTCGAGAACTCAGAGGAGGGAGAAATCTCTCCAATACAGGACTTTGGATTTTATGGAGAAGATAATGTAAGCTGAGCCATGAAGAATGATAAAGTTTTATCAGGAAGAGCTAAAAGGAAAAGCAGAGCATCTCAAATTGGGGCAGGCATGAAGGCAAGGAAGTGGTTGGGTGCGTGCGTGCATGTTCAGTCACTCAGCCGTATCCGACTCTCTGTGACCCCACAGACTGTAGCCCACCAGGCTCCTCTGTCCATGGAATTGTTCAAGCGAGAATACTGGAGTGGGTTGCCATTTCCTAACTGAAGTACTTGGGGAAAAGCAAATTATTCTGTTCTGAAAAGAAGAGGAAATTGACTAATGAGAAAGGAAGATGGACTCCCAGTTGCTGGGGATGTTGATGCCAAGCGAACAAGTGGGATTTTAGGGAATAAGAAGCCACTGGAAATTCCTGGACAGGGATCAAGATGCCCACCTCTGATATTGGCTAAACTAAGCTCATCCTAGATAGCAGAGTAGGCTGGAGCGGGGAGACAATTGGGGGTTGGGAGGACAGTTGAACAGTCACTATGATTTTCTGGGTGATAAGTTACAAAGGTAATTCTGATTAGGGTGTTCTCAGTAAAAATGGAAAAGGCCAGCTGCACCAGGTTAGTCACTGAACTAGATGTCTTAACAATTACTTCTAATGGTTGTGCTTCATTAAGTACCTCCTGTTTGCCAGATATTGTTCACATGCAACAGGTGTTTTGAAAGATGTGGGACAATCAGGAAAGACCTTTGTTATGCCCCAACCTCTGTCTTCAATCCCTATCTGTTAGATTATCTCCCCACCCAATGATATTCTGGGAGATCCCATAGCTTTTCCTATTTATTCATTAGAACAATTTCATCTTTAGGTACCTAGTATGATAAAAATCAAACCTTTCATCTCATACCCAGTTTGAAGTTTTGTCTGAGTCAGACAGGTGCTAGGTGAGACCTCTACAGTGGGAAAGAAGCTGGCGGTCTTTTTTCCTCTCTCTCTTCCTCATTCCATGGTTTTTCCAGTAGTCATGTATAGATGTGAGAGTTGGACTATAAAGAAAGCTGAGCACTGAAGAATTGATGCTTTTGAACTGTGGTGTTGGAGAAGACTCTTGAGAGTCCCTTGGACTGCAAGGAGATCCAACGGGTCCATCCTAAAGGAGATCCGTTCAGGGTGTTCATTGGAAGGACTGATGTTGAAGCTGAAACTCCGATATTTTGGTCACCTCATGTGAAGAACTGACTCACTTGAAAAAATCCTGATGTTGGGAAAGATTGAAGGCAGGAGGAATAGGGGACGACAGAGGATGAGATGGTTCGATGGCATCACTGACTCAATGGACATGAGTTTGGGTGGACTCCAGAAGTTGGTGATGGACAGGGAGGCATGGCGTGCTGCGGTTCATGGGGTCACAAAGAGTCGGACACGACTGAGCGACTGAACTGAACTGAACTTCCTCGTTCTGTCTCCTCTTCTGGAGGAGGCAGGGATGGGGGTGGGGGTGTACGTAGTAGAAGGGCCTGAGTGATGTTCTTTATGGCTTTTCTTCACTGAACAAATGACCTTTGTCATGACAGATGTGCAAATGCTGACCGTTTCTCTTGTGGGGCGATTTTGTAGGTTTTCCAGAGACCTCCGCCCTCCCAGGCATGTGTAACGTGTGGGGTCTTCCGGCCCTGCACGGTGATCTAAAGCCAGGGAGGCTCGTGACCTCTCTCTGCCCCAGAGTGCTCAGGCTGGCTACTCCCTGTGATGTCGGCTGGGCCCGTGAGCCACGCCTCCCTCCCTCTCTGCTGTGAACTGAATGTCTCAGTTCCCTGACAACTCACGTAGTAAAGTGAAAGTCACTCAGTCGTGTCTGCCTCTTTGCAACCTCATGGACTGTAACCCGCCAGGCTCCTCTGTTCATGGAATTTCCCAGGCAAGAATACTGGAGTGGGTTGCCATGCCCTCCTCCAGGGCATCTTCCCGACGCAGGGATTGAACCCAGGTCTCTTATGTCTCCTGCACTGGGAGGCATGTTATTTTCCTCTAGCACCACCTGGGAAGACTTTGAGATAGGATAAGCCATTCCATTTCTAATGATGGATTTGGGGTAATGGGGACATCTTACTGCTGGCCTGCAGGTAATGATAATCTGCAGATTTCACAGGGGAAGGGGGACCTGAGAGAAGGGTCACAGGCGAAGCGGGTGGACCAGGAAGCTTTACAGTTGGCCTGTATTTGTTTCCTCTCTGATTGTTCTGAGAAAAGAGATCTACCTTAATACTTTGATCACCGGGCCAAGAGGTGAAAGCTTGTTGGCTGATAGTATCTCTTGGCTTCCCTGTGAGGTGGCAAAGTGTATGACCTCCTTTCGAAAAATAAGCATAGAACCATCCAAGACACAAGTACAAAATGCCAGCTTTCCAATCCTCCACACTCAGAGAGCTCAGAGCAAGAACACTGGGGTGGGCCGTGAGGGGTTGGGGAGGAGGAGGGGACAGAGATGGGATTCCTCATCCTTAGGGTTGGTACTGGACCAGGGCTGGTACAGGACTAGGGACTGGGGAAGCATTATAGGAAACAAAAGCACCAGCTGCTGATACTTAGGCTACCAAATGTCACTAATCCCAAAAGCAGCCTGGTGGCTTCAAAGGGAGCCCATTCAGTCTCTACTGCTTACTAGGTGTCAGACCTTGTCCACATTGCCTCTCCCCTGAGCCTCAGTTTCTTCACCTGTGAAATGGGGAGAATGGTGCCTCACATGCTGTTTTTTGAAATTTAAATAAGAAACCAGATGCTGATTGGCAGGCAACCTTCTCCAGGACTTCCTGGGTGGAATCTGAAACCGGTGACTTTGGTGGAGGGCAGGGGGACTCTGAGGGCAGAGGCAGCCCCTCCAGATTGGTTAGCAGCAGGTGTACGGAGCAAGGGGACTTTCTTGTGTGGCAAGAGGGTGAGTATATCTCCACGCCTGCCCACCAGACTCTTAGGAATTTATGCAGAGGCCTTCCCCGGGTTTGGGCTTCCCAGGTGCCATTAGTGGTTTAGGAACTCAAACAGGGACTCTGTAACAATTTAGGGGGGATGGGATGTGGGGGGAGGTGGGAGGGAGGTTCAAGAGGGAGGGGAATACCCATATTCCTGGGTATTCATGGCTGATTCATGTTGATGTTTGGTGGCAGAAAACAGCAAAATTCTGTAAAGCAATTATCCTTCAATTAAAAAAAAAAAAGAAACCATTCTTTCCTAAAAAAAAAAAAAAAAAAGAACAACCCTGCCTGCCAATGCAGGAGACATGAGACTCGGGTGTGATCCCTGGGTCTGGAAGGTCCCCTGGAGGAGGGAATGGCTACCCACTCCAGTATTTTTGCCTAGAGAATCCCATGGACAGAGGAGTCTGGCAGGCTACAGTCCATGGGGTCGCAAGGAGTCGGACCTGAGTGAAGTGATTTAGCCCGCATGCACGCACTCCCTGGACTCAGTCAAGGGCCCAGTCCAGTAGCCTTGGCACTTCGTTTTTATCTCAAGGCTGAATCCTTGGCCCAGTTCCTGGGAAGGGGGAAGGCACGTTCCAGGGACAGAGAGGGGAAGGGGAGCCTCCAATTGCCCGGGTCCAGCTCGAGGCTCAACAGGTGGTAGCACCTTTTATTTTTTCTTTGATTAATTAGCATATGAGTTTGGACTGTGCTGGGTCTTCAATGCTGCCCATGGGTGTTCTCTAGTTGCAGAGTGGGGGCTAGTCTTCATCGTGGTGCCTGGGTTTCTCGTTTCGGTGGCTTCTCTTGTTACGGAGTGTGGGCTCCAGAGAGTGTGATCTCAGTAGTTGGGGCACACTGGGCTTAGCTACCCCTCAACACCCGGGATCTTCTGGGACCCAGGACAGAACGGACGTCCCTTGCATTGCAAGGTGGACTCTTAACCACTGGATCACCATGGAAGCACAGAAGCACGTTTTTGGTGACTTTGTCTAACACCATGAGCACCAGACATTCCTTCATCCTTCCATGAGTGTGTATTCTTGCTTGCTGTCACCAGGGACTTCATAATGCATTAAGCGGGCTTTAAAGGATGCTTGTACCCCTTCACCCTAGCCAAATTTGGTTTGGGAGTGGATTTTTATGCCTACATGTCAGTGGGACTGGGCCTTATGTTCCAGGGATCAGCCTCGCATGAGTTGCTCTGGTCAGCTGTGACCTAGAAAGGGTTGAGAGCTTATGGATTCCTCTATGAGATCTTTTTTTTCTCACCCTGACCACCTGTTCTCAGAGGCACCCTGGAGATCAAGCCTTCCTCAGAGGTGGTTATGTGCCTGGGCATCAGGGAGCTTCTCTGATTGCAAAACCAATGGGAACCCAACAAAATTGAGTAAGGATATAGAAGAGTAAAAGCTCATAGCAAATTCTGACTCACCGAGTCCCACAGAGGTGGTGTGATAACCGCTCACTTTATATGAAGGGAATGATACCCAGAGAAGTTATGTGACCTCCCTGGAGTCACGCGAAAATTTAGTGAGAGGGCAGACATGACTGAGCATGTGTGTGTGTATGTGTGTGTGTGTATGTAAGACTGGGACACCAATTTATGGAATTGGGATCCACAATATATCTTCTTTACTAACAAAGGAGGCATTTATGGTCAGTGACGTTGAAAGCAGTATCTGCTGGACTTGACGTGCAGTGTGGAGGACTGGGAGCAGAACAAGGTTGTCCATTCACTTCACCTCTTGTCTAACACCACTGCACACTCCGGGAAAGATGCTTCTGGTAGGATGATGGGGTCCCCAGAGCAGCCCAGAAAGGCCCGGCATTGAGGAAGGACTCCATTCAAGCGTCCTCACCTATTCACTGTGTCATTCACCCCCGACGCTCACTGAACACCTGTTACATGTCATGCACAAGAGTGGTTGCTGAACAATTCATACTTGTCTGACTTCTCTTCCTGAGCAAGAAGAGGGACCTGAAATTCCTTCCAGGCTGGGCTGCTCAGAGCCAGGGTTGGGGGTTAGGGTTGTGGGGCTGGTCCTCAGCTGTGGCAACAGGTTTAGGAAACCTGGAATCGATGCTCCACTTGAGGGTGACCAGGAAGATGGAGCGACCAGAGAGATCCGAATCAAGGAAGCACCTTGCTTGGAGCTGAGAGCAGCCGCAGGGCTCAGAGGTAGGCTGTGGGGTGGGTGAATGGCCAGGAGGACGCCCAGAGGCTCCCAGAGGAGCCCCGCAGGAAATCAGATAGTTACGAGGGAACAGCCAGGGGTGCTGGGTGGGCTTTGATGACGCTTATCAGCCCTAAAGAGTGAGCAGAGGACTTAAACATGGACTAGGAAAACAGTGACGGCTTTTTGCTGTATCACCGCTGTTCTCCTTAAAGGGAATGAGCAGAGGAAGGAGCAAAACCGAGGAATACTATAGACCAGGGCTTCCTTATTCTGCTAAAAAACACAAAACTTTATGTTTTTTCTAATGTGAAAGACAGTTAATTTTTTAATTTCTTCTTTTTAAATTTTTAATTAGAGGATAATCACTTTACAATATTATGATGCTTTTTGCCATACATCGACATGAATTGGCCACAGGTATACATATGTCCCCTCCCTCTTGAACCCCCCTTAAATCTCCCTCCCCATCCCACCCCTCTAGGTTGTCACAGAGCACTGGATGTGGGTTCCCTGAGGCATGCAGCAAACGTCCACTGGTTGTCTGTTTTACAGACAGTAATGTATTTGTTTCAATGCAATTCTCACAAATCACCCCATCCTCTCCTTCCCCCACTGTGTCCAAAAGTCTGTTCTTTATGTCTGAAAAACACGTAACCTTAAATTTACCATCCTATCCATTTTTAAGTGCATAGTTCAGTAGCATTAAGTATATTTTACATAGTTGGGCAAGAGATCCTAGAACTTTTTCATCTTGTAACACGGAAACTCTATTTTCACTAATCACTAAATCCCCAGGCCTTGGTAATAACTTTTCTATGTTCTATGTTTATGGTTTTTGACTATTTTAGATACCTCATGTGGATAGAATTATAGTATTTGTCCTTTTCCTCAGCCCTTAAAAAATATCTGTGTCTCAGCACTGTTTACAGGCGGGAGAACCTCCAGTGGGTAGCATCTCCGATTATACACACAGACCCCAGGGGAGAGCAAAGGGAAGGAATGATGGCAGCAAAGGCTCACACAGCCAAATCTTGGGTGGGGATGCACAGAGTTAGAGAAAGTTCCAGAAATCCCGATGGTCCCCTCAGACCATGCCCCCCCGTTACGACTCACTGCTATGGAGAAAAGACGTTCCCCGAAGCATCAGAGGCAGAGCAGCAGCCAGTCACATTTATTGAGCACTCATGGTGTACAGAATACTGGGCAGAAGATGAAAGAAATACAGTCGCAATTCAACAGCTATTGTCGCTCACCTCAGGATTACGTTTTAGGTGAATGGAGAAGATACCTGTTAAGCACGCACGAACAAGTATAACCGACATCTAGTCACAAGCATGGCTTATTCACCACCACAAGTTATTATGAGAATTTACCCAGTAACTAGGGCACAAGAAGCCACTGAGATGCATGCATGAGGTAAAGATCAAAGTTACAAAGCTCAAACTTACCACTCTGGTGAGGAGTGAAAGCTACTAGAAGACACGAGAAAACACCAGAAACTTGGTGAATCTATTTTCTTAACTCTATTAAGTCACTTTATTTCAAATTTAAGAATTCAGTTTAGCATGAAATAAAGGCAATTGACTCAACTAAGTACTAGAATAGCTTTATGTTAAAAACAATTTTTTTCTGGAAGTAAAATCAGCCTGTTGATAGTACCATTTCCAAAGGTCAGGCACAGATTCTGAAAGTTAATGGCATTTTTCTTATTTTTAAAAATAACTTCCATTATGTGAAAGACTTTCCAATAAATTTAGTGAACTGAGGCATTTTATTGCTCTATTTTTGGGAAATCTTGTTTATGTTCTTACGTGCTTTTAAAGTTAATTTAAAGTAGAGTTGCCAGATAAAACACAAGATGTATTTTAGGGTATGAGACATACTCATACTAAAAAAAATTATTAGTTGTTTATTTGAAATTAGAATTTAACTGGACATCCTGTATTTTATTTGCTAAATCTGGTGACCCTATTTTTAGCTTAAGTTACCTTTGGAATTTCCAGAGGTTTCCAATAAGGGTAGGGGGAGCAGGGAGGCTAATTAACCTTCATTTATATGCTAACACTGTCAGACGGGAAGTCTTCTTCTTCTGGCAGGAAAATTGTAGGTTCTGCGGGATTCACTCAAATATTGGAGACATCTTTTATCATTACTATTTTAGCAGTGCACATTTTAGTCAGTTGAATTTTCACCTGGAAATTCTTGACAGAGATGACTGGTTTGAAGTATGAAAGTAAGATTGCCATCTGAGAAGTAGAAAAATTAACATCTGTCTTGGAAAGTCCCCTATAAAAAATGTTCACATCCTCAATAATTTCTTCTGTTAGCACACTATCCTCTCTACCCTGTTTGACAAAAACACAACAAAGGCAACACTCACATCTTGTTAAATATACCACATCCCTTCCCCTATTCATGATCACTTCCTGCCACTCTCTGTACTACCCCCCATATAGATTTTTTTTTTTTTTTTTTTTTGATAATAGAAAAATCACTAGCCCTTGTGCACCACAAAGAGTGTCTGTCACGTGTGGATCAATGGGTGGTCATGGACCCCCACAAACAGGAAAAAGAAAAGCTCACCTCTCAGATGCTTGGAAGCAAGAAAACTATGAAAGACAGGGTGAGAGACAGACAGACAGACAGAGACAGAGGGAGGAAGGGCAAGAGAGAGAGGGAAGGAAAGAGGCTGTTAGATTGGACTGACACATGCAGTTTTAGAAATGCACTTCCTGGCATCTAAGTGTATAGCTCATGTCTTATTTTAAGTTAGGATTTCTACACTGGAGAAGAGAAATTTCAACACCAATTTTTCAAAGAAAAAGAGTTCACGTGAAACTTCAACTGTGGTACAGGAATGTAGAATGATAATACTTTCTCAATCGCAACCTCCATCCACTACTCTTTTTTTTTAAACACACCAAAGAGTATACTTATATGTAAAGAGCATACAGCTCTGTCCATGTTTCACACACACATAAAATTACTACAAATATTAACAAACACATAGACTGTATCTAAAGGCATAGACGGCTTGGACTATCTGTTAGTTGAGTCCAAGTACGCCACTTTTAATTCTGGGCCCAACTCCCGAGTTTCCAGCTTGACCAGGTACACATACATTATAGCTCTCCTTTGTATTTGGAGGTCTTTCCAGAAAGGAGGATGAGCATGAGAAATAAAGTTGAGGCAAAGCAGCCATGGGGTTTAACATCACCATGAAAAGGTGGAGTTAAGCAATATATATTATTAGACTTGAAAAATATTTATTGGAGCCTCCTGGCATTCAACATCCCTTATGCTAAGACAGTTACCTGCTGCATGCTCTTTTCAGAAATATAAGTTCCAAATTCCATCCTTTAGACAATGTTCCATATGCTGTTCTGATGACGATATCAACTGATGTCTCTGAATGTCCTTGACTGACCTCAAGAAGAACAGGTCGGGCTGTTTTCTTACTACAGAAAATGGCCAGAAGAGGGTTTGCTCCCTGTTCCCGCATGCGGTCATGGTGAGGTGGGTGGTTACAGAATGTTCCTGAAAGATGGCTGGACTCTTGAGGTGCAAAGCGGCCTCCACGATCCCACGTCAGCAGAAGCAGCAGAACACAGACGGGTGTCACTAAGAGGAGTTAAGAGCCCGCCTTGGGTGTTCTAGAACCTTCTAAAGCTCGGTAGGGTCCAGATCCCCTTTGAACACGCGCCTAGCAATTGCATGTGCAGCAGAGCCCTGCTGAACGCCTGTCCTTGGCCTGCTGAGGTTTTCTGATGGTGACTCTTACTGAAAACGTCCTGCCTGGGGCCCCAGCCACCGCGCCACCCTCGGCGCGTTCCCCTGGAACCCAGCGGAAGGGTGCCGGGCGGAGGAGGAATGGTTCCCGCTGGGAGCGGCGCCTTGCTTCACTCCCTGCCTCCCCCTGCTGCTTGCTTCTTTCCCCGCTCTCGGCTGCCTCCCGGGTCCCTGCCTCCACGCGTCCTCCCCGGCGGCCGGGGCGCGCTCAGGGCGGCGGCGCCGAGGCGCGCGCGTGGCTGTAGGAGCATTTGGACAGAGACGCCCGCGTGCTGCCGCTCTCCACCTCGTCCCCCACGTCCCCTCGCGCCCCCGGGGGGCCGGGGTTGGGGCAGCAGGGGAACGTGGCCAGGAAGCCCAGGCGGAACCTCTTGTTCATGAAGCAGTAGATGATGGGGTTGACGCAGGACGAGGTGTAGGACAGCAGGAGGATGAAGGAGATGGGGGTCCCCGAGAGGCGGCGCTCGGCGGAGGCGGTGTCAAAGGCCCGCCAGGCGTTGGCGCTGAAGATGGGCATCCAGCACAGGAAGAAGAGGGCCACGATGACCATCAGCATGCGGATGACACGCTTCTTGGCCACGAGGTGGGCCGCGGGGCTGCTGCTCCTGATGCGGTGGACCCTGCGGCCGCTGCCGGAGGACAGCTGCCGCAGCTCCATCGTCCCCGGGTGCTGGGGTCGCTGCAGGTAGCAGCCGTCGCTGTCCTCATACCTGCCGCTGCTGCCCGAGCTCGGTTTTCTTTCTGGGTGGGCAAGCCACATCACTTATTTTGGGCGATGGGTCATGCCAGACAGAGGGCATGGAATCCCTGCCCCCTCCGTCCAGGGGCTAAACCAAACTTGAACTGTATTACTCGACGGGCCACCTCGGGCCTGCTCTAACATGGGTAGGTA
The DNA here is from genome assembly GCF_963930625.1 of Muntiacus reevesi. Lineage (NCBI taxonomy): Eukaryota > Metazoa > Chordata > Mammalia > Artiodactyla > Cervidae > Muntiacus > Muntiacus reevesi. The sequence continues at coordinate 43,647,996 of NC_089264.1, forward strand.
TTGCTCTATACTACTCCTTTCCTTCAAATGAAATGCTACTTAAAACTAATTAAAAAATGAGTAGTATAGAGTATGCATAATTTAAAATAGTAAAATAATGTTTTATGTGTGTAGACTGTAAGGATAAAAATTTGTTAAAGAATGAATATTCACACTCTTCTTCCAGCTCCTCAAGGCGGGGAGTTTTCTGCTTACCTGGGGAACCTCCAGTTTGCTTTTACTGCATAATGAGCAAAAATCAACAGAAGCCAGGGAAAATCCTAGGTGTATGTGTGGTAAAGAGCTGAGCAGAAGGATGGAGTGAGAGGGTGGTGAGTGATGTAAACAAAGGTGTGGGTAAGTTGCAGTGAAGAGTGGGCTGTAATGAAAGGGAGGGATGGGGGGTGGGCTTCCCTGGTGGTTCAGTGGTAAAGAATCCACCTACCAATGAAGGAGACATGAGTTTGATCCCTGATCAGGGAAGATCCCACATGCTGCAGGCACTACAACTGTTGATCTTGTGCTCTAGAATCCAGGAGCGCAAAGACTGAGCCCATGTACCGCAACTGCTGAAGACCTAGAGCCCCAGAGCCTGTCCTCCACAAGAGAAGCCGCCACAATGAGAAGCCCACATACAGCAGCTGGAGAGTAGCCCCTGCTCTCTGCAACTAGAGAAGAGCCTGCACCGCAGTGAAGACCAGCACAGCCCAAAAAAAGAACATGCAGGTCCAAACATTAAAAAAGGGAGGAGCAGGGAGATGTGAGGTTCCATGGCAGCTATATGGGGAGTGAAGGGTGGGAGTGAAGGCGGAAAGAGAGGATGGCACCTGGGATGACAATTTGCTTTGTTTGCACAGGGGGTCCATTTGAATGCAATATCACAGAGACCCTGAACCTATGGGCTCTGAGCTTGTAATTGGGCAATGGATATAGTATCTCATTTTATTCCATTTAGTACCCTTTTGGGAGAAATACTTTCTTCTTTTTACAGGAGACAGAGACACTGAGTCTCATGACCATGCCTTCCGACACAGAGTCTCCTAAGAATACTTTTGAAAAGTATTTTGAAATACTTTTGAAAAGTAATTTCAAAAGTATATACTCTGGATATATCTAAGTTTTAGAAAACAAGGCTTGTGTAATCTTTTGGCATAAACCAACAGATAAAAGATAGTTACCTCGAGCAGACTTCTTCTGGCTAGCATCAAATTTTATTCCTTGGTAAAGTTCCAAAGAGATTAATCCATATGCCACCATCATCACAATTCCAGGAATAAGAAAGAGGATGAGTAACAGGAATGTGTGCCTAATAAAATAAAAAGCAATCCAATAACCAGCAACTCCAGCATTTCAAACTAAGATGAGATGGAATAAACATAGTTCATCTCCATTTTAATGAGTTGGAGCAAACACATTAATTACCAGTATTTAATATCTTTGGAAATTCCATGTCTGGAGGTTCAGTCATTAGAAAATGTTTACTTCTTTTCTCCCAGATAAAGTCTCTTATGAAGGACTAGTTAGATTGGAAAAGTTTTGTGTAAGTCTGTGCCTGAAACAAGTTTACATTTAAAACTAATGAGAGCTTTAAAAAAAAAAACAAGCCATTGAGAGTATGTTAATACCTCAATAAAGCTGTTACTGAAATAACAATAATAAAATTATAAGAGTTTATATTCATTGATGACTTGTTAAATTATTAAATTTTAATATAGTACATATAATACTATATTTAATTTCCATAATAATTTTTGAAGTAGATACTATTAACCTAATACCCATTTTATAGATAAGGAAACAGGCAGAATAAATAATTTGTCCAAAGTCATGCAGCTAGTGGCAAAGACGGGATCTGAACTCAAGCATATGATTCTAGATGTTATGCTCTTAAGCATCACAATATATTAATACCATTTGTTGACTTTATAGCACCAGAATCATCAAGTGCATAGGTGGCAATGCTGGAAAACCTTGGTTTTGCAAAATAAAGTATTCTGGCTGTTTCAACCCATTAGGCAACGTGGCAAACTCATTCTAGTGCCTGGGGGGCCAGAGTTATGCTTTCTCTAAACATGTTTGATTCCTGAAGAACTGCAGCCTCCTTCTTCTTGAGTCTGGCCCCTAAATCACTTTTGCAGTCTGGCATGTGTAAGGTTACACAATTAGGCCATAAAATTGTCAGAGACTCACAGTGGCTGAGCCATTTCTCATTTCAATTGGACATGTTTTGATAAGATTTCTTTTCAAGTCTTGGAAATGTCCCTCATCTGCAACATAGTTCTCTGAGTGTGTGTGTATCTTGCTTGAAATGAAAAAAAAGAAGGCAAAGAAGGCGGAGATTATCTTGGTTTTGAGCCATTTTTGAATGTCTAGCCCTCTGCTTCTAAAACATGCTGGGAATTAGTAAACATAATGCCCTGCATTTGCGTAGCCTTTTTGAATATATTTAATGACGTTTTCATAAACATTCTCTCATTTGAATCTCACATCCATCTAGTGATGTAGATAAAAAGGTATCTTTATTCTTAAATCTTTGTGTAAGGAACTTGAATGTCAAGGAAGTTATATAAACTTGTCCAGCATCACCTGCTAGTGAGCAAAGAAACAGGTAGCACAACTTCGCATTTGTATTCCTAGTAAAGTGTTCTGTGTAAGTACCACCACTGCAACTCTAAGAAAAATCACACGGGTTTTGGGGTTTTGGACTCCTCGGTTCTATCTCCAGTTTTTGGGAAACCAGAGCTCTTCCACTGTCTCAGCCAAAATCCCCACTAGACTATCCAGAAGCACACTGCATAGTGGTTAAGCCCAGATGCTCCGTCATCTCTTCTAGGTTTGGGAACTTGAGCAACTTAACCTCTCCATGTCTCAGTTTCTTCATCTGTAAAATGGGGACAGTGATAGCACCCACCCTCTGAGGTTTTGAGAGGATTCGTTGATTTTAATACAGGTATGGCATTTCAAATACAACTTTCAAAGTGTTCGCTCTCACTATTATTCTAGAAAGAGGTTAAGACAAATCTTCTCAAAAAAGTCTCCAGGAAACTGATCCTGCAGACACTGGACAATACATTGCAGTTTTTATTAAAACTGAACGATTCTATCAAGTTAGAGTAAACAAATAAACCCAGGCAGCCTTACCAGGACTGCTGCATGACGTCACTTGGCAGTAGAAAGCGGCACATATTTGCGGTCTGGTTGTTATTTTTGGTAAAAGGCACCAAGTTGCTATAAATTGGGTATGGAGTCATGATGGTGAAGGAGAGGCACCAGGTGGCGGCAATCACCTTCAAAGCATGGGACTTCGTTTGCCAGACTCGGGACTGTAAGGGTTTGCAAATTGCACCATATCTCTCCAGTGATATGGCGACCAGATTAAAGGTGGAGACACTCACAGAGGTGCCTGGGAAAGGAACAAAGAAGCTGGTGATGTCAGCTCTGAAATCCGAAGTTTATTTGCACATGAGCTTAAGCTTACCTGATCTGTAGAGGTTTGATAGATAGTAAAGGAAAATATTCAGAAGGTAAAGAAATACTGTGTATATATATTTTTAAAAAATGATTTATTCCCAGCTTTGTTCCCAAAAGGATTTGAGGCAGTTCAAGCAATGTGTTTTCAAATACATTGTATTGCCAATGTATTTTAGATAAGTTTATTGAACTTTGATTACGACCTAGCTCTTTCTTAGGCTGAAGGTGCTTATTAATTAATAACCAAGTGGATGAACTATGTTCCTACCCTACAGAAGAGGTTTCTGAGTGACCTGTAGAACAACTTTAGTTTTGAGCATGATCTGCATAAAGTTGACCTTTTAATCCAATATTCTCAAGGACAGTGACTCCAAAAATTCAGTGGGGTCTGAGATGGGAGTATTAAGACTCTTCCTGAAAATTTCTAGTACACAGACTGTTTTTGAGTGAAGCAGTCTAAATTTCAAAATAGAGTGTTGAAAAAATACCTAATGAAAAAGGATGAAGGGGAAAAATCCCCATATTGTAACTAATGTTTTTCTCAGTGTAGGAGGAATGGGGTCTTCTTTCTAATTCTTTTTGCTTTTCTGTGTTTTGTAGAAGGATCATTCATCAAACATTCATCATCAGTGAGAAAGACATCAAAACACCTTATCTAAAAGGAAATCAACGCTGAATATTCATTGGAAGGACTGATGCTGAAGCTGAAGCTCCAATATTTTGGCCACCTGATGCAAAGAGCCAACTCACTGGAAAAGACCCTGATGCTGGGAAAAATCAAGGGCAGGAGAAGGGGATGACAGAGGATGAGATGGTTGGATGGCATCACTGAATCAATGGACATGCCTTTGAGCAAACTCTAGGAGTCAGTGAAGGACAGAGAAGCCTGGTGTGCTACAGTCCACGGGGTCACAAAGAGTCAGACATAACTGAGCAACTGAACAACAACAAAAGGATATATTTACAGCATCGTCAAAAAACTTAATTTTACTTAATTTTTGTATTTTGTGTGCATATATACTGATTATAATGTCTTACCCCTGTAAGATTCCCTTTAATTCTTCATCCATAAATTCAGCTGATTCTTCTCTTATCTCTTACCATGATTTCTTAAACCTTCAAATCAACCCAAATTTGGGAGAAGTTCTTAGCCTGGGGCCTTTTGTGAAACTATGTATAAAAATATCCTTTTTCTAGGGAGAATATCCGTAGTGTTCCTCAGAGACTTAAAGGAATCTAGAACCCCAAAACCATAGCTAAGAACTCAGGTTCAGAGATAGGATTTGCTGTTTTACAGGAATTTACCCTAAGGAGTTGACATTTGGATTAGAGAATACAGCCCCAAACTCCTCAGAGTGAAATCTATTATTGTTGTTCACTGTCTTAGTCGTGTCCAATTCTGCAGCACACCAGGCTTCTCTGTCCTTCACCATCTCTTGGAGTTTGCACAAACTCACGTCCACTGAGTCGGTGGTGCCATCCGACCATCTCATCCTCCGTTGAACCCCTTCTCGTCCTGCCTTCAATCTTTCCCAGCATCAGAGTCTGAGTCAGCTCTTCCCATCAGGTGAGCAAAGTTTTGGAGCATCAGCTTCAGCGTCAGTCTTTCCGATGAATGTTCAGGATTGATTTCCTTTAGGATTGACTGGTTTGCTCTCCTTGCAGTCCAAAGGACTCTCAAGAATCTTCTCCAACACCACAGTTCAAAAGTATCAATTCCTCGGTGCTCAGCCTTATAATGGGTCATTATAAACCCATCATCAGGCAAGCACTTTTTTTTTTGCTGTGTGCATGGGTGCTCAGTCACTTCAGTCGTGTTCGACTCTTTGGGACTGTATGGACTGTAGCCTGGCAGGCTTCTCTGACTACGGGATTCTCCAGGCAAGAATACTGCAGTGAATTGCCATGCCCTTCTCCAGGGGATGTTCCCAACCCAGGGATCAAGCCTATATCTTCTGTGTCTCCTGCATTGCAGGCAGTTTCTTTACCCGTTGAGCCACCTGGGAAGCCCTTTTGGCTATGTATTAGGAATTTAATGCGTGTTAACTGTTAGGAACATGAAATTAAGGGAGGAATTGAAATGACTGGAATCAGGAATCCAACAAAACCATTATGGTATTGCAAACACTTTTAGAATTATCTTGCTTTTCATTTTCTAGAACAGTCTGTACTGGGTATTTTCAGAAAGACTGTTAAGGCTCCTAGCTCAGACCCCAGCTATTTTAAAACATTTTTTTTATTGAGGTGAAATTCATATAACATAAAATTAATCATTTTAAAGTGAACAACTCTGCGGCATTTAGCACATTTATGTTGTGCAACTACACAAGGGCTCATTTTTAATCTCCTTTCATAAACCCTGGTTAAAATGATTAAATATTGCCGTAGGATATATCCAGACAGGCCTTGAAAGCCCGAGGCACTGTGAGATGTTGGTTATTATTATTGCATCATTGTTTAACAATGATCCTTTTCATTTGTGAGTCCATTTTTCTCTTTAGAGTACTTGGACCCAGATTGACACTTTCTCGGTTATTTGTCCATGGCATGTAGCTCAGTCACTCATCATCGTTTTGTTAGCGCTGGATCCTACTTCCTCAGTTGGAAGAAATAAAGGCTTTTAAAGCTTTCTGGTCACAGATAGCTGCCCTAGGCGGCTCAGCTCTGCATATTTTGCAGGGCTTAGGTCGGAACAACCAACTCCTTCATTTCCCGCCTCTTCTCCTCCTCCCCCAACCAGCTCTCAGAATGGGCAAGGGATGAGGCATTTTGGCAGGCAGAGGGGACCAAGAGAAATGTCTTGTTTCAGCCTCAGATGAGCCACAGCAGTTGGCAAAAACGAGGCTGTGTATTCACTCACTATTGTAGTGGCCACCAATTGGGGTTCAAGTCAGCTCTGTGGCTTACCACCTGTGTGTCCCTGGGCACATTATTAACCTCTCTATGCCTCTGTTCCCCTCTCAGTGAGACAGGGAAGAATAACTGTGTATACATCATAGAGTGGCTGTGAGATAAAATATGATCACGGAAGTAAAAACTTAAAACATTTAGTAGAACATCTGGTACTCAAAAAAAAAAAAAATGTACTCAAAGACATTAGCTCTTGTGATTTTTCATCATCACCATCATTCTGATTGGCAAAGGCAGCGAGCTGCATATCTCAGTCAATCAGGGTCAGCTTATCCACCCAGGCAGTGGGAGCAAATTCAACTTGTTGTCTAGTGGCAGAGGTTCTCTCTCTCTTTCTGCCTAAGATGTTCCCGGCCCCTGTGAAAAGAGGCTGGAAAGTGAATCCTGAGAAGGGAATCTAGACCCCTGGTGAAACTGGTGTTTTAATAAGCCTGTTCCCTATAAGAGCCAGAAGGGCAGCAGAAAAAGCCCTCTTCCGGCAGCCTGGCCATTCCAAAAGCCATGCCTTGGGTTGGGTAGAGCTCAGAGTACAATCAGTGACTTCCAAGAAGGCACAGATCAGCTTGAATCTGTCTGTCTTTCTAACAGAAGCAAACAAAACCAGTGTCTTCTGTAGTTTCTGACCAAGTTATTCCACTTTGAGGGACTGATCCCCTGACTGGGGAGTGACTTCTCGAGAATTTCGAGGACGGACCCTCCCATAGAACCAGCTCCTCTGTCCTTGATCGCAGCCCCATGCAGTCAGATGTTCTGTTCTGTACACCCATCAGGGCTTCTCTGTGGAGGCTCTCAGGGGTTAAGGAAGGTCTGGGACTGAGTTTCCCTGATTTAGGGTGAAACTCCAGAAATAGGCACCAGCCACAACTCACCCATGAAGTAGGTGGTGGTCTTGCAAACAGCGCTCCCGAAGATGAAATCCTTGAGCAGGTTGGGGATGAGGTTGAATGGCATGCAGAAGAGACAGAGCATGAGGTCGCTGACAGCCAGGGAAAGGAGGAAAATGTTGGTCACCGTTCTCATCCTCTTGTTCCTAATCAGCACCGTAATGACCAGCGTGTTTCCCAGCACGCTGAGCAGGAATATCAAGGAGTATAACAGAATCTGCACGGCCGGCTGCCACTCTGCAAGGAGGAACCCGGACGAGCCGGAGAGATGGAGGTGATGAGGGCAGAATGTTAAAACCCCGGCACACCAAGTGAACACTTATTTCCTGCCGGTTTGTATTTTCAGGGGTGTGCCTTGCCGACCCCAGCTCTCCCCATACTGACGATATTTTGCAGAAACAAAATGAGGAGAGCACAGAGTGATTTAGTTGCTTCTGAAAGGCTGGTCTGTTAAAGGACCGCGCACTCGGGGAACCACTTTTTCTTAAGAACAAAGCTCCTCCAGTGATTTGCTTTCTTCCCTAGCTGCTAAGCATTATTTCGGTTTAATCACTTCTTCACACCGATTTCCCCCAAGGAAAGGCGACAGCTAGATTGTGACAGCACCTTTTCTGTGATGCTGGTAAGTTCCAGCTTTTACACTTGTACTCCCTCTGGCTCGACTTCAGGTCCTCCTCCCACTGCTTTTGTGCCCCCCAAGTCCTACACATTAATCCCAACTCTCCCATGGGGAACAATAAGAGCACTGGACTCAGTTCTGCTTTTAGATCTCTTACCCAAACTTCTGAACTGATGACTTTATCCAGCCTCGTCTCACGAGGACTGTGTTCTATTTTCACAGTCAGCCTTGCCTTTGCTGATTTTTTCCACAAACTTAAGGTTTTCTGAATTCAGATAACAGCCTCTGACACCTACCTTTGGAAGGATGGGGCTGATCCAAGCAGAAAAGCGTCTCATTTTCGATCCCCAGTTCACAGGGGGGAGTCAGGTTGCTTTCATTCATGAGAAGGCTGTCAATCACATCCATGCTTGCCTGCTGCTTTCCACCAAGTGTTGGCAAGCTGCTGAACGGCTCACTCTCGGCTCAGGCTCATTCCTCTAATGACTGACCGGAGAGTCTCCCAAATGCAACCTGCTGGGTAGAGGCAGGAGGGTAGGGGGAGTGAGTGCCAGGTGTGGGCTCCTGCGGCCATTCTTAAAGGCGACTGGAGTTCAGCACGCTCAGGCCAGCTGGGCAGGCATTTGCACTCCTGTCTTGGAAAGAGCAGCTGATGCGAGCCAAGCCCGCTCCACCTTCCAGGCCCACCCCATTCCTGGGCCAGCCGTAGGGCCCTGAGCACAGGCAGACTGATTGCGAGTTAACCCTTCCCGAGTGTTGCTGCTTTTCTGCACACATACACACACACACAGGTGGACACACATGTACAGGGGCGCAGTACCTCTCTCCTCTGTGTAGGAACCTGTCACCATCCCGGACATAGGCAGAATAAAGCTCAAGCTGGCTGTGTGAGACAGGAGCGATCAACTCAGCAACAGACAGCGACATGCAGAGCATCAGGACCGGAGGACACGGAGGGACTGTGTTTCTACCTCCTTAGATAAAAGCAATTAGTGCCTTTTAGCTTTGGAGCCATGCCCAGCCATGTGTGTGGATATCACTGCTGGATGGTTGTTAAGCTGTTGCCAACCACAGGGTTATTTCTTGTGGTCTCTGCCCCTGGTAACTGAAAGGAGGGGGGTGCCCTGACTGTAGGTGCTCGGATCCTTATTATAGAAAACACTTAGTAAGATTTTCCATTCATTCGTTTACGCATTCGTCCATTCATTCAGCACATGTTCATTGAGAGCCTACTGCTTACCAGGTGCTTCTCTAAACACATAAGCAAATAATGAGTAAGATCATTTCAGATGTGTAAAGCACCACAGAGGAAGTCAAGCAGGAAGGTATAATGGAGAGGGATGATGGATTGTGGGGGTGGGGGTGTCGCTCATTTAGATGGGGTGGTCAGGAAAGGCCTCTCGCAGGAGGGGACCAAGATTGGAGAGCTGGATGACAAATTGCAGGAAGGCTTGAGAAAGGGGAAAGCTGCTTCTAGGCAGGATGAGCAGTCTTTTGGGCAGAGATCACAGCAAGATCAAAGGCCCTGCCTGGGAATGAACTTGGCCTGTTTGGGGAATAGTTAGAAGTAGGAATGAGTGAGGGGCCACCAGTGGGAGATGGGGTTAGAGATGGGGACCTGCCCAGGGTCTGGGTTTTCTGTGAGGCTTTGTGGTGCCAGCAAGCTCCTCCGGCCCCTTCGGACACGTGGTCTCCTCTGTTGAGAGCTTTGGGACAGCAGAGGGCTCTGTGTTGCTCCCAGCTGCTTAGCTGAGCTGAGACCTGATCTAGACACTTCGGAGGTCCCCCATGCTTTGACAGCTTTCTCCGCTGACAGTCCTATGTGTCCTATCTTGGCTGATTCCCGGCCGAACATGGATGCACCGATGGGCATTTTTACCACCCAGGCTTGGGATGTGGGGCCAGGAAGAGACCAATACCTCTTTTCTTTGAAACCACAAACAGCTCATGTTGGAGGCACTTACTCACAAGAACTAGAAATGCGAGGAATATTGGAGAAGCTGTTAGTAGTTATTAACAGGAGAGACAGATCCCCAGATCAAGTCCTGGCTTCACTGGTTACCTGCTGGCAGATACTGGGCAGGTTTCCTAACCTGAGACTCATTTCTTTCTGTCAAAGGGGGACCACATGACTTCCCAGATACTTGTTATAAAGATTGATTGCCTCAGGACAGTGTCTGATGCACAAAAAGTGTTCAATAAACCATAGATAATGAAAACGATTATTATGATTTTTCCTTTTATTTTTCTGGTTGCACTGGGTCTTCACGCTGTGTGCCGCCTTTCTCTAGCTGCGGCGAGCCGGGGCTGCTCTTTCTCGTGGTGAGAGGGCTTCTCGTGGTGGTGGCCTCTCTTGTTGCAGAGCACAGGATCTGGGGCATGCAAGCTCAGCAGCTGTGGTGCATGGGCTTAGCTGCTCCGTGGCGTGTGGGATCTTCCTCCACCAGGGATCAAACCCGCGTCCCCTGCATTGGCAGGCAGATTCTTCTCCACTGTACCACCAGGGTAGTCCCTATTAATTTTCTTTTACACACCAGGATTTGACTCAGAGTGGTCCCATGGTTTGCTGGTGAGAACGAGTGGTTCTGAATCCCCCTCATGGAGCAGTGGCCCCGTCCCTGCTTCTCCTCCTGCAGTGTACAGCCAGCTTTCTTCATTATTCTGTGTCCTGGAGCCTCTCTGGAGCCAGAAGCCCTGTCTCTGCCTCTCCTTCCTGCCTTGGTTCCTGTTGGCTTAATCCTCTCAGTCTGCAGACTGATATGGACCCTGCCCACTAGGAGGGACCCAGAGCAGTACCGTCCTGATTTGGGGAGGGACAAATGTTCAGATTTTGAGCCCTGGGTACAGCTGAATTTCACCACGCTGCTCTTCTCAGCAGCTGACTGCTTCAGCTGCTTTAACTGGGCAGACATCACCATCCATAGCAGGCGCTTCCTACGGATGTTCCTGAGGCCCAGCAGCTGCGGCTTCAGCGGCTGCAGGGAACCTCTGCTGCGGGTCCAAGAGCAGAGGAGCCAAGGGCTGGTGTCCACCTGCCCTGAACAAGGCGGATGCGTGTGTGCATGCTCAGTCACTTCAGTTGTCCAACTCTTTGCGACCCCATGAGACCCCATGGACTTCTGCCCAAGGACGTTTCCAGGCAAGAATACTTGAGTGGGCTGCCATTTCCTTCTCCAAGGGATCTTCTTGACCCAGGGATCGAACTGGCGTTTCTTAAGTCTCCTGCACTGGCAGGCAGGTTGTTCAGCACTAGCGCCACCTGGGAAGCTCTGAACTGAAATGGAGCCCAACTTGGAGAAAGTTCTTCCTTCCTCCATCCCTCCTTCCCTCCCTTCCTCCCTTCTGTTGAGTCCTGCCCTGAAGCCACAGGTTCGAGGCCTTGCACCGAGGCCACAGAAGCAGAGCCCATGATCAAGGACACCTCCGAAGCTGGCTGGGCCCCTTTGTAACCTCGCCCCAAACCCCCTGATAGTCACTAACAAGCTTCCTGACTCCCAACTAAGCAAAGATGCCCACTCCAGTAAACACTCTATGGCACCCCAACCAGTCACCTAATGCCAACCGTCAAGCAGGAATTTTCTTTGTCTTGAGGCTCCTCAAATTGGCTATTAACCCACAAAAGGTCAACTCTTCCTGGCCTGTCAGGAGTTGTTGGCCTACTGCGCTTGCAGTGCCCCCCTTATCTCTGCTCTTTGTTCTCAGTAAACTCCCGCCTTTCTGAAATGCCCTGTGTCTGGAAATTCTTTTTCAATCCATGCTCAGCACCTTCCGTCCTTTTCTCCTTCCTCCCCACCTTTCTACTACATCTGTTCATCGGTTGGCAGGAAGCAAGGGTACAGGGGCCTTTCCCGGTGGCTCAGCTCTGCCTGCAATGCCAGAGCCACAGGAGACGCCGGTTTGATTCCCGGGTCAAGGAAGGTCCCCTGGAGGAGGGCTTGGCCATCCACTTCAGTATTCTTGCCAAGAAAATCCCACGGACAGAGGAGCCTACCGGACTACAGTCCCTGAAGTAGAGTCGAACATGACCAAAGCAACTTAGCACACACGCACGCAAGGATGCGGGAGGCGGGTGCTGGAGGTTTTGTAAACTCAGAAGAAGTCAGCGTGGCACATTTGAGTGAAGTGCTTTACAGGCTTTAGTGCAAATCTGAATCAGCTGAGTTAGTGGTTAAAAATTGGGATCCCCGGGCTCCCCTCCTGGGATTCTGATCCTTCAGCCCCGGGCGTGGGAATCTGCATTTTTATCCAGCATTCCTGGTGCTTCAGAGGCCAGTGATCTCAGGGTCACTCTCAGGAAGCTCCTTGGAAGCCATTATGCCGGTTATGAGCGTGGGCATCAGACTACGGTAACCTAAGCCTGTTCTCCACCCCTGCCACCTCCGCTGTGAACATGAACAACTTAATTGGGCTTTCTGAGTCTAAGCTTGCTCATCTTGCACATAACCCAACATGACCTATAAACGAAGCAACACATGGAAGGCACCTCAAACAATGCCTGGAACTCAGGGCTGGACTCTAATAATTTATTGCCAGTGGAGAAGATTAATCCCAGCGATCCTCTATTTGTCACTATTGTCACAGCCAGATTAAGGGCTTATGTCTCCAGCACCCGAGCACAGTGCCTGGCATACAGTATATGCTCGGGAAATGGAAATAAATAAAGAGTAAAGCACCAGGGGTGTCAATATTGCATTGCTTAGTCTACCCTTTTATATCTCTAGCTGAAGAAGGAAATGGCCAGCCTCTCAAGTATTCTTGCCTGTGAAGTTCCACGGACAGAGGAGCCTGGCAGCTACAGTCCACAGTGTTTCTAAGAGCCGGACATGACTTAGGGGCTAAACAACAGCAACAATATCTCTGTCACATCTGCTCTTTTCCTGGCCATCTCTGGATTCTTCACTCTGAGTTTCTGAGCCAGTGTTACCGTAGAATTAAACTGAAAAAGGAAATTCCAACAAGAGACCATAGTGCCTTCAAGGTGAGAGCTGATGCATTTCTCAGGGCGTCAGTCTTTATTTCACTCCTCAGTGCACATTGATTGAATGCCTTCTAAAGTGCCAGGCATGGTGCCAGGTGCTGGGGATAAGCCATGAGCCAAGTCGATGGAATCCCGCCCTCAGGAAATTCTCGATCCACTGTGAGAGACAGGCCATAAATAGATGGGGCAAAATTGGAATAGTCCCCTTGTCTCAGAGCCCCGTCCCTTGATTGGGCACAGACCCAGACGAATTGATAAAAATTGACCATACTGAGCTGAAAAATTGCTCCCCTTCCTCTGAAACACACGGGTTGTGGGCCTCCCGTGGCCACAGTGCTCTCTGGGTACTGAGGACTCTTTTGGCGAATGCTGCCCTAGGAAGACAGAGCATGAGCTATCTTTTTTTTTTTTTTTTTTTTTTAGGTTTGTAAATTTAAAAAATTTATTCTTAACTGAAGGATAATTGCTTTACATGTGTTAGTTTCTGGTGTACAACATCGTAAATCAGCTATGTGCATATATATATCCCCTCCCTCTGACCCCTCCCATCCCGCCCTCTAGGTCATCACAGAGCACTGAGCCAGGCTCCCTGTTCTATATAGGTGCTTCCCACTGTTTTATACATGGTAGTGTATATATGGGTGTTCATTGGAAGGACTGATGCTGAAGCTGAAACTCTAACACTTTGCCCACCTCATGCGAAGAGCTGACTCATTGGAAAAGACCCTGATGCTGGGAGGGATTGGGGGCAGGAGGAGAAGGGGACGACAGAGGATGAGATGGCTGGATGGCATCACCGACTCGATGGGCATGAGTTTGAGTAAACTCCGGGAGTTTGTGATGGGCAGGAAGGCCTCGCGTGCTGCGATTCATGGGGTCACAAAGAGTTGGACACGACTGAGCGACTGAGCTGAACTGAACTGAGTGTATATAGAGAGCTTCCCTGGAAGCTTAGTTGGTAAAGAATCTATCTGCAATGCAGGAGACCCTGGTTCGATTCCTGGATTGGGAAGGGTTGGGCTACCCACTCCGGCAGTTTTGGGCTTCCCTGGTGGCTCAGACGGTAAAGAATCCTCCTGTAATGTGGGAGGCTTGAGTTTGATCCTTTGGTTGGGAAGATTCCCTGGAAGAGGGCATGGCAACCCACTCCCGTATTCTTGTCCGGACAGAGGAGCCTGGCGGGTTACAGTCCTTGGGGTCACACAACTGAAGCATCTAAGGACAACACAGTGTATGTAGAACATGAGCTATCCTTTACCCTTGGATAATGGCCCCCTTGGTAGCTGCTCCCCAAATTGTTCTCCATCTTAAGAAACAATTGTTCTAAAACACCTAAGATTTCTCTGTATTTTTTTCCTCATTATAACTGAATCACATGCTCCTTGGCATTTTTTTTAATAAAGAAAAATAGATAAGTATAAATATCACACAAACGTATTTCAGGACTCCACATGATTGAAACACAGTCCAGAAGCCAGAGGTAGTTAACAGATAATGGCAGGTTGAAGAGTCTCAATTCTTAGGGCAACCTGACTTTTCTTCAAGTTCTCTTGCCTCTGCTCTGCAATTTCCTCTCTCTCTGCTACTCAAATGTCACTGTCTAAATTCTTTATTCCTCCTTTTCTTTCCAAACCCAGCCACACCGCTGCCTGCCGGCTAGCGTTTTTCTCTTTTCCTCCCTGTAACGGTCTCAGATTTCCAGAAGTGCCTGACTGGGACTCGCCTCCCTCCCCACCCTGTGCTGGTCACGCTGGGTTCCTCGGGTCGGGGAGGGTGGACATGCTGAGGTTCTGGTACAACCCTGCTGCCCTCAGAGTGTGTGACCCCCTCTGAAGGCCTTCTCCCACTTCTTGAGAAATCACAGTGGATCTTTTCTGATAAATGAAAAACCCCTCCTCACTACAGAGAAAGGCGAGCATCATGTCTGTGTCTGACGAAACTTTCCCTTAGCAAGTCATGGCTGGGTTTGGACAAATAGCTTTTCTGTTTTCATTTCCTCACCTTAAAGTGGGTTCACAGAGGTAATGCCTACCTCAGAGGAATGCTGGGCATTTCACATCACGGTGTGTTTAAAGTGCACAGCCCAAAACCCACTGCAATGTTGTGAAGTAATTAGCCTCCAACTAATAAAAATAAATGAAAAAAGTAAAAATAAAAAAAATAAATACTAAAAAGGAAAAAAAAAAGTGCACAGCCTAGTGCTTGGCATGTCATGTGTGTGTGCTAAGTCGCTTCAGCCATGTCTGACTCTTTGTGACCCTCTGGACTGTAGCCCGCCAGGCTCCTCTGTCCGTGGGATTCTCCAGGCAAGTATGCTGGAGTGGGCTGCCATGCCCTCCTCCAGGGGATCTTCCCGACCCAGGGGTTGAACCCTCATCTCTTATGACTCCTGCATCGGCAGGTGGGTTTTCTACCACTAGCGCCACCTAGGAAACTCCTGACTTGTCATAGTGCTTAGTAAATAATAATATGCCATGTTTCATGTCGACAGAAACATTAAAATCATCTTTAATACCAGTGCCTCAAGATAATGTGGAGAAGGGAATGGCAACCCACTCCAATATTCCTGCCTGGAGAATCCCAGGGACAGAGGAGCCTGGTGGGCTGCTGGCTATGGGGTCGCACAGAGTCGGGACATGACTGAAGTGACTTAGCATGCATGCATGCATCGGAGAAGGAAATGGCAACCCACTCCAGTGTTCTTGCCTGGAGAATCCCAGGGATGGGGGAGCCTGGTGGGCTGCCGTCTACGGGGTCGCACAGAGTCGGACACGACTGAAGCGACTTCGCAGCAGCAGCAAGATGTTTGTTAAAGATTTGGAGGCTATCTGTCCAGACTTCACCTCTATACAATTAAAAAGAACAAACCAAATCTGAACTCCTGCCTTATATACAAGATTCATCCTACTTACCATTTTTTGAAAATGTATTTTTAAGATAGAATTTTCCCTCAAAATGAGAATCATGGCTTTTTAGGGTTCTGAAAAACTTATTTTTTAAACATTTAGGTAAGAAAGTTAAAAAAAATTACAACCCTATCATCCAGCGAATTTGAAAAGTATTTTGCATACATACTAGTTTGCATATTTATTGTTTTCACTTAAGCATTCTTTCATCATCATGTTTCAGTACTTTCCTATGGTATTGTTTTCAGGATTGTCTATTATTTCATTAGTAGACACCACTGGTGGCCTGAGGCCTGGGCAAATAGTTTTCCAAAAGATCACATTCGTTATGTAAGGCTGCTATTTATTAGTACTGGCCTATTATACATTTTATCAGCATTTGATATTATTAGTTCACATTTTCATTTTGCTAATTTAATCATAAAAGGTACTTCATGGTTGTTTTACTTTTCATTTTCCCTTTTAATTGAAATATAGTTGATTTACAGCATTGCATTAATTTCAGGTGTACTGCATAGCGAGGCAATATTTTTATTCATTATAATTCCTTTATAGTTATTATAAAATATAGGCTATATGCCCTATGTTGTGCATTGCATCGTTGTATCATATTTATTTTCTACCTAGTTGTTTGTATCTCTTAACCCCCTACCCCCGTCTTGCTCCTCTCCCTACCCTTTTTCCCACTGGTAACCACTAGTTTGTTCCCTGTATCTGTGAGTCTGTTTCTGTTCTGTTACATTCATCCATTTTTTAATTTTTCTAGATTCCACATGCTAAGTGAAAACCTACAGTATTTGTCTTTCTCTGACTTACTTCACTAAGCATAATACCCTCCAGGTCCTTCCATGTCGTTGCTAAATGGCCAATTTTCATTCCTTTTTATGACTGAGTAAGATAATTTGCATGTCTTTTATTACCAAAGATGCTCCATATTTTCCATGGGTTTATTTACTAGTTGTATTTCTTCTTCTGTCACTTGTGTAAACCTAGGATAAGCCAGAGCATTTTTTATGAATGGTTTATGTGCTTTGCCTATTTCTTTGTTAAATCCATGAATACTTATCGAACACCTAGTATGTGCCAGGAACTGATGTAGGTACTGTTCACAGCAGTGAGTAAAACAAAGTCCCTCCCTTAACTGAGCTCCCATCCTAGTGAGGGACACACATAAACATGGAAGTAAATAGATAATATTTACATAATATCAGATAGTATATTAGTTCTTTGCAGGGAAACAAAGCCAGATGAGGGGATGCAGAGTGATGGGTGACCAGAGAAGTTCTTTCTGAGGTGATGACATTTGAGCAGAGATCTAAATGAACTGAGTCTCATGACTATCTGGGAAAAGAACATTCCACATAGGGTATTTACTGCCACATTAAAATGTTTTTCTCATCACTTGACAGGAAAGCTACCTAAAGAGCTGACAATGATATTTCATTTACAATCTACTGTCATAAACTTCTGTGTGTAGCACAGACTACATCCCTTTTCCCCCTTCTTATATATAATTGGAGCTCCAATTTTTAATTGGGCGCATGGCTACCTAGAATTTATGTTATATATTTCCAGCCTTCTTTGCAGCTAGACATGGTTCTATGATAAGGTCTGGCCAATAGGGAATAGGCAGAAATGAATATGCGGCTCCTGAGAAGCATCTTTGCAGAGAAGGAGCATACTCTTTTCTTTCCTTTTCATCTTTCCTCTGACTAGAATGAAGATATGAGCACTGGAGCTGAAACAGTCATTTTGCACCCTGAGACAAGTGCCAAAGTTGAATGTAGCTGAATCCTGGATACTAACAGAAACGTGGATCCCTGATGGTATTAGAACTTATATACTAGCCAGCCCTGGACTGCTTCCAAAGAATAAGACATTTATTTTATTAAGCCAATGTTATTATTGTTATTATTATTGCCATTTGCAACCTAATCGTAACTAAAGCAGTGTGGAGTAGAGTCTGCATATTTAGTTTATGATCTTTTCTCACATGATTCTTCAACTGCACTCAAGGTGCATCATGGTAGCGGGCATACACATGCTCATATTTTCCAGCCCCTGGTGTGTCTGATTCCTTCCCACCTAGTCAGGGTCTACTGTTCTTCACAGCCCAGCTGCCTTCTGTCTCCAAACAGCCTTCTCCAGTTTACAGCCCTCATGGCTCTGCCTTTTCTTTTAAATGTCAGAGTCCTTTTCACTGATCCCACTCTCTGGGACTCAATCAAATGGGCCTATTCTTTCTCAGGTTGAAGATAAATTTCTGCCCCATTATTCACGTCCCTCCATCTCCACTGCTCTGGCCTGGTCCACGTGCCCTTAACTGAAGTCCCTACCTTCCCTTTGAATTCTCCCATCCCTTTTCCATATAAAGGAAAAGGATGGTTTTCCTTTTGTCTGAAAAGGTGGTGGTTTCAAAACATAGAGGAGGATACTATTATCTACCTAAAACTCTCCAGGCCAATCCAGAATGGACAGACTCCGACTCCCTCCCTGGCTTCATCTTACACTCTTCTCCACCCACTCCCTGACTCTGTGTACCAAATGCATTTTCTTCTCCCCGCTGTGCCATGCTCCTGGCCCACTCTCTTCCCCAGCACCTTTGCCCACTTTGTTCTCTCTGCCCGGGCTGTTCTTTCTGCCTGTTATCTCACCCTTACTAATCCCCACCCTCTGTTGCCACCTTCACAGGGAAATCTCCCCTGGACCCAGACTCGAATGCATTTCCCTGTTGGATGTTTGTATAGCCCACAGTTCTCATCTTTCACTTACTATGCACTTATTGTGGTTTTTGATGTTACATTTGTGTGGTTGGTGGATCATCATGGGTCTCCCCACTAGCCTGAAGGTCCACAAAGTTCAAGGTTGTGTCGTTTTTGCACATCGCTATAGTAACTCCTCAATCCTCAGTCGAAGGATCCAGCACTGTTCCTCATAAAACCTCAAGAAGTAATAACTATCTCTTACTAGAGTTTCCTTTTGCAGATGAGGAAGGTAAGTTGCAAAGAGATTGGAAATGCAGTATCAGTATTCAGACCCAGGTAGGACTGGTGTCAAGACCTACACTCATTTCATTCCACGACTACAGTCAAAATACCACCTAACAATTCTCTGAGTCTGATGAGAGCAGGGACCAACAACTGACTAACTCCCACCTCCTCTGGTCTTCAGCACAGTTGGGAGGGGCTGTGCGTCGTTAAAGGCATGACTCTCAGAATGGAACTTCATGGTGGATCACAGACACTGGGTGAGATACTCAGCGAGAAGACAGAATAAGCTTATAATTTCCCCACCCTTCCTTAGGATCTCCAAGGACCACTCGGAGCAGGACATCCAGAGATTAGCATGCCAGGACCCCTGCATGTGCCTTTACTGTATGATCTTCCATGATCTGGCCTCAGTCGAACTCCACTATTGACCTTCATCGTCTGAATTTCCATATCCTCATTCATGATATGCTGATTATCATGGGAACCTCACAGGGTCATGAGAGGATCCCATAGGATGGGGTATGTGTATGAAAGTTCTGTCTAAACTCTGGAGAGATTGTGTGAGTGGTTAAAACACCATTTCTGAACATGATCTCTCCCTTAGGTGCTTCATTCTACCATTTCTGTTCCTCACACACTGTGTGAGGTGGCTTCTATCATTCTATTTTACCCACGAGGGAACTCAGAGTCATAGGAATTAGATCTGCTGCTCCTCCTTGGAGGGCCCCCCAGTTATGTGCCGGAACCCTCAAGCAGTGGCACCTGCACCCGTTCTCCTAGCTGCCATCCCCCCCAGACGCCTATCACTTTACCTTCCATCCTAGTCCCACGGTGGGCATGTGCTGCCCACACAGCCACTGGAATCCCACCGTGAGGACGCCAACAGCCATGGAAATGACAGTGCTTCCATTTAACCCAGCAGTGGCCAGTGCTTGGGCCAAGATGGGAAGCGAACACCCAACCGGCTCTGTTTGGATCAGAACCTCAGAAAACCTCCTATGAAAATTGTTCCATCACCTCCAGTCCTTGAATCCCGTCCAACGGCTGCCCTGACCCTCCATCTCCCCGTCTCCCACTCTCCTGCTGTGCTCCCCCACCCAAAGGCCTTTCACCTCCCGAAGACAAAAGATCATGGCCCGGGAAATCTCAGTGGCTGCAAAGAGCTGAATGCGTCTCCCTGAGGTGGTGGGAGGTCTGTGACCAACCTCTGCCAGCTGAATGTCCTGCTCCCTTATTGGCATTATTCTGGAAGAGGTTCCAGTTATGCCAGCTGTTGCACACCATTAGGTCACTAAAAACCCAAGGTTCACATGCCTCAGAGGTGTGGGGCTCCCCCAACACTGCTCTTCCGGGAGCCTCTTAGAGAGTTGTGCCTGCTGGTATCTGCTCTGCCCATGTGTCCACTTGCTATTTGGGGATTGTGACAGCTACCAAATCCATCAAATGGCCCCAAAGTGAAAGCCATCGGAAGCACAAGCTTGAAACGTTTAAGCACCATAACGCTGATCTGGCCTCATTACTGCCAAAAGTAGTGTCAGAACAGAACTCTTGATCTCAGCCCTCTTCATGGCCCAATACACTAAAGGAGAAATGGCAGATTTAAGAATTAAAAGGTATCATTTCTATGCCTGTCAGTAATAAAAGCTTGGATTAGAAATTCAGTTATCTTAGAATGGTACTAGCGGTCACAGCATACTTACAGTACTTACACTTCCAGGCTCAAAGCTGAGTCTGCAGTGATGTAATTTGCCTTCCTTCTGGCTCCCCAGAGGAGGGTGGGTGTTCTGAGCTCCCTGAGGGCAGGGCCCTGTAGGACAATTTTGCTGCAATTATATCTCCAGCTGTTCCTGCAATATTTAGTGCATTGTAAGCATTCACTAAATGACTGCTAGGTAAATGCATGAACAGATGGAAGGATTCATATCAGTTCAGTCGCTCAGTCATCTGACTCTGCGACCCCATGCACTGCAGCACGCCTGGCTTCCCTGTCCATCACCAACTCCTGGAGCTTTCTCAAACTCATGTCCATCGAGTCGGTGATACCATCCAACCATCTCATCCTCTGTTGATGTTATTTAAATGACTCTGATGCTGGGAAAGATTGAGGGTAAGAGGAGAAAGGGCGACAGAGGATGAGATGACCGGATGGTATCACTGACTCAATGGACATCAGTTTGAGCAAACTCCGGGAGATTGTGAAGGACAGGGAAGCCTGGCGTGCTGCTATTCACAGGGTTGCAAAGAGTAGGACATGACTGAGTGACTGCACAACAACAAATGTCTTTTCACCATTCTTATAGAAAGAAGAAAATTTTGGAGTCTGAAACTGTGGGATCTTCCAGACTAGATGGCATCCTCTTCCTTACTTTTTTTGTGATATAAATGTTTTGACAACTCAAGTCTCTCACATGAAGGGTTCTTTCCAAGCCATTAAAAATATAGCAACAACAAAAGCTATCTAATAGCTAACAGATTGACTTCTGTTTCATGAGCTTTATAAACATTGACTCGTGTAATCCTCACATTAACCCCTGAGGGAGGAACTACTATGACCCCAATTTTCCAGAGAGGCTGAGCGACATCCCCGAAGACCAGAACAGAAAAGGAATGCTTTCCACTAAAGTTGTTCCTTACCTTCTTTGGCTCAAAAATTCTCCTTTAGAAATCTGAGCTTATGAGTTTCCACGTAAGGGAAAAATGTGCACTCCTCAAAACACACCGTGGTGCACCGTTTCAAAAGGTGTAGGAACCTGCCAAAAGCTATTCATAAATTGTAGGTTAATAACCAGTGTGACAATATCCTTAGGCTCTGGAATCAGACACTCCTTGTTTCTTTCTCTTTTTAAAAAGTATTCATTGTTAATTGAGAACTAATATTGAAATAATTGTTCTTTAGTGAAAATCCAAACATCAGAATGTGTGCCTAATTGCTCAGTCTTGTCCAACTTTGCAACCCCATGGACTATAGTTCTCCAGGCTCCTCTGTACATAGGGATTCTCCAGGCAAGAACACTGGAGTGGGTTACCATTCCCTCCTCCAGAGGATCTTCCCAACCCAGGAATTGAACCCAGGTTCAATTGAGTTGCAGTGTTGCAACTCACTGCAGTGAATACATTTATAAATACTTCGTTGCAGTGAATACATTTATAAATACTTCGTAAGCACGTAAACAGGTGTCTGTCTTGAAGAATACCAAAGTTCTGGGATTACTGGGTCGTAGAATATGTGCATTCTTAAATATAAAAAAAACACCACCAAATTTCCCCGGAAAGTGACAGTGCTAATTTGAACTCCTCCAAAAATGTACACAATCCATAATTTATTCACATTCAATCATTACCTTTACCAGTCATTTCAGTTTTCCCTAATGTGAGAGGTGAACAAAGGTATCTTGTTTTATTTTTTTCATTTTTGATTACTAGTGATGTTGAACATCATTCTGTATTCTACTAATCATTTGTATTTTTTTCTCTTGTGAGTTACCTGCTCATTTTTCTATGCATTTTCTTCTTGCCATTGATTTATGAGCTCTCTCTTATATTCTGATACTAAACATTTGTTAACCATGTTATAAATATTTTCTCTCCATCTATTTATTGTGATTGTAATTTACATACCTGGCTTAAAATCCTGGCACTAACACTGAATTCTGGATGACTTGAAAAAAATACTTACCTCTCTGAGCCTGCGAGTCCTCATCTGTGACATGGAAGTGCCATTCACCTTTAGGGCTGTTGTCAGAATTAAATGAGATAATGACTGAAAATTCTTGATTCAGTGCTTGGCATGTAATAAGTGGTCAAATAAGTGCTTATGTAAATATTATGAATACTCATTGCTAATATTTAAAAGATTCCTCGATGAATGAGCAAAAATAATGCCTACCTTCAAACTTTTACCCAGTGTTTTTAGACCTGTTTTCTACAGGAAAACAAAAATGAAAGTTTGAAAGATCTTTTAGGATGAATGATGCAAAAACATCATGTCAGATTTTTGTTTATAACTTGTATAATAGGTCTGTTTTATTTTCACATTCAGCCAGTGTTGTAGAAATCAAACTGTTATCACAGCAAGGGAAAGCCTGAACAGAAGTAAAATTGTTTTTATTGAAAAAAATGTTTAAAGCAAATGTATAAAGATATTTTTCACAACAGCCCAGAAAGAGGCAGAGACATCCTGTCTTCTTCCTGCTGTAACATTACCTACAACATTACTGTTCTTAAAATTACTCATTTGTTCCTATAGATCAAACAGCTTCTCCTGAATCTGAATGATCATAAGACTATCTATTTAGCATTACTCTACAGGTCACAGACCAGCTCATGAATTTGATCCCACACACCCTCTGTCCCAGCTTCTCCATACACTTCTAGAATAGGTAGGACAGGAATAACTATTTCCTCCAAACTTCCAAATAAAGAAACAGAAGTTCTGAGGGCAAAGACGTCTCTGATTTTCCCAATCTGACTCAGAGTCCACTCCTAGGCACCTGTATCCCTCTGTCAAACCATGTTCAAGTCAAGTATGTAAGTCTTTTCTTCAGTAAATGAGCTCTAATGTGTTTCTTATGAGCAGAAATTCTACCTTTGGTCTGTGCATCCTTAATACCTGCCTAGCATGAATGCATACATGGATGGATACATATATGTCATGCATGCTAAAAAGTGGTACCCAGGTCTCCATAAACCATATGGAGCACTTTTCTAGGTGGGTTAGCAAAACTTTTTAATATCTGAACTGATCATGTAGAACAAAAGACTTTAGGGGATGTGTGTATAGAGTTTTCTGAAGTTCAGAATATGTATAGATTCATATGGGCTTCCCAGGTAGCTCAGTGGTAAAGAATCTGCCAGTAATGCAGGAAAACACAGGCTTGATCCCTGAGTTGGAAAGATCCAATGGAGAAGGAAATGGTAGCCTACTTCGGTATTGTTGTCCCTGAAATCCCATGAACGGGGGGCCTGGTATGCTACAGTCCATAGGGTTGCAAACAGTCAGACATTATTAATGACTAAATAATAACAACAAATAGATTCATATATTCACTCTCACAATCAAGTGACAAAGATATTCAACTGTCACTAAAAATTCCCTCTCATTGCCTTTTATAGTCACCTGGCATCTACTGAGTCTAGTTTGCATCACTAACATTTGAAACAGATCACCAGCCCAGGTGGGATGCATGAGTCAAGTGCTCGGGCCTGGTGCACCGGGAAGACCCAGAGGAATCAGGTGGAGAGGGAGGTGGGAGGGGGGATTGGGATGGGGAATACGTGTAACTCTATGGCTGATTCATATCAATGTATGACAAAACCCACTGGAAAAAAAAAAAGAATGTCATATAAACGGAATCATAAAGTATGAGACTTTGATATTCTTTTCTTTCATTCCGTGTACTGCATTGGGGGTTCGTTCTTGTTATATGTATCAATAATTTGTTCCTTGTTTTTGGACTGAGAAATACCCCTTTGGGTGGCTGAACCACAGAGACTTTATCCATTCACCATTAGACTGCTTCCAGTTTAGGGCATCTATGAGTAGAGCTGCTGTGAACACTGAAGTCCAGGTTTTTATGTGAACCTAAGTTTTCATTTCTCTAGGGCGAATTCCCAGGAATGGTGCTGCTGAGTCTTATGGTAAGTGTCTATTTAACTTTTTAAAAAATTTACTGGCGGAACAAGATGGCAGAGGAGTAGGTGGATCTGGAGTACATCTCTCTCCACGGATACATCAGGAATATACCTTCAGACACAGAAGTGCATGCAGAACACCAGCTGAGTGCAGACAGGAGTACCTGAGCAGCGTAGAAGAATATGTAGACCCATGCAAAACTCAGTAGGATGAAGGAACTAGGGGGAAAACAAGAGTGTTAGTAGGACTGGAGGTGGGGGAACTGAGGCAGGGGTCCAATCCCCACATCAGGGCAATTGTCTGAGTCAGAGGAGAAACGTTTAAGGCTGAGAGTGAAACAGCCGGTCTGTGGCAGCCTAAATGGAACGAGAATCAGACAGTCCTTGCCACAGCCATACATACCCCAGACAGGGATGCAGATCCCCTGGAAGAGGCAACGGCTGGGAGCAGGAGTTTAGGGAGTGTGGAGCAATCCCAGGGCGAGGGCTGCTATTGACTGTGGAGAGATGGATCAGGGGGATGTGAGGGAGGAGACTGTGGTAGGAAATACCTGTGGAGGAAAGCTGGGCAGCCATGGAAGCAAGGTGATACTGCTGAGTCGCGTGTAGGGGGTGGAGCCATCACCATGGCCTCTCGTCCCCCACACGCCAGCATTGACAGCTGAACAATAGAGAAGCTGGCCCATCAAACCCCTGATGCACTGAACTACAGAGTAGTACCCAACCCAGGTGCCCCTTTAAGAGCCTGATGCCCCGATCTACAGTGAAGAACCCCAGCTGGGGTGGGGGGCCCCTCTATGTGCCTGACACGCGGAACAACAGAGAAGGACCCCAGGCAAGGGAGCCGTCTTAGTGCCTCTATGGGTGGAGCTACAGAGAAAGACTGGCCAAAGAGACCTTCTGATCCCCAGCTACAAGAGGCTCGAAAAAAGACTGATAGGGCCGTAACTCCTGCAGTGGAGGCAGTCCATGTCCCTGCACACTTGGCGCCGCCAGGGTCCCTGCAAGCCAAGCAGCTGTGCCTCCTTCACGCTCAACTCTCACTGGGGCAGAGCTGTCACAGGCGAAAAAAGTCTTGCAACTGTGTGTGCAGGGTTGCTTTGCTAGTGTCCGACTCTTTGAGGCCCTGTAGACTGTGGCCTGCCAGGCTTCTCTGTCAGGAAGGGAGGTTATCCAGGCAGGAATCCTGGAGCTTACTGGCCAATAGTGGTTGGATACCCTTCTAGAGCACCGTATTTCCTGCTGCCCTAGCCGCCAGCTCCCCTGAGTACCTGGTGCCTGCAGAACCCCTGTAATCCAAGCAGCTGCACCACCTCCACACCTGACCCTCACAGGGGCAAACCCAACTCCTCCAGGGCAGCTTCAGGAGCAAACCCCAGTGGACGACCCACATGCAGAGGTGAAAATAAAACCACAAGTGAAACCCAGGGGCAGTGTGACTAAGGAAGACCCAAAACCCTCCCACCAGCTGTGCAAGCTGCAGATTAAATCCACAGGATCAACTAGGCAGACTCTGAGTCTATGGAATATATAAAAGGTCATTGAGAGCTCCTGCAAAAGAAAATGCACTAGTCCTGATGGCTGTGGTCGTTGGAGGCAAGAATCCAGAGCAGTAGGACCAGATTAGAATCTGAACTGCCTCCACAGCAGGTCCAGAGACCATCACAGTGTTGGAGGGCATCCTAGGGAGGCGAGGTAGACTGTGACTCCCAGCGCGGGAAAGGACTCTAATAGCAGTGACTCAAGAAAAACATTTGTTGTTGTCATGTTTTGACTTGTTCTGTAGATTCTTTGGATTTTTTTTTCTTTTTTCCTCCCCGTCCCCGCCCCTGTTGTAATTGTTTATTTCATTGGCACTATGAAATCCACTTAAGCTTTTGAGTTTGGTTTTTTTTTCCTCAGTCACATTTTGTATTGTTGTTATAAACTTCTGCCTCTACATTGGACTTTTGCAGTTCTGGGGAGTTTTCCTTTTTTTTTTCCTCTCTTTCTCTCTTTTTAATTTTAATTTTTTAAACCTATTATTATTTTCTCTACATTTATTCCTTTGTTGGCTTTTCCTACTGTTCTTTCCCCCTTGCAGTTAATCTTTAATGTATATAAATCTTTATCTACCTATATTTAACTTTGCATATCTATTCTTTCTCTCTTTTCTTTCTTTCCTTTCCTCTCAACATATTTGTTAGTTTTATTTTCATTGCTTTATTCCCCACTTGGCATCTTGCTTCAGTTTTGTTTTCCAATTTGTGCTTTAGTTAGTTTTGTTCTGGTAGACATAATTTTTGGTTTCCTTTGTTCACTGGCTCAATCTATTGTACTTTATTTTTGTTGTACTGTTTTAATTTTGCTTATGGGTGTATATGTATATGTGTGTATTTAATCACAGTTTTTATTGTTGTTATAAACCTCTGCCTCTACGTCGGGCTTTTGCAGTTCTGTGGAGTTTTTCTTTTTTCCCCCATTTTTCTTTCTTCTTTTTTTTCTTTTCTCTTTTTTATAATTCTAATTTTTTAAAACCTATTGTATTTTTCTACACTTATTCTTTTGTTTAACTTTTCTACTGTTCTTTTCTCCTTGCAATTAATCTTTAATATATATAAATCTTCTTCAATTACCTCTATTTAACTTTGCACATCTATTCTTCCTCTTTTTTCTTTTTTTAAGTTTTATTTTTAAAATTAATTAATTTTTTAAATTGGAGGCTAATTACTTTACAATATTGCAGTGGTTTTTGCCATACA
The DNA here is from genome assembly GCF_963930625.1 of Muntiacus reevesi. Classification (NCBI taxonomy): domain Eukaryota; kingdom Metazoa; phylum Chordata; class Mammalia; order Artiodactyla; family Cervidae; genus Muntiacus; species Muntiacus reevesi. The sequence continues at coordinate 43,675,105 of NC_089264.1, forward strand.
CTGACATGAATCAGCCATGGGTGTACATGTGCCCCCCGTCCTGAACCCCCCTCCCACCTCCTTCCCCATCCCATCCCTCAGGGTCATCCCAGTGCACTGACTTTGAGTGCCCTGTTTCATGCATCGAACTTGGACTGGTGATCTAGTCCACATGTAGTAGTATAAATGTTTCAGTGCTATCCTCTCAAATCATCCCACCCTCACCTTCTCCCACAGAGTCCAAACGTCTGTTCTTCATATCTATGTCTTTTTTCCTGTCTCGCATATAGGATCATCATTACCATCTTTCTAAATTCCATATATAGTCATTAGTATACTGTATTGGTGTTTTTCTTTCCAACTTACTTCACTCTGTATAATAGGCTCCAGTTTTATCCACCTCATTAGAGCTGATTCAAATGTGTTCTTTTTAATAGCTGAGTAATATTCCATTGTGTATATGTATCACAGCTTTCTTATCCATTCATCTGCCAATGGATATCTAGGTTGCTTCTGTGTCCTAGCTATTGTAAACAGTGATGCGGTGAACATTGGGGTACACGTGTCTCTTTCAATTCTGGTTTCCTCAGTGTGTATGCCCAGCAGTGGGATTGCTGGGTCATTGCATGTCTATTCTTTCTCTCTTTTCTTTCTTTCCTTTCCTATCAACATATTTGTTAGTTTTATTTTCATTACTTTATTCCTCACTTGGCACCTTGCTTTAGTTTTGTTTTCCAGTTTGTGCTTTAGTTAGTTTTGTTCTTAATTGGTAAATATAATTTTTTTCTTTCCTTTATTTGTTAGACCAATCTATTGTACTTTATTTTTGTTGGACTGTTTTGAATTTGCTCATGGATGTATATGTGTATATTCCATTATTTTAATTATTATTTGCCTGATTTTGTAACTGCCATATGTGATAAGCCTATAGCAAGCATTATTCTCAATGGTGAAAAATTGAAAGCATTCCCCCTAAGATCAGGAACAAGACAAGGGTGCTCACTTTCACCACTATTATTTAACATAGTTCTGGAAGTTCTAGCTACAGCAATCAGAGAAGAAAAAGAAATAAAAGAATCTAGATCAGAAAAGAAGACGTAAACTCTCACTGTTTGCAGATGACATGATGCTATGCATAGAAAACCCTAAAGATAGTATCAGAAAATTACTAGAGCAAATCAGTGAATTTTGCAAAGTTGCAGGATACAAAATCAATACACAGAAATCGCTTGCATTTCTATATAGTAACAATGATAAATCAGAAAGAGAAATTAAGGAATCAATCCCACTCACCATTGCAACAAAAATAATTAAATATCTAGGAATAAACTTATCTAAGGAGACAAAAGAACTGTACACAGAAAATTATAAGACACTGATGAAAGAAATCAAAGATGACATAAACAGATGGAGAGATATTCCATGTTCCTGGGTAGGAAGAATCAATATTGTGAAAATGACTATACTATCAAATGCAATCTACAGATTCAATGTGATCCCTATCAAATTACCAATGGCATTTTTCTCAGAACTAGAACAAAAAATTCACAGTTGGTATGGAAACACAAAAGACCCTGAATAGCCAAAGCAGTCTTGAGAAACAAGAATGGAGCTGGAGGAACCAACTTTCCTGACTTCAGATTATCCTACAAAGCTACAGTCATCAAGACAGCATGGTGCTGGCACAGAAACAGAAATATAGATCAATGGAACAAGATAGAAAGCCCAGAAATAAACCCACGCACCTATGGGTACCTTATTTTTGACAAAGGAGGCAAGAATATACAATGGGGCAAAGACAGCCTCTTCAATAAATCATGCTGGGAAATTGGACAGCTATATGTAAAAGAATGAAGTTAGAACACTTCCTAACACCATACACAAAATTAAACTCAAAATGGATTAAAGACCTAAATGTAAGACCAGAAACTACAAAACTCTTACAGGAAAACAGGCAAAACACTCGATGACATAAATCAAAGCAAGATCATCTATTACCCACCTCCTAGAGTAATGGAAATAAAAACAAAAGTAAACAAGTGGGACCTGATTAAACTTAAAAGCTTTTGCACAGCAAAGGAAACTATAAGCAACATGAAAAGACAACCCTCAGAATGGGAGAAAATAATAGCAAATGAAACAACTGACAAAGGATTAATATCCAAAATATACAAACAGCTCATACAACTCAATGCCAGAAAAACAAACAATGCAATCAAAAAGTGGGGAAAAGACCTAAAGAGACATTTTTCCAAAGAAGACATACAGATGGCTAACACACAAGAAAAGATGCTCAACATCGCTCATTATTAGAGAAATACAATTCAAAACCACAATGAGATATTACCTCACACTGGCAGAATGGCCATCATCAAAAAATCTACAAACAATAAATGCTGGAGAGGGTGTGGAGAAAAGGGAATGCTCTTGCACTGCTGGTGGGAATGTAAATTGATACAGCCACTATGGAAGAAGGTATAGAGATTCCTTTAAAAAGCTAGGAATAAAACCACCATATGACCCAACAATCCCAGGTATATACCCTGAGGAAAACAAAATTGAAAAAGACACATGTATCCCATTGCAGCACTATTTACAATGACTAGAACATGGAAGCAGCCTAGATGTCCAATGACAGAGGAATGGATGAAGAAGTGTGGTACATATACACAGTGGAATATTACTCAGCCATAAAAAGGAACACATTTGAGTCAGTTCTGATGAAGTGGATGAACCTAGAACCTATTATACAGAGTGAAGTGAGTCAGAAAGAGAAAGATAAATATAGTATTCTAATGTACATATACAGAATCTAGAAAAATGATTCTGAAGAATTTATCTACAGGGCAGCAATGGAGAAACAGACATAGAGAATAGACTTATGGCCATGAGGAGAGGGGAGGAGAGGGTGAGATGTATGGAAGGGATAACATGGAAACTTATATTACCACATGTAAAATAGAGAGCCAATGGGAATTTGCTGTATGTCTCAGGAAATTCAAAAAAGGGCCTTCTATCAACCTAGAGATGTGGGATAGGGAAGGAGATGGGAGGGAGGTTCAAGAGGGAAGGGATATATGTATACCTATGGCTGATTCATGTTGAGGTTTGACAGAAAACAACAAAATTCTGTAAAGCAATTATCCTTCAATAAAAAAATAAATTAAAAAGAAAAAAATTACCAAACTGTTTTCCACAGAGGCTGTTATCCAGCTTTCTTACCTCTGTACCATAAAATCTTTTAAGAAAAATCCATTCTTTTTTTTCCCCTCCCTTGGGATGGGATCCCTCTCCCAGGCTCCCCTTATCTAATTCCCCCTCCCTGCACTCTTCAGAATTCTGGGTGCCTCCCTGAACTCCACGGCTTGAGGGGGCAGGAGGCAGCCATCCAAAGAGGCATTGGAAGATGCACCCCACCCCCAGACCAGCCTCTCCCTCATGGCTTTTGAATGTCTTCCCCTCCACAGCACCAGAGTCTACCTTTCATCCTTGTTAAAAGCAGATGGTCAGGGTTGGTACACAATGGGCTCTTATCAGTCACATTTTTTCTTAGAACAAACCACACTCGTGGTTTTCCCAAGTATGGACGTGGTACGGGAAGTAGAAACCGCAGGGGCACGTGCAGGGCAGGGCAAGGAGCGACTTAGAGGAAGGTGGAGGGTTCCCAGTGCTGTTGGTCCGTGAGCCCTGTTTGTCTGAGGCATCCTTGCTCCCTTACACTCTGACTCTAGTAACAGGAGGTGTGGGGGGCGGTGTTGCCCCTCACTCCACCCTTTCTTTTCCCCTATAATCTACCAGTTCTCCCCTCTCATTTCACCACAATGATCCCAGTGCACTGGTTCCTTGAGTGCAACCTTTCATATTGTGTGATTAGTACAGAGCCCCAAGCGAGACACTTTTAGATTAAGGGATTATAAAGTCCCAAGTACAATAACATCTCACATCACAGCTTCATTCTTCAGGTTCTAATTATGTACTGTTCTAATTTGACACTAAGCTCCTGGTAGGAAGGCAGGGGAATCCTGAAATAACACAGGTTACAAGATGGAAGAGGGTCTGGCTCCCCAAAACTTTCAAGGAAGCACCACGGCCTCTTGAAATAATCTATGTGGCATATTTCAAGCCTCATGCTCTTTATTTTATCTGTGATTTTAAACACTGCCTGACAATGAGATACAATGATATCAGACTTCAGAGCCACAAATCATGATGCTATTTGAGTTGCTTCACTTCTGACAAACTTCATAAATACAGAGGATGGAAAGAAAGGGCTCTCTTGGTCTTTCTCTCTTTGTGAAATCTTGACACGATGCAGACCCACATCCTTCTAATGGGCCTTTGGCCAACATGGCGGTGGCCATCTGTCAGTGGAACTGTGGAGCCAGAGGGCCAGGTAGGTCCAGGGCTGTAGCGCTTGCTCGCTGGAGGCAGTGCTTCAGGCAGGTCTGCCCCCGCCCTGGCCTGCCATCCCTGTCAACTCTCCTGCCTTGCTGGCCGCCTCCTAGATTGGCCTGCTTGGACTTTGTCAGTTCAACAAGCAGATTGTTCATAGGCTTCGTAGCTCAGCGTTCAGCATGTTGTGGCCCCTCCTACACTGATGGGATAACAGGCATACCAGAAGCTCCTTTGCCCCTCAGCTGGGCTTTTCCCTGGGGCCACCTTTTCCCTGGGGCTTGTAGACTACACAGCAGGGAGGAGGGAGGACCAGTGTGTAGGCTTAGGGTGTTTCCAAGGGTGATGAGTCTGAAGGGGTCACAACACAAAATCCCCTAATGTAAGAGATGGAGAAGGGATTTGGGGGCTACAGAATCTACTGTATGCTCTTATCCTCCTGCCATTCTGTATGACCTTGACAATGAGGAACCAGGGAAATGGCCTACACCATTCTCTGCCGGGTCTTTCCTGCATGGGTGAAACTCACTGCTTAACAAAGGGGAAAGGTGACACTTAAAATGTGATCTCTGAACAACCAGCTAAAGCAGGGATCAGCGAACATTTTCAGTGTCGTGGCAGATAGTAGATATTTTTGGCTTTATGAGCCACGTGTTCCCTGTTGCAACTACTTAGCTCTATCTGGAGCATGAAGGAAACCAAGACAATATGTAAACAGATGGGCATGGCTATGTTCCAATAAAACTTTGTTGATGAAAACAGACAATGGACTGGCTTTTGCCCATGAGTGGATCATGATTTACTGACTCCTGCTCAGTAAAGAGATGGAGATGGCAGATAAGCTAGAGAAAGTTTCCAGCTCCCTATCCTATGGCTCTGGATTACTTATATTTAGTCTGTTGGGTGAGAGAGAAATAAATATCTATCTTATTTAGGCAGCTGTTTTGTGGGGTCTCTTTGTTACAACAGCCTATCCAGTCCTTGCTTGGCTCAAGCCCTTACTTTATTTAAAACTTATGCTTGAATGCCATCTTCTCAGAGAGACGTGCCCTGACTACCTTACCTAAAGTAGCACCTGCCAACATCCCGAGCTCCTTGACCTGCTTGATTTTTTTAAGTGTATTGTTAGGAAAGGAAAGTGGAAAGTGAAAGTCACTCAGCTGTGTCTGACTCTGTGACCCCGTGGACTATATTCTGCTAGGCTCCTCTGTCCATGGGATTCTCCAGGCAAGGATACTGGAGTGGATAGCCTAACCCTTCTCCAGAGGATCTTCCCAACCCAGGGATCGAACCCAGATTTCCTGTATTGCAAGTGGATTCTTTACCATCTGAGCCACTGGGGAAGCCCATTATGTCTGTTACTATATAAATACTTTAAATAATTTTTTTACTACCTATAAATCCAAGTAAGTTCTAAGAGGGCAAGGAAATTTCCAATTTTAATGTTGTATTCACATGCCTGGACAAAGCATAGCACATAGTAGGCATTGGATGAATATTTGATGAGTGAATGAGTGAAGAAATGAATAAACTTAAAAGAACTGGAAAGCTCAAAATATGAGAGACTAAATCAAGTTTCCAACATTTTTTTCATCTATCCTCCATCAGCAAAACTTTTTTGAGCATGTACACCAAACTATAGGACTATTTGTTTCTCAATTAAGTCAAAAATTCTAAAGGATAAGAAGAAATAGAACTTCCTAGTTATCAATGAATTGTTTCATGCATCCACTTTGGAGTCCAGTGAATTAGAGATGGTGGTAAGAGAAGACCTAGATAGACGTTAACACTGGGGATGAAAAAAGAATAAATCAAGCAGTGAATTTATTGGATCCTCCAAGAGATCTTTGAGGGCCCTGTTTTTGCTCAAATCTTTCCCGGTGTTCCCTCTCACCCCAGTGAATGGTTTGAGGGGCTGATCCTTCTGAACAACAAGTGTAGAATCTCAGGGATGACCCCAGCCATGAGATAACAAAGGCATATGTACAGGTTTTAGGACCAACTGGAAAACTGTATACTTTTTTTTCAGTGCAGGCACTTGGGACTGGGAATGGCCCCCTTTTTCTTTTCTTTTTTTCCCCCTTTTCTCCTTTAATTTCCAAAGTTCTGGAGCGCATATGTGCTACTTTAACTTTAAATGCAGTAGCTCCCAATTTAATTATTAAACACAGTCCACTTGCTAAGCATTATGAGAAGCTGGGAGTTGAGAGCAAAAACAACATTCTCAATATCTAGGAAGCACAATCTCCCTTTTAAATGAGAAAAAAAGCAGGAGGAAAGCACACGTACGGAATGATTCTTTGTTGCTTCCAGAGTGTAGAGAGCATCTCTAGGGTACTAAATATTCTTGAGCCTACCCTTGGTGTCGGCACTGCAGGACCCTTGAGCAGCTGCTCCCTTAGGTATTCTCCTTGCTGGCCTCTTGGGCCCCTCCCACTCCTGTCTGATTTGTGATTTGCCTTTTGCAGGAACTGACTTTCCAGTCCACTCCAGCCTTATCTCTCTTCTAGCTGCATTGAGAGGGGATTTATTTATGATTAACATTTCCAACACGATGTCTGTGTCCTGAATATCTTCCTTCTTTGTTTTATTAAAACTGGATAGGCTAACATGGATGTTTTCATCTTTATTAATATATTGAAAAACAGCTTGCTTGTTATAATTCCTTCTTCCCAGGACTCAGGTGTGAGTCCCCGGGGGCTGAGACAGACGGCAGACCATAGATGCGACTGTGGGATCTCATTGTGGTTTCAAACTCTCCCTTTATGCTAACCCTGTTGAGCTTGGATTACATCTGCGCACTTAACTCTACCCGGGAATGAGAGTTTTCCCAGGAGGCTCTCCTGTTCCTCATGCTAATCAGGTCTCCATACGATCCTCCCCACTGCTCTTCCAGATGCGACTGAAACCTGGAGTAAAAGCCCATGGGAGTCCCCACAAATATACTCGCACACAAGAGTGCTACACAGTTTTGTTGAAATAGCATGGGTTTTGCAGTCAGCAAGAGCTGAAATTGAACGTGATTTCATCATATGCTCAGTGTGTGACCTTGGCCAAGGTACTCAACCTTTCTGAGCCTTGGATCCCTTATCTTTATGTGACAGAGAAAAAAGGAAAGATATTAGATTATGACTACTTGCATTCCCCACCCCACCCCCACACACACACTCCACAAAACAATACCTGAAGTGAACAAGGATTCTTTGCCTACATAATCAGCTATTGGGCTTTGTATGGATTCCACAGGGTGAGAGATGGAGAAGACTATTAAAGAAATCAGGAGAGACCAATTTACATTGTTTAAGAAAGATATGAAGTGGCAGTGGTAAGCCAGAAAGAAGCAAGTAGGAGCCTTTTTCATGGCCAACTACAAGGAAATAGGAGTTTTGGAGCTGGGGGTTATATGTGTCATTTCACATCTTCCAAGAAGCAGACACCAAGATGAAATTAGAAGGACAGAGATTTCTTAGGGAAATGCCTGTGAAATAAAAGAGATAAGAGAGGAAGCAGGAAGAGCAGAAAGGAAGTCTGACCTCTGTGAAGAAAGAATGGGAAGGAAGGAGGATTGAGTAAGAGCTTCAGCCTACAGTATAGCTCTGAGGGAAACTTGGCCAGGTGATGGGAGACCCAGATCAAAGACTGCCCAGGAGAAGAGTCCCTTGTTGGTCAGGAAAGTCTGGGCTCAAGTACCCCCACCATGCACATTGGCTGGGAGCAACCCAGAGAAGGCTGCAGTGGGTCCAAAGCCCTGCTGATACTGTGGTGGGTCCAAAAGTGCTATAGCACCAGGCTGTCAGCCACAGCAGGTTCTCTCCTGAAGGGAGACTAGGGAGGCATGCTCCCATATCCGCCATAGACCCCGTGGAAAGATGGCCCTGTTCTGTGTACCGTCATGGCTGCAGGGCTGATGGTCACTGCTGTGGTGTTACTGTTCCATTGCTTCTCTTGACAATGACCCAAAACTTAGGGGCTTTAAGCAACACAACCTATTATCTTGTAGACCTGCAGTTTGGAAGTCCAAGAAGGGTTTCACTGGGCTAAAGATAAGTGTTGGCAGGGCTGTGTTTCCTTTGGGAGGATTTAAGAGAGAATGTGTTTCTTGGTTTTTCCCAGACTTCAAATGCTGATGGCCTGTCGCCTCCATCTTCAAAGCCAGTTACAGCAGATGGAAGGCCTTCTTCCATCCCATCACTCTGGCCTTTCTTCTGTACTCTCATCTCCCTCCCTCTCTCCTCCTCTGCCTCCCTCTTAGGCTTTTATGGACCCGTGTTATAACGTTGGGCCCACCCAGATAATTCTAGAAAATCTCCCCATTTCAAGGTTATTAACTTAGACATATCTGCAAAGTGCTATTAGCTGTGCCATCCAGCATAGTCACAGGTTCCAGGGGTCAGGGCGTGGACATCGTTGTTCTGCCCAATGTGGCAGCTGTGAGTTTTCAGTTCTGATTCTGGGTTCCATTGCAAACACAATTTATGGAGCCAGCCGTTGACAGAGAGGGAAGCAGTCGGGCTGTGAGGCTAATAGGTGAACACCAAAGGTAGACATTCATCAAGGATTATGCAGGAAGTTAATGATGTATACATCTTACAAGTCATACTAAAAATAGTTTTGTTCAGGTGAAAATGGGAAGGGGATGATCAATTTCAGGACAGAGGTAGTGCTGACAGAATTTTGTTGACAAAAAAATTTACAAATATAACAAGTTTGGGGGATGCATTCATCTGAAGTTGTTTCTTTTTGTCCAACAGCCTTTTCCCACAAGGAGGATACATAAATATCATCCACCTAATCAAAATTTCAAAAGAAATCTCTTCTCAATAAAGCATTAAATTGTCTGTGTAAGAATAAAAATTTTGAGGGGATTCCCTGGTGGTCCAGTGTTTAGGACTCCATGCTCTCACTGCTAAGGACTCAGGTTCAACTACTGGTTGGGGAACAAAGATCTTACAGACTGCATGTCGTGGCCAAAAAAAAAAAAAAAAAAAAAAAAAACAAATTTAAGAAAAAAGAAGAAGAAAACTCTTGAAATATAGTGAAAAGTTTTGAAAAGGATTGAAATCTTTTGTTTAGGAAAAGTAATTTCTTTTCCCCCCACTTTTTTATTTGTTTGGAGTTTACTTACTTTACACTGTTTCTGCTGTACAGTGAAGTGAATCAGTTATATGTATAGATATACCCCCTCACTCTTGAGCCTCCCTCCTACCACGCCCCATCCTACCTGTCTAGGTCATCACAGAGCTCTGAGCTGAGCTTCCTGTGTTACACAATAGCTTCCCACTAGCTGTCCGTTTTACACGTGGTAGTGTATATATATTAATGCTACTCTCTCAGTCCGTCCCTCCCTCTTCATCCCCTGCTATGTCCACAAGCCTACTCTCTATGTCTGCATATCTATTTCTGCCCTGCATGGTTCATCAGTACCATTTTTTTTCTAGAAGGAACAGTAATTTCAGACTTTGGGGTAATTTCATACTTTGAGAATAAAGATTACTGGATAGCCTTCAACAATGTTCAAAATCTTATCAACACCACAGAATTCATAATGGAATAAAAGTTTGTGAATATAATGAGTGTAGGGAGATTGTTTAGCCATGGCTCTCATCTTACTCAACATCAAGGACTGTACACTAGAGAAAAGTGCTGTGGATATGATAAATGCGAGAAGGCTTTTAGCCAACGCTGAATTTTAGCCAATTACTCTCTGTTGAAAAATTCATATCATGGATAAAGCCTATGAATATAACTGATATAGAAAAGTTTCAGCAAGTTCTCAGACCTTTCTAGGTACCAAAGAACTAATAATGAAGATGAAATCTGTGAGTTTCATTCCTCCAAGCATGGAGTCATGACTGTGAGCAGGCAAGATCTTTAGCCATGCCTCCAGCCTGGCCTAGAGTGAGAGAATTCACGTTGGAGAAAAGTCCTACAAATGTAATGACTGTAGAAAGTCCTTTAGACAGAGCTCAAACATCGATCAACATTTCAGAATTCCCATGTGAGTAACGCTGGCAGTTCATGAATCAAGCAACCGCTATAGATGCAAAGAATGTGGGGACAGCTTTAGCCTGTGTCACTCCTTACTCATATCAGAGAATTCTTGGGGAGTGAGGGTGGAACTTCCCTTAGGTATAAATTTCATTGATTTAATGTCCAAAAAAAATTGCAGCAATGAGAAACCTCTGAATTTTGCAGTGTCTTTTGTCACAGCTCCCTGCTATGGACTTCCCTGGTGGCTCAGATGGTAAAGCGCCTGTCTGCAATGCGGAAAACCCAGGTTTGATCCTTGGGTTGGGAAGATCCCCTGGAGAAGTAAATGGCAGCCCACTCCAATACTCTTGCCTGGAAAATACCATGGATGGAGGAGCCTGGTAGGCTACAATCCTTGGGGTCGTAAAGAGTTGGACACAACTGAGAGACTTCATTTTCACTTTCACTTTGTCATAGTTCAACCTTACTAACAAGCAGGGAATTCTAACTGGGGAGAAATCCAAATTGTGGAGCAAGTGAGTAATTTGAATGCACAGGTTGAAAAGCATGAGAAATGTGAAGAAATCCATTTGTCTGTGTAAATACATGGTTTTCATTACCATTTCACAGAAAAGGTTGATAAATAAAGCCAAATAGTAAGGAAGACTTTTGTCTTGGAGTCAAAATCAATTGAGGCAGTGGTGCAGACAAGTTGAAATCTTTGTTACAAGGAAAGTCTAGGATATTTGTTTTTAAAAACCTTGTCTTAATAACATGTATTGCAGGAATTGTGAATGAATTCATTTAATGGATAAAGTTTTGAATCTATTGCAAATGGCTCCGAGAAGACAATGAAGAATGAATCACTCCAAAATGAAAAGTTTCCAAGGGAGAGAAGTCCTGATACTTAGGAGAAACTACCATTTTCTGATGATGAGCATAGAGAAAGATACAGAAGCAGACTGGGGGAACCTGGTGACTTCAGAGGAACCAGCAGATTCATAGTGGTGGTGAGAGTTGACTTATGTGGAGAAGAAACAAAGGAGAAGCTTCAGGCTGGAGATCTGTGGAATCGGAGGGATCTATTTTCTTTGCAGTCAAAGCATGTAGAGAAGAAACTGTGAGCAAAGCAAACGGAAATGAAGGGCCACAGTCTTGGGGGGAGACTGAAGCAGGGCTTTCATTTAATTCACAGTGAACGTGAACATTGGGGATTGTATTACTGTTTCATGTGAAAGTAATTTAATATATTGTATACATGAAAAGATTTTTTTTGTGGGGAAAAATGTAGAAAACGATTGGACTACTGCAGGGAGGGGGAAAGATTTGCAAATGGAGAGAGGGGAGGGCTAGGGAATGCCAGGTGTCAGAGAGAGGGGTGATGTGGAGAGGGAGAGGAACTGTTCAGATCCTTGATGAGCAGGGTTTAATTATGGAGACAGAGTCTGTGGGGTTGTGCAGTGTAATCCCTCCTTTACGTCGCTCCCCTGCTCCCACCCATATACAAGTCTCCTAAGGATTCGTGTTGCTTTTCAGTGCCACCAGGTCAGATTTGTGCTTCTCTTAAAGTGGTCCTGTTTTATTTGGATTATGTGCAGAAGCACGATTAGCATCTACCTTTTGGTATTATCTGACCAACCAGGGCGGAGAAGGCAATGGCAACCCACTCCAGTACTCTTGCCTAGGAAATCCCATGGACGGAGGAACCTGGTGGGCTGCAGTCCATGGGGTCATGAAGAGTCACACACGACTGAGTGACTTCACTTTCACTTTTCACTTTTCTGCATTGGAGAAGAAAGTGGCAGCCCACTCCAGTGTTCTTATCTGGAGAATCCCAGGGATGGGGGAGCCTGGTGGGCTGCCGTCTGTGGGATCGCACAGAGTCGGACACGACTGAAGCGACTTAGCAGCAGCAGCAGCAGACCAACCAGGGAATCTGTTTTGATATTATAAGGAATAAATAAAGCAAGTCACGTGGAATTGCTTGTCAAACAGCATACTGAGCACCTAATATGTACCTGTCACTATTCTATGTAGTAGGAATGGAGAGATAGGCAGGACCAATATGGTCTTGCCCTCATGGATCTTAATAAGAAAAATGACTTTTCTTATTTTCCTTCTCAGGAAGCTTTCAGTTTAGGAGATAATGAAACCAAAAGGACATTTTGGGTCTCATTGCAACCTTGATTTCACATCTGCATAGACAGACAATCCTCTTAATTAATATGATATCTATTAGTTATGATAGTAATGATCTTGGCTAATATTTGTCACTTGCACTTGAGACGTTTTTATGTGTGGATGTGTTGAGTCTTCACATCACGCTCATAAAGTCAGTATCCGTGTTACCCCATTCTAAAGATAAAGACGATGGAGCACAGGGGCCTTGAAGCGCTTAGCGAGGGTTTGGCAGGCGTGAGATCTAAACCAGATGTTGGCCTTTGAAGCTGCCACTCTTCAAAGACATCATCCTACTGCAGGAGTGCAAAGACCTATTCCCTCTGGAGAAACAAGTGTTATCTAATGAGCCTGCCCACGCTGTCCTTAATGAGTTAACTGCTGGACAAATGTTTGCTTTTCATAAAACAAACCTTAGTGCCTTTATCTTTCCGAATGTGTGTAGTGCCGACAAGGCCATTCAGGCAGCCAGGGAACAGAGGCAGGCCGAGGAAGCCTTTATTTACATTCTGAGAAGACAGTTCAAAATTTTTCTTGTCTACAGAAGAACGCCAACTTCTGTCCGTAGAGCTGGTTCTGAGTTCCCACTGCTGTTTGTGGCTGCTGCTCCCCACGCCTGCTGCCAAGACAGAACTCTCCCCTTCATCCTCAGGACACTGAGACCGACCTGGCTACCAGTTCAGACAGTTATTTTCTGTGCCAATGCCAGGAGTAATTCTTCAGCAGATTTATATGTTTCTCCTTCATTTGTGGCCCAGGTTGTTTTTTCTTTCCACTGCCATATTCGTTTCTCTTATGAATGACATACCTTTTCCTGGATTCATTTCTCTCTGCTTTTTTCATCTTGGCTCATTTAGTTTTTTCTTCCTGTTATTCAAGTTTAATAGAGATATTAATATCTTCTGTTTGCACAGTGCTCTCTGAATTACAAATGCTTTCGTTTATTTAATCCTCTTGGTAGTTTCATGCAATGGGCGTTTTATACCCTTTATACAGATGAGAAAACTGAAACTCAGGTATTTTTGGTGATTTGTCCAACGTGATAGTAGTGGACATTTGTTGTCCACCTAGCATCCATTTACCCCTTTTCCAACATTGTTCCAATTTTTTTGGAGTCAACTGCCCCATCTTGGGCTGTGAGGTCCTTGTGAAGCTGTCAGCCAGTGGTTTCACAAATAGCTATTAGAGTAATACACCACCCAAGCGTCACTGAAAATTGGTCAGTGACTTCCGCAGAGGCGACCAAAGCTCATCCTGGGAGTGATCTGCGGACGGGCTTCGTTTTTACTGACCTTGAAGCCTGAGGAGCCACAGGAGAAGAACAGGACTGAAAATGGAGTTGACACCGAAGGATGAGAGTGAAAGACCGTCAGCCTCTTTATAAGCTGGATCCAGCTGGAAGTTCTGGTTGAGACAGCCAACAACCACCCCTTCTGACTTATGCCCGGTGAGCTGGGTTTCTGGGACTGAGTCCAGATCACACCCCACGTGCGCAAAGCAGCAAGTCGATGTGACCCAGCTCACCTAATCCCACCTGGTGTGTTTGTCCCTGCTCAGAGTCACCTTCAAAGGACCAGCCGTCCCACCCATCTGAGTGTGACGAAGAGTATAAGGGGCGACTTCGTTACGATGTCACCCCCTTCCTAAACGCCCCTAGAGCTTCATCTTTATCCTGGCAGCTATGCTTGTACTTGTTTGAGGATCTTCTCTAAGATCTTTCTAGTGAAAAAACAGACTTAAAAATGTCCAGCCTGTAAACTCAAGGTCACTTTTTTTTTTTTCATTTTGAATAGAAGGGTGACCTTTCTCATTTTTAAGAGTTTCCTTTATCCTTCTGAAGAACTAAAATATAATAGCTAATAGCTTTGCAGTGATATCTTCATATTCCCTGAATACCTTAGAATAAATACCATCTAGCTTGGCTAATTGAAGTGTGTTCAGGCTCTAAATATTCTGTCATTCTTCCTATTTGTAGAGACAGAGATTAAAGAGAAAACTGTAAGAGCTGCCAACGTTAGTGATGCTATTTTTTTGGTCTATTTCTTTTACATTTTGTTTTTCTTTGATTTTTATTACAAAATTAACATACTTCCTGCAAAAACTTAAAGTAGAAAACACAAAATTAAAAACATACTCCCAGCCTTCAATAGCCCTCTTTTCTCAGTTCAGCCCTGAAAAAATAATCACAGAACAAGGAATCCAGAAATATAACAAGTTATATTTGAATCTTTCTAATGACTTTTTATATATTTCAAATGTCTTCTTTGAATAAAAATACATATATGTATGGGCTTCCTTGGTGGATCAGACAATAAAGAATCTGCCTGCAATGCAGGAGACCTGGGTTTGATCCCTGTGTAGAGATGATGCCCTGGAGATGGGAATGCAACCCAGTCTAGTATTCTTGTCTATAGAATTCCATGGACAGAGGAGCCTAGCAGGCTATAATGTGGTTGCAAAAAGTTTGACACAACTGTATGACTAACACACACATATATTTGTATAGAAAGTACGGCTTTCCCCCATTTTAAAATTTCACTCCCTTATGGTAGCAATTGGATATTTTATACTTCTCTGTGATAGTTTTTATTTTTTGCTTAAGAATGCATGATGAACACTTTCCAGATCAACATACATAGTTCTACCTCATTCTTTGCAAAGACTATGTGATCATCCACTGTCTATTTAGACCATAATTTATTTAACCATTTTCCATTTGATGAGCATGTAAATTGTGTCTATTTTCTACAGTTATGAACAATAAGGCAATAAATAGCCTCTCACATATTTCTTTATACACACTGGCACAAGTATTTCTGAAGTTTCAATTTCTAAAAGTGAAATTTCTGGATCATCATTTTTTAAATATTGTCAAATAATGCTCCAAAAAAGGCTTTATCAGTTTATGCTGCCATCAAAGTATACAAATGAGGTAATACTAGAGGTAATCAATTTTTTTTTCATTTTTGCCAGACAATAGGTGGAAAATAGAATCTTGCTGTTTTAAATCTTCTTCTTTTACTATTGGAGGAGTTTGCTCCTTTTAAATATGTGCTAACCATTAATATTTCTTTAGTAAATTTCCTTAATATATCATTTGACCATATTTCTATTGAGTTGTTTGACTTTTTTAATTGATTTTGTAGGGCTCCTTATATTATTTATTTGTTTCTTTGTTCATTTGTCTCATGTCCTCTGAAAGCTTTCAGATTATTGGATTATGTATATTGTGGTGACTCACATGTGACTCATTTTAATTTTCCAAATAGATTATCACCCTATTTTTAGGTAGTCATATTTATTTCGATTTTTCCTAAGATAATGGTTTTCTCAATTCCTTTTCATTAGGCAAATCTACTGCAATCAATAATTTATTTTTCCCCAATATATTTTTGTTAACTTTTTATTTTAATTTAATCTTAAATAGACACTTCATTTAAATTTAATAAATTGATAGTCAATTATTCCTATGCACTTTATTGAATAGGTCATATAGTTTCTTCTGATTTGAAATACTACCTGTATTATATTTCATAAACCAATCTTTATTCTGTTTCTGGACTCCCTGTTCTGTTCTAGCAATATATGCATGTATTCTGAACCAGTGTTGCAGTATATCTATGCCCTAAATTATCCATTACATGCATTGTATAGTTAAAAGTACAAGCTCTGAAATTAGACTGTGTGGTTTCAAATCTTGCCTATATCACTTATTAGCTGTGTGACTTTGGACCAGGGACTAAATCTCTCCTGATTTTTTCTTCACATCTGGAAAATGTGACCAATATCAGTTTTAGTTTCATGAAGATGTTGTGACGGTTAAATGGGATAAAGTATACCAAGCATTTAGTTGAATGCCTAGTTCTTTAAAAGCAGTACATACCTATGAAACTTCAAGTCTGAACCATGTGCTGTGTGCTTCTTTTGTAGATATGTTTTTTTTTTTTAATAAATCTCCACTTAAAAAATAATAATAAATATATATATATATGTATACCTATTGTTGATTCATGTTGATGTTTGGCAGAAGCCAACAAAATTCTGTAAAGCAATTATCCTTCAATTTAAAAATTAATTTAAAAAGATAATAAGTAAGATTTATAAATTTTAAGAAATTTGTATAATGTGGTAGAGCTCTGGTTCTAAAGTCTGTCTTTTTCGAAGACATGTTCCCTTTCCACTATGTAGAACGCGAGTGCAAGCTTAATCATGTCCGACTCTTTGAGGCCGCGTGGACTATAACCCACCAGACTCCTTTGTCCATGGAATTTTCCAGACAAGAATACTGGAGTGGAGCCATTTCCTTCTCCATTCCACTATATCATCCTTCTTTTAAACAGCAGGCAGTTTGCAATAGTGGAAATTCGTGACTCATATTTTTCTTATATTCTTATTACCGGTCCCATTAAGTCTGGAATCAGCTTTCCCCTCAAACACGGCTTTTTAACCCTCTCTTGACCCCCTGGCTTCCATGCTGAGGAAAGATGTCTGTGTCAAAGTTGGTTCTCCTAGGGGACTTCTCATGCGCTAAGAATTGGGGAAAACAAACAAATCTAAAACAGAGTAATACATTTTCTACTGCGGTGGTTTTCATAGTTATGTTACTCCAAAGATTATTCAACGTAGGCTATTGGCCAAAGCTTAAAACTATTTTTAATTCCACTGAGTTTTTAAAATGATATCGCTGGTGCAGGGTTTGGTCTCCGTGCTCTAGGTGTGCCCTCTGTTCTGAGTTCCCAGGGCATCTTGCACCCTGCCGCCCTCTGCTTCCTTTGGTACTTTCTTGGCACCCTTCTCACTTGGCCCCAGTCCTTCTGGGACTGTTCTTTCCTAGGTCAGGGATCCTTTATGCTGAAATCCCACTGTGGCAGAGACTAGCTAGATGTTCACTGACCCAGTTTCCGCTTCCTAGACACACAGGACAATTATATTCCCTGCCTTCCTTTATGGGTAGATTGAGGCCTTAGGATGCGTTATGGCCAGTGGAGCGTGGTCAGGAGGGACGCACACTACTTCCAGGTCTGACAATAGAGTGGACTGTGTGTGATGGTTAGTCTTATGTATCAACTTCATCAGGCCACAGTTCCCAGATATGTGTTGAACATTATCCTGGATGTTTCTGTAAGCATATTTTTGGATGAGATTAACATTTAAATTAATGGGCTTTGAGCAAAGCAGATTGCCCTCCATAATGTGAGTAGGTTTCATTCTATTAGTGGAAGGCCTTAGTGAAACACAAGACTGGCCTCCCCCAAGCAGAAGGAAATTCTATCAGCAGATGGTCTGTAGCATCACCTCTTCCCTAGTCTCCAATCCACCCACCCTGAAGATTTTGGAATTACCAGACTCTATAATTACATGAGCTAATTCCTTAAAATAAATCTTTTTCTATACGCATGCATCTTACTGGTCCTGTTCCTATGGAAAACCCTAATTAATACACTGTGCGATTCTCTATGCTATTTTTTCCCCTAGCTGTGTGGCTAGAAGTCCTCCAAGATGATAGAGCCACGTGATGGAAGGAGTTTGGATCCCTGCCTGAGTCACCATAAAAGGCACTCTGCCCAGTAGCATCATCTGACTGTATCAGACTTTCTCTGAGCTGGAAATAAATGGGGTTTTTTTAATTTTTGTTGTTGTTGTTGTCAAGTCACTGAGATGTATTACAGCAGCTAGAATTACTTGTCATAATATAAACACAAATTGTTGTCTACAAAATCTAGTGAAAAGGTCTGACTTTTGTGAAACCCTTTCTCAAAAGTAAGAATTTTGCTTGAAAGGTATCCTGACCCTGGAGATTTATCACACTTGAGTGATAGTCCTGGAACTGCACTGTATGATCCTAATAATTTTTTCTTTCTGTTTTATTGAGATATAATTGACATACAGACTAGTTAAGTTTAAGGTATATAGCATAATGATTTGACTTACCTACATCATGAAGTCATTATCACAGTAAGTTTAATGAACACCCATCATTTCTTATAGGTACAAAAATAAATAGAAAAAAATTTTTTTCTTGTGATCCTGATAATCTTGTCACATTTTTCACAGTGGACTAATGAAGTGATTTACAAACATTATTTTATTAATTTGTTCAAGAAATAGCTACAGTGTCTACCAAGTTTGAGGCATTGTTAGTGTTAAGGACACAACAGTGAACAAGATATGCATGATGCCTGCCCCACAAATCTAGTGGGGGATTTATGGCTCTCAAAACCTTGTAAAGTACAGATCATCATCTCTACAGATGTAGAAAAGGAACACATAGAAGTTAGGTGTCTCTACTAAGCTCTTTCTGGGTAAGGAGACCTCTCTCATTGACTCACTAAGCCATCTTAGATGTAGGCTTCCAGTGAACAGTGGTTATTTCTGGTTCCAGCTTCCTGTAGCATTTGATTCAGGAGGAAAGCATTGTTCAACATGGCTCTTGCTCACTTCTTCCTGAGCTCCTCTATTTTTCATATAAAGTTTAGTGTTTAGTGGGCCATGGAAATCATAGACTTCGTCTCCACTGTTGTGCACACCCAAATATATTATCAGGGTTTTTTGATTGCAAATAACAGAAACTGGGCTTTCCCAGTGGCGCAGTGAAGAAGAATCCACCTCGCAGTGCAGAGGTAGCGGTTTGGATCCCTGGATGGAGAAGATCCCCTGGAGTAGGAAATGGCAACCCAGTCCAGTATTCTTGCCTGGAAAATTCCACGGATAGAGGAGCCTGGCGGACTACAGTCCATGGGGTCGCAAAGAGTGAAACATAATTTGTGTACGTGTGTGAAACATACACACACAAAACAGAAACTAAGTTTAGTTGACTAGGACAGAAAAGAGAATCAGTAGAAGGATATTCTGTTTCCAACAGAAATGATGGAAGATTTAGGGAGCAAGTTTTAAAAAGGGACAGGAACCCAGGTTAGCAGAAACATAGCCAAGACCACATCTCGGGAATTTTCTGGCAAGTGTATAATTGCCACTGTGACCACTGGATTAAAAACTGCTATTTCTGCTTTGAATATTGTTTTCACATCTTTGTATCATCATCTAGATGGAATAATTGAGTTCCAAAATTCTGGGCTAGGAACAGCTGCTAAAGAAGCAGGGGATCAGGAAGAAGTATCCCTTTGAATAGAAAGGGAGTGGTGAACAGATTCTGGGTAGCCAAAAGTAATGAACATCCACTCCATCAAAACAGTGATACTGGGGTACAGAGGACAGGCATGGCCATAAAGAAGTCTCAGCATTGGTGATCTCAGAAGCCAGATGTTGGCAGGGTTTAGTTCTGAAGTAGAGGGGATTCATCAAGTGTGGAGCAGTAGTAATCAAAATTAAGGGCTTCAAAATATAAAAGCAAATTACCTTAGGCAAAAAAAGAAATTTATTGCCAAATCAAATGGAAATGGACAAGAATATTTTTGCTTTAAATATGCCCTATCCAGAGATTCAAATAATGTTACTAGAGTCCAGTTTCATCTTCTCTGAGCAACGCTCTCCTGTATGTTTACTCTATACTCAGGCTCTACTGTGAGGTAAACAGTCCTTGGCCCGCATTCTTCCAGGTTCTCAATCAGCAAATGGCGTACCTCTCTCTGTAAAGTCTTAGTAGAAGTCTACTTATATCTTGTTGGCTTGTACTGGGCAACATTCCCGTCCCTTAACTCATCACTATGGTCAGAGAAAAATGATATCTGTTTGTCTAGTCCGGTTGCATGCCCACCCCAGAGCTGAAGTAGAGTTAAGTCTACTTGGGCACATAGACAAAAAGTGAGGGAGAAACTGGGCCTTCAGAGAGAAATCAGAAGAGGACAGATATATGTCAGCAGCAAAAGCCAGATGTCCAGCTGAAGTAGGACCCCAGGCAGTGGTGGAACATATAGACTAGAAGGTCTAAAGTGCAGATAAATGGAGGTCCATCCGAGTGAAGAATCCTAATGAAGACCAAGAAAGTGATGCACAAGAGACTTCGGGGCTTCCCTGCTGGCTCAGTGGCAAAGAATCCACCTACCAATGCAGGAAATATGGGTTCTATCCCCAGTCTGGGAGGATTCCCACATGCCGTGGATCAATGAAACCCACGCACCACAACTATTGAGACTGTGTTCTAGAGTTCGGGAATCGCAACTACTGAAGCCCTTGCGCCACAACTATTGAACTTCACACACCATAGAGTTGGTGGTCAGCATCAAGAAAAGCCACCGGAATGAGAAGCCTGCACAAGGCAAGGAAGAGTAGCCCCCGCCTGCCACAACTAGAGAAAAAGACTTCACAGCAATGAAGATTCAACCCAAATAATAAAAATAAATAAATAAAATGGCTAAGAAAAAACAAACAAACAGAAAGGACTTGGGAAGTGAGTAAGCAGAGAGAATGCTTATGGACCAGAGGCTGGCCCAGCGAAGAAGAACTCCCCCAGGCAAAACACATGCTTATTCGGCAAAACGAATTTCATACTCCAGCTGCTGGGGGTGAATCAACCCAGGGACTTTATGGGAATGAGTGAGCTGTCTCTTGTAGAACCAGAGAGGTCGGGACCCAACACAGTTTACTCAGGAAGTGGGAGGGCAGTGGAGGTATCTGGGCCAGCAGCAGTAACCCAGACTCCCTCCGTCCTTTGGTCATAGTCTTACTTCTCCAAGTATTCCTGCCCTTCTGCTTAATCTTGCTGACATCCCCATTTCTCCCTCTCGCCTTATTTCTCTGTAATGAGCATAGCTTGTTTTAGCTCCCAGGCAACCAGAGGAGAATGCAGGAATCAGCTAACGACCTCAGCAGGACTCTAGACTTTGATGTTTCTTTGCTCCTTGTAATGGATTGAATGCTGCCATCCCTGACCCCAGTCATGTCTACCCGGAACCCCACAGTGTGACCTTATTTGGAAACGTGGTCTTAGCAGATTCAATTAAGTGAAGATTCTCAGAATGAGATCATCTTGGACTTAAGGTGGGTCATGCATCCAGTGACAGACATCCTGATAAGAAATGCAGAGATACAGCCAAGAAGGTGATGTGAAGATGGAGGCAGAGATTGGAGTGATGCATCTTCGGGCTGAGGAAGACCTCGTAGGCTACCACGAGGAGCTAGGAGAGGGGAGAGGCCTGGGACAGATTCTCCCTTCGAACCTCCAGAAGGAACCAAACCTGCCATCACCTTGATTTCAGATTCCTGAACCCCAGAGCCATGAGAGAACTCATGTCTGCTTTTGCAAATTACTCAGTTTGTGGTTATTTGTTATGGCAACCCCAAGCCAGTTGGTGGAGTGAGGCTTGAATCTGGGCCTTATGATGCGCAAGTTAAACCTCCTGACTCTACCTCTTTAGCTTTAGGCTTGTAGGAGGGATTTATGTGGAAGCAGTTGATTAAAATGGAGACTGAGGCAGTAGGGAGAAAAATGCCCCTGATACCATCAACCCTGACCACTAACAACTTCATCATAGACTTACTGGTTCAGTATACTTGTTACCTAAATTCCAGCCTTCCTTCAAGGCAAAAGAGAGAGAGAGCTGTCTACACAACCTGCTCAACACAATGAAATGGAAATATTCTGTTCATCACTGCAGTTTTTGCTAGTTCCAGAGGGCTAAATAACAGAATTCTCTAGCTGCCATAGGGATGTTTGCTTGGCACAGGCATAGACAGGGTTAGATGTTTCCATAGTTGGTTTTATTGGAGGAAAAAAATTAGCGCGGTGACTCAGAATGTAAAAATCATATTACTTGAAACGATATAAATAGCAGTCAAGGCAAGAATACAATTATCTGCAGGTGGAATCAGAAAGCAGAGATTCACTGTCGCAGACCAGAATGAGGTTTGTGGTCGTCTGCATTCCTTCCTTTTCCAGACAATTTCACTGACTATTGATCAATCAAACACAGTCGACAGCACAGAAATTGACCTCAGTATATCTAAGAAAATAAGTTGGTGTCTTCATCCGTGTGGGCTGCTGTAACAGAATGCCATGGTTGAAGTGGCTTGCAAACAACAGAAATTCATTTCTCACAGTTTTGGAGGCTATAAAGTTCAGGATCAGGGTGCCAGCAGGTTCAGTGTCTGGTGAGAGTCCACTTTCTTATTCACAGACAGTTATTTCTCTGTCCTTATGTGGATAATTGATGCTTTTGAACTGTGGTGTTGGAGAAGACTCTTGAGAGTCCTTTGGACTGCAAGGAGATCCAACCAGTCCATGTTAAAGGAAATCAGTCCTGAATATTAGTTGGAAGGACGGATGCTAAAGCTGAAGCTCCAATACTTTGGCTACCTGATGCAGAGAACTGTCTCATTGGAAAAGACCCTGATGTTGGGAAAGATTGAAGGCAGGAGAAGGGGACGACAGAGGATGAGATGGTTGGATGGCATCATCGACATGAGTTTGAATAAATTCTGGGAGTTGGTGATGGACAGGGAGGCCTGGCATGCTCCAGTCCATGGGTCACAGAGAGATGGACATGACTGAATGATGTGGATAAAGGGGCCAGGAAGTTCCCTGGGTCTCTTTTTTAAGGGTATCAATCCTATTCATTAGGGTTCCACCCTCATGACCTAAGTACCTCCCAAAGGGCCCACCTCCAGATATCATCTCATTGGGGATTCAGGTTTCAACATATGGATTTGGGGGAGACAAACATTCAATCTATAGCAGATGGCATTTCAAGTTAGCTGAGGGAAAATGGATTATTATTATTATTAAATAATTCATATAGGAGTGATAGATTATCTATTTGAAAAAGTTGTGCTCTATTCTTACCTCACAGCATACTTGAATTAGTCAGTGCACTTGGCTGTAGATAATAGAACCCTCTCTAGCTAGTTTAAGCAGAAATAGAAATGATTAAATAATTAAAAGATATTAGGTGGTCCTGAGACTCTCTAAGAAGGACACGAATCAAGCCCAAGGATTCTGAAGCTAGGAATAGCCCAAATTACAGCACAGGCCAGCTTAAATGGAAACCATACTACTCTCCTCCAGAGTACTGACCTCCAGACCCAACCCACTGTAAGATGTACAAAAGCTGGTGACACCAGAACCTCTGCCACTGCTGCCTCTGCAATCTGGAGGCCTGTGCCATCACCTTGCCCAGAGTGGTTCTTTAGAGGCCTCTACCCACTCATTACTGGTTTCTAAACTGAAACTTCACATGGATTGGTAGAGTCTTGGTCACATGCATGCTAAGTCGCTCAGTCATGTCCAACTCTTTGCAACCCCATGGACTGTAGCCCAACAAGCTCCTCTGCCCATGGGATTCTCCAGGCAAGAATGCTGGAGTGGGTTGCCATGCCCTCCTCCAGGGATCTTCCCAACCCAGGGACTGAACCTGCGTCTCCTGCATTGGTAGGCAGATTCTTTACCGTCACCAACACCTGGGAAGCTCCTTGATCACATGCTTGTGCCCTATTGGCAAAGGCAGCTGGACATTGAGTTTCTGGCTTACAAACAGATAAGATGGGAACACCCTACACACACACACACACACACACACACACAAACACACACACAGAGGAAAGATTGTGTCCAAGCTGCTGTCAGCCAGAAACATAATAAATGTTCACTATAATACTTCATAATAAGTTCTTGAAATTACAGAGTTAACTATAAAAAAGGGAGCCCTAGAAAGACTGGCAGAAGATACAAACAAATATCAAACCTATCTTCGGATGAGGAAGGACTTTCTGAGCATAAAAGCAGTAGAAGAAATCACAAAGGGACACATCAATAGATTCAACTGCTTAAAAATCCAATCCTTCTTACATCAAGAAATCCGCAAACCACTTGTCTGATCATCCCATGTAGCATTTGTTCCCTTTAAAATATACACATGCAAGACTATACTTTGAGAGATCATTTCTATAGTTTGTAAAATATACACATGTGTAAGGCCAAAGGCAACTGAATACAATATGTTTGGAAACTCATCAGAGATCACACAGTTTGAGTCCACATGAAACTACTTCGGTCCTCTCAGATTGCCTAAAAACCAGCTCTGGTCTCCTCCAGAGGATGATTTATATCTCTAAGGAAGAAGCTTTGGTTTTTCCCAGTCTCTTAAGAATGGCTTTTACATATTTGGAAAGTTTAATTATTTTTATTGTCCAAATTACATTCTGCTTTTTAGAGGTATTTAAGTTAATCCATGTCTAGACTCATGAGATTCTTTTAATTAGAAAGAGAAATGACTCAGTAATATTGTCGATGTTCCCTGCGGTTCCCTTAGCTCTGTTTACAAGGTTAATGTTGGATGTATTATTGTTAAAGTGGAGTGTGACATGGGGTGGGTAAGAGGAATTCTCTTTATTCCTTTTCATTACAACTACTGGAGAATTCTGGGGCTCAGCTCTGGGGGCTAGCTGGGCCCTGACAGGTGCTTTTTGCTGACAACATGAAGTATATGCTTCTTGTTTCTTTGTCAGATTTCAATATACCATTCACGTGATTGGGAAAATTCCCTGGAGGAGGGCATGGCAACCCATTCCAGTATCCTTGCCTGGAGAATCCCATGGATAGAGAAGCCTAGCTGGCTATGGTCCATAGGGTTGCAGAATCAGACACGACTGAAGCAACTGAGCGTGGCATGGACGCGAGAAAAATGAGGAAGAGAAGAAGAGCAAATCAGGGTCTTGACACAGAAGTGCTGACGGATGTGAGGCTGAGGTCTGAGCGTAGAGCAATGCAGATGTGGGGGGCATCTCCCTGCTGCCAGTCCGCTCTCATCACTGTAGGGGAACGGATGAACAATACCCTACATATGGGAAGGAGATAAAGAAGGGCTAGCTGATCAACATGACCTTAATTATTGTGGAGTTTGTGATCTAAGATTAAGCAAAAAGAGTACTCATAAGCAGATACGAAAACAAGGGTCTATTACCAGCCAGTCCTTCCCATCCTTTGCATTTCTACCCCTGTAAACCTACCCATGTACTCATTTCATCCCAAAACACAGGAAAAGTCAGAAAACTTCATTCTGGTATTTATATGCCAAGTACTTTGAATAGGTAACAGAAAAAATAGTTTTGCTGTTGAACAACACATTTCAAAATAATAGGTATGACAGATTAAAGATGGTGCAAATTGTTATCTGCGCTGGCTCTAGCTTTGACAAGTAGAACGTGGCAGAAGTTTTTACTTAAGAACTTCCAGGGCTGGGTCTTAAGAAAGCTACAGCTTCTGCTTCCAAGTGTTGAGAATCTTCCCTCTTGGGACCCAATTGCCACACTACAAGAAGACCAAGCAAGTGGAGAGGCCACACAGAGGAGAACTGGGTCACTCCAGCTCAGCTCCCAGCAGAGAGGCACCACCCGCTGCCATCCATGCGAGTAGATGGTCTTGGATATGTCATCCTCCTGAGGAAGGTAAGGCCAGCTGATGCCATGTGGAGAAGAGGAACCGCCTGGTTGAGCCCAGCCAACCCAAAGAACTGTGACAAAGATAATAAATGCATGCTGCTACATTAAGCCGGTGAGTTTTGGGGGTGGTTTTTGCAGCAATAGGCAATCAGAATGGGGAGTCCTGATAAAATGACCGGTGGACCCTTTGTTTGCCGAAGAGTGTGTCAAGTTTTCATGTGTGAGTGGAAACTTCAGAGTTGGCTTGGAGTCAAAGTCATGTGGTAATAAAAGTCCGATGAAATTGCGTGGGGTGAGAGATTCTGGAGGGAGAAGGAGTAGGGGCAAAGAAAAGAGAAGAGAAAAAGAGAATGAGAAATAAAGAAAAAGATAAATAGAATGAGATAGACAGAGAGGCCCCAATCACCACCCCACCCTCCCTCAGCTCCTCTGGTGGCCGGTTAGCAGAGGAGGGTGCTGGAGAAAGAGAATAGGTCGTTTGCTCTGGTGGGTAACACGTAAAGCTCTTCTTCATTGTTCTATGCAATCTTCACCATAGTCTACGTTACTTGAGAATTCTTCTTTGCAAGGGCAAACGTCAGACACAGTGGCTGCCCATGGTTATTCTGGAACTGCAGGACAGGAAGGCAGAGGGCAGGGCTCAGACATGAGGCAGCATCTCATCAAGTCAGCCGCCCTGTGAGATAGGTATCATTCAATTCATTTGCATTTGAGCAAACATATGCTTTGAGATGTGAAGCGATGTTTCCAGGAAGGGCAGCCTAGAAATGGAGGCAGTGGGATTCACCTCCAGTTCTCTCTAATACCACTGCCTGAATTCTTTCTGCCTTACCTTACTTGTTTTCTGTACTGCTTTTCATCTTTTACTATTCAGAGAAGCAATATTCAAGACTTAAGTGTTTCATGGGCCTTGTATTCCTTGGTTTTTCAAGTCTTTTGTTCTCTAGAAATGCAGTGTCCTAGTAGTATTTAAATGTTGTTTGAGAGGCTGTTGGCCTAATTTTCACATGTATAGATCCTGGAGTCAGATTCTGGGTCTGGGTTCCGCCTCTGGGCAGGGTACCTCACAACCAAAAAAAAAGAAAAAACAAAACCAGTGGGGAATCTGTGTACCTTTCTCTCAATTTTGTTGAGAATCTAAAACTGCTCTAAAAGAATAGTCTTCAAAAAATTAAACAGTGGTCCTCTCTTGTTGATGAGTTACAAACAAACTTAACTTTTTTCTCATACTTTTCAGTTTTTTCTGATACTTTTTTAAAAAGGACACTTTGTTCTTATTGTATAGAAGCAAGAAAGCCATTGATTCAAAGCTCACCTCCATCACTGACCGACTTTGTGATATTGGGCAAGTTCCTTAACTTTTCTGTGCCTTGTTTTCAGAGGAGGATGATGGGTTTTTTTTTTTTTTTTTTTTTAACTTTTTTAGTTTGTAGGCAGTTTTCAATGATTTAATGCCTGAGGTTCTTATGGCAGCACCATGCATAAAGAAAATGCTACACAAAGTATTAGCTATTGCTGTTATGCTACCCACGCCGTCTCAGAGGCTTCTGAAAACTAAATTTTTCCAATCATTCTGAGGCATATTGCTGGAATTCTTGGTTTGTGTTGGAGATGAGAGGAGGCAGGATGCCCTCACCTTGCCATGAGCCTGCACTCCCTGCCGAAGTGGTCAGCTTGTCCCCAGCGAGTGGACAGTGAATTCTGTTACAGATAGCAACCGTGGACCAATGGCGAGGTCAATTTAAAACTTCCTTCTTCTGGGAATTCCTTGGTAGTCCAGCAGTCAGGACTCAGGGTTTTCACTGCTGTGGGCCCAGGTTCTATCCCTGGGTGAGATACTTCCCCCACCCACCTCCCAAAAAACAGTGGGGAATCTTTATACCTTTCTCCCAATTTTGTTGAGAACCTAAAACTGCCCTAAAAACAGACTTCAAAAAATTAATAGTGGCCCTCTCTTGTTGATCAGCTACCAAAAAACTTAACTTTTTCCTCTCTACCTTTCTGTATTTTCTGATGGTTTTTGCAAGAACATTTTGCTTTTATTGTATAGAAGCAAGAAAGCCACTTCACATTTTTTAAAAAAGCTTAGAACTCACAATTAACTTGGGATTTATGGACTCACAGAAGTCTCACCTTTGTA
The DNA here is from genome assembly GCF_963930625.1 of Muntiacus reevesi. Classification (NCBI taxonomy): domain Eukaryota; kingdom Metazoa; phylum Chordata; class Mammalia; order Artiodactyla; family Cervidae; genus Muntiacus; species Muntiacus reevesi. The sequence continues at coordinate 43,703,096 of NC_089264.1, forward strand.
ACAGTCTTTATTACACTCCCAGCTCAAGCATCCGTCCTGAGCTGACCATGAAAATACCTGCTCCTACCCCTTAATGATGGGCTCTCTAGTGCTGGAAGACTATAATGATGTTTCTTCCTCATTCTTTGGGGAAAATGACACCAATTTTGTTAGTCTTTTCTCCTAGAGCCAATTTTCCCAGCCCTTTCATCATGTTAACACTTCCAATCGGCAGTCCCACCAGGTATGAAAAATAATTACATGTTACTGACCTCCATCAAAGCAGATTGACCACATCCTCCAACAGACATCTGGAGAGTCTGAAATAAAAGCTTACCAGGTCACTCGTATGTGAGAAAGGGCTAAATAAGGCATGGTGACTACATGGGCCCCCAGAGGCCTCTGTAATTTCTTACATTGCTATCATGCCTTAAGTTGTTGCTGCACCTCTCATCCAGGGGCAGACTTTAATTTCTGTTATCATAAGACCTGGGGACCAGAATGCTCCATTGCTACTTGTGAAGGAGGAAACAGACAGAACAGTTTCCATCTTGAAAGCAGGACTCCATCGTGGGCCGGACTGTGGACTTTGAGCTATGTGCCCTGTATCTATGGAAATGACATATAAACTGGAAAATCAGAGCCGCTGGATGGAAGAGCCCCAGGGCTTGTACCTAGACTCTCCATCGCCTAAAAGAATACCTTAATTATCTGTGTAACCGAATAGAATCATAAATTCTATTTTGCTTATTGGGGCATGACCACAGGCCTATTGATAATTGTCCACTATTAACTACCTAGGCTTAAGGCATACAAATCACAGGTTTAAGGCATAAGAATCATGGGTTAACTTTGATTGTATTTCTCTTTTCCTTTGTTCAGACTAGTTTCAGAGAATTTGGGGAGGTGGGTTTGAGCACGTACACTTAAGGTATATAAGTTTTCACAAAAACTGGTCGGGGTCCCTGGCTAAGAGGAGACTCTGCCTTGGGCCCACCGGTGTAATAAACTGCACTCCACTATCTACACTGTCCTTCTGAATGAGTCTGTTTCCTGGAACATGTGGCTGCAACACGTGTTCTGCCATAGTGATAATAATAGCTTCAATGATTATCATTAACAATAACAAAATGACCATATTGATATATTATTGTTATTGTTGCTACTATGTGTGGGAGTTGTGTGTGTATGCTCAGTTGTTTCCGACTCTTTGTGACCCCATGGACTGCAGCCCACCAGGCTCCTCTGTCCATGGAGTTTTTCAGGCCAGAATACTGGATTTGTTGGCCATTTCCTACTATCACAATTGATTCTAATTTAATTCTTTGCAATTGTTATGTTCTAAAGAGTTGCTGAAAACTTTAAATTAGCTGATACTGAGCCATTGCTCCTAGGAGAAATACAAGGTTCTGTACCTGTAAGCCTCTGGTTACATTTTCATTAATCAAACAATACATACCTTATTTCTTGTATGCTTCTGCTTAAAGACACCTTAGTTAGCATCTATTGTCGATTCATTAGCATTGAACTCCCGGCCAACAGCACAATAATTCATGCTTGCATGACTCTTATCTCACACATATATTTTCTCTAGAGGGCATAGCTCAGCCTTCTCGCACTTAGGAATCTTAGACATCACTTCACCATTACACATGGGGACATTTATAAACAAACATCACCCCAAAAAGCATAAAAATGAATACATAATGGCGCTAAATAGACTGCAGAAAGGCACTTGTTTACAGTATGAGAGCTGAAATGAGGAGGCAGAGCATCACCTGGTTCAACCTCAGCTGGAAACGTGAGCACTGAGTTCCTTGCTACTTTACAGAGATAAGTACATAGTAGAAGAGCAAATAAACATATTTGTTAAAAAGAATGCTTTTTTCTTATTCTCAATTAGCTCAGAATTTTTCAGGCCCTGGCATGTACCCTAACATGCAGTAGAAGCTTAATCAAAATCCCTGGAATCCCAAACAGTTGAAATTATCTGAGCTACCTGTTTTTCAAACACATAGAATTTTTCAGGGATAGAAGATACTTTTTACAGTCAAATGTAAGAGAAGGCACCCAGCAGGTCACAGTAACCCTCAAGCTTGGCTTGCAATTTCATTGAATTAACTGTATGTTCAGGGACTGGCTTTAACCCATCAGGACCACCCATTTCATTGTGCATGGCAAGCAAACTTAATAGGGCTCCCTTCTTCTGTCAGGACTAAAAAACATCCAGACACCCACCAGGATCCAGGTTGGCCATTGCAAGCCGGATATATTTTCTTTGTTTTGTTTCAGAGCATATTATCAGTCTCCCCAGAGCACTTTATATTCAGAAAAGATCTTCCCAGAGAGCAGTAGGTAGCTTTTACAATTCAGCAATGTGCATGCAGTTTGGAGGTGGCTGGATTTGGAGGTGACTGAAAGGAAGTAAAATTCAAATGTCTTTTTCATTCCAAGCTCTTAGTTTGCCTTAAATCAGCAGCAGGCTGCCTGCATCTAACCCCAAGAAACATGAAAGGGTAACTCCAGGTTAAATTTTTAGCAAATTCAAGTCTCTCATTAGGGCCTCTCTTCAGAGCCTTTTGTTAATTACAAACATAAGTCTAAAACCATATTTTTTTGTTTATGTGCAGTTTAGAAGCAGCTTGGCCATTTCTGTTCTAGAAGGGAATGAAGGCAGATCTTTTTCTTTGAATAGTTAATTTAAGCACAGTGTTTGATACTTTCACAGATAATATTCCACTTAACCTCCACAGTGACTCTGTAAATTGCATATTATTATTATTACTACATTTTACTGGTAAAGATACTAAGGTTTAAACCTGTAATGTAATTTGCCCGCAGCAGTTCAGTAAGTAATGGGAGAAATGAAAGAAGAAACAAAGTTTCTGTTCAAAAAAATTTGTACAAAGTGAAACTTGCAAGTTAAGTTTTATTTGGGGCAAAATGAGGACTTGGACCATAAAGAAAGATGAACACCAAAGATTTGATCCTTTTGAACAGTGGTGTTGGAGAAGACTCTTGAGAATCCCTTGGACTGCAAGGAGATCAAACCAGTCAATCCTAAGGCAGATCAGTCCTAATATTCATTGGAAGGACTGATGCTGAAGCTGAAACTCCAATAATTTGGCCATCTGATGTGAAAAACTGACTCATTGGAAAGACCCTGATACTGGGAAAGATTGAAGGCAGGAGGAGAAGGGGACGACAGAAGATGAGATGGTTGGATGGCATCATCGACTCTGTGGACATGTGTTTGGGCAAACTCTGGGAGTTGGTGATAGACAGAGAAGCCTGGCGTGCTGCAGTCCAGGGGTCACAGAGAGTCGGACACGACTGAACAACTGAACTGAACTGAGGACAGCAGCCTGGGAGATAGCACCTCAGATAGCTCTGAGGTAAGAGGAGGAGCTAGAATACAAAGAAGCTTTACGACAAAGGGCAGATGGTCACGAACATCAAAAGATTACTGTTAGGGACTTCTCTGGTGGTCCAGTGGTTAAGAAGCCACTGGCCAGTTCTGGGGACGCTGGTTTGATCTCTAGTAGAGGAGCTAAGATCCTACATGTGGCAGAGCAGCTGAAGAAAGCCCGCATGTAGCAGCGAAGATCTGGTGCGCCACAACAAAGACTCAATGCAGTCAAAAAGTAAAATAAAATAAAGGATTACTGTTAGTTAAATAAGCCAGATGTGTCCAGGAATTTAGTGCTTTTCTGTGTAGGTAAAGATTCAAGAGTCTGGATTCACCAAAAGCATTCCTTTGATATGCACCTCAGCTAACTGGGGCAAGTATTCTGTGGTTTTACATCCTGAGTTTCCTCTGGGCTTACCTGCTCACATGGAAGGCTTCAATCACTGATGACTGTGACATCCCTCCTTTAATGATATGGCAGGAAATATTCCATTTATTATCTCTAAGAGCAAGAGTAGGACGAGAATTGTTTTTTGAACCCAGGGTCAAAAGCATCACAAATAAGACTGCATTAAACAACAAAAACCTTTTATGAAAACACTATAAGGAAGCAATAAGACAAGAACCCCCATGTTTCAAAGTGAGGTGCTGAATTATCTATGTGAGATTTGCAAATGGTATTTTGGAAAAACCTATTTTGTGACGCCCCTAAATGAAATGATCTGGAGAGATGGCATTCAGGAGACTGGTCTGCATGTACTGTGTGTTCTGTCTTCCTTCAATGAGACTGGGGAGGAAAGTGCTGCCTTCCCACCAGAGTCACATTCTGCAGGTTCCAAGAGAGCGGTGGCATGTGTTCCCTAGAGTTGAAGGTACACATGGATTTGCATTCGAAGCACTTCTGAAAAACTCTACAGATAGGTGACTGGGTGATGCTGCCTCAGGCAAGCAAGCATTCCAGAAAGGTCTGCACTGGGAGTAAACTCTGGTCCACTGGTGGAGAGTGCGGATACTAGCTGGGGTACCAGCTGCATGACAATGTGGAAAGTTCTAGCTTGACGGCATCTTGGATTCCACCTGAGAGAACCTTCCAGAGGGGCAGTGTGACTGCAAGAGAGCGAGTGAACAGCCAGATGCCCACAGGCTTAAGAGGAATCATAAGTAGCTACTGAGGGGCACAAATTCTCTACATTAAGGATCACATGATGCTCCTCTGGGAATTCTTCAGAGCATCCCACGAGAGAAAGAATTAGCTCTAGGAATCTCTTATAGTAGAGACAGTGCTGTGCATTCCAACTCCTGGGTACTCAGACCACATTTTCCAGCTGCTTTTGCAGGTTTGTGGGGTCATGTGACCGAGTTATAGGCAACAGACTATAGGCAGGAGTGGTTCGAGAGATAACTTCCCGAATAAAGAACATCCATGGGATCCTCTGTCCTTGTTCTCTTTTCCACCATAGCAGAGCAGGAGAGAGCCCTAGAAAATGGAGAAGTCACAGACTGGAGGAAGTGGGAACTTTGAGACTGCCAAATATTGCTCTCCCTAAAGTTGCCCTCCAATATACCTCCATCAGTAACATGTGAGAGAATTGATTTCCCCATGCCTTCTTTGTAGATTCTTGTATTCATTTTCTGAGGCCATCATGATAAATTATCAAAAATTGGCAGCCTGAAACAGCAGAAATTTATTCTTTTACATTCTGGAAGACAGAAATCTAAAACCAAGAAGTAGGCAGGGCCAAGCTTCCTCCAGAGGTTCTGGGGAAGAACATCTCTGGCCTCTTCCAGCTTTGGCTCCCAGCACTTATCGGCTTCCTTGGCTTGTAGCTGCATCAGCCCAGTCTCTGCCTCCTTCTTCATGTGGCCTTGTCCTCTTCTGACTGTGTCGTGTCCTTCTACCTCCTTCTTATAAGGACACTCATCCTTGGATTTAGGGCCCTCCTGGATAATTTAGGATCATCTCTTCATCTTAAGAATTTCAACCTAATTACATCTTCAAACACTCTTTCCCCAAATCAGGTAACATTCACAGATCCCAGGGACATATCTCTTTGGGAGCCATCATTCACCCCCCTACAAGTTTATTAAAACTTTAAAAAATCTTTACTAATCTTATAGATGAAAAAACAGGTTTTTGGTATTTTTACCAAGAGCATCTTAGCCACAAGCATTTTTTTTTTTTTTTTTTTTTTTTATTTTATTAGTTGGAGGCCAATTACTTCACAACATTTCAGTGGGTTTTGTCATACATTGACACGAATCAGCCATTGAGTTACACGTATTCCCCATCCCGATCCCCCCTCCCACCTCCCTCTCCACCCGACTCCTCTGGGTCCTCCCAGTGCACCAGGCCCGAGCACTCGTCTCATGCATCCCACCTGGGCTAGTGATCTGATTCACCATAGATAATATACATGCTGTTCTTTTGAAATATCCCACCCTCACCTTCTCCCACGGAGTTCAAAAGTTTGTTCTGTACTTCTGTGTTTCTTTTTCTGTTTTGCATATAGGGTTATCGTTACCATCTTTCTAAATTCCGTATATATGTGTTAGTATGCTGTAATGTTCTTTATCTTTCTGGCTTACTTCACTCTGTATAATGGGCTCCAGTTTCGTCCATCTCATTAGAACTGATTCAAATGAATTCTTTTTAACAGCTGAGTAATATTCCATGGTGTACATGTACCACAGCTTCCTTATCCATTCATCTGCGGATGGGCATCTAGGCTGCTTCCATGTCCTGGCTATTATAAACAGTGCTGCGATGAACATTGGGGTGCACGTGTCTCTTTCAGATCTGGTTTCCTCGGTGTGTATGCCCAGAAGTGGTATTGCTGGGTCATATGGCAGTTCTATTTCCAGTTTTTTAAGAAATCTCCACACTGTTTTCCATAGTGGCTGTACTAGTTTGCATTCCCACCAACAGTGTAAGAGGGTTCCCTTTTCTCCACACCCTCTCCAGCATTTATTGCTTGTAGACTTTTGGATAGCAGCCATCCTGACTGGCGTGTAATGGTATCTCATTGTGGTTTTGATTTGCATTTCTCTGATAATGAGTGATGTTGAGCATCTTTTCATGTGTTTGTTAGCCATCTGTATGTCTTCTTTGGAGAAATGTCTGTTTAGTTCTTTGGCCCATTTTTTGATTGGGTCGTTTATTTTTCTGGAATTGAGCTTCAGGAGTTGCTTGTATATTTTTGAGATTAATCCTTTGTCTGTTTCTTCATTTGCTTTTATTTTCTCCCAATCTGAGGGCTGTCTTTTCACCTTACTTATAGTTTCCTTTGTAGTGCAAAAGCTTTTAAGTTTCATTAGGTCCCATTTGTTTAGTTTTGCTTTTATTTCCAATATTCTGGGAGGTGGGTCATAGAGGATCCTGCTGAGATTTATGTCAGAGAGTGTTTTGCCTATGTTCTCCTCTAGGAGTTTTATAGTTTCTGGTCTTACATTTAGATCTTTAATCCATTTTGAGTTTATTTTTGTGTATGGTGTTAGAAAGTGTTCTAGTTTCATTCTTTTACAAGTGGTTGACCAGTTTTCCCAGCACCACTTGTTAAAGAGGTTGTCTTTTTTCCATTGTATATCCTTGCCTCCTTTGTCAAAGATAAGGTGTCCATAGGTTCATGGATTTATCTCTGGGCTTTCTATTCTGTTCCATTGATCTATATTTCTGTCTTTGTGCCAGTACCATACTGTCTTGATGACTGTGGCTTTGTAGTAGAGTCTGAAGTCAGGGAGGGTGATTCCTCCAGTTCCATTCTTCTTTCTCAAGATTACTTTGGCTATTCGTGGTTTTCTGTATTTCCATACAAATTGTGAAATTATTTGTTCTAGTTCTGTGAAAAATACCGTTGGTAGCTTGATAGGGATTGCATTGAATCTATAGATTGCTTTGGGTAGAATAGCCATTTTGACAATATTGATTCTTCCAATCCATGAACACGGTATGTTTCTCCATCTGTTTGTGTCCTCTTTGATTTCTTTCATCAGTGTTTTATAGTTTTCTATGTACAGATCTTTTGTTTCTTTAGGTAGATATACTCCTAAGTATTTTATTCTTTTTGTTGCAATGGTGAATGGTATTGTTTCCTTAATTTCTCTTTCTGTTTTCTCATTGTTTGTGTATAGAAATGCAAGGGATTTCTGTGTATTAATTTTATATCCTGCAACTTTACTATATTCGTTGATTAGCTCTAGTAATTTTCTGGTAGAGTCTTTAGGGTTTGCTATGTAGAGGATCATGTCATCTGCAAACAGCGAGAGTTTCACTTCTTCTTTTCCTATCTGGATTCCTTTTACTTCTTTTTCTGCTCTGATTGCTGTGGCCAAAACTTCCAACACTATGTTGAATAGTAGTGGTGAGAGTGGGCACCCCTGTCTTGTTCCTGATTTCAGCGGAAATGCTTTCAATTTTTCACCATTGAGGGTGATGCTTGCTGTGGGTTTGTCATATATAGCTTTTATTATGTTGAGGTATGTTCCCTCTATTCCTGCTTTCTGGAGAGTTTTAATCATAAATGGGTGTTGAATTTTGTCAAAGGCTTTCTCTGCATCTATTGAGATAATCATATGGTTTTTATCTTTCAATTTGTTAATGTGGTGTATTACATTGATTGACTTGCGGATATTAAAGAATCCTTGCATTCCTGGGATAAAGCCCACTTGGTCATGGTGTATGATTTTTTTTAATATGTTGTTGGATTCTGTTTGCTAGAATTTTGTTAAGGATTTTTGCATCTATGTTCATCAGTGATATTGGCCTGTAGTTTTCTTTTTTTGTGGCATCTTTGTCTGGTTTTGGAATTAGGGTGATGGTGGCCTCATAGAATGAGTTTGGAAGCTTACCTTCTTCTGCAATTTTCTGGAAGAGTTTGAGTAAGATAGGTGTTAGCTCTTCTCTAAATTTTTGGTAGAATTCAGCTGTGAAGCCATCTGGTCCTGGGCTTTTGTTTGCTGGAAGATTTTTGATTACAGTTTCGATTTCCTCGCTTGTGATGGTTCTGTTAAGATCTTCTATTTCTTCCTGGTTCAGTTTTGGAAAGTTATACTTTTCTAAGAATTTGTCCATTTCATCCAAGTTGTCCATTTTATTGGCATAGAGCTGCTGGTAGTAGTCTCTTATGATCCTTTGTATTTCAGTGTTGTCTGTTGTGATCTCACCCTTTTCATTTCTTATTTTGTTAATTTGGTTCTTCTCTCTTTGTTTCTTAATGAGTCTTGCTAATGGTTTGTCAATTTTGTTTATTTTTTCAAAAAACCAGCTTTTAGCTTTGTTGATTTTTGCTATGGTCTCTTTAGTTTCTTTTGCATTTATTTCTGCCCTAATTTTTAAGATTTCTTTCCTTCTGCTGACGCTGGGGTTCTTCATTTCTTCCTTCTCTAACTGCTTTAGGTGTAGAGTTAGGTTATTTATTTGGCTTTTTTCTTGTTTATTGATGTAAGCCTGTAATGCTATGAACCTTCCCCTTAGCACTGCTTTTACAGTGTCCCATAGGTTTTGGGTTGTTGTGTTTTCATTTTCATTCATTTCTATACATATTTTGATTTCTTTTTTGATTTCTTCTATGATATGTTGGTTATTCAGAAGCGTGTTATTTAGCCTCCATATGTTTGAATTTTTAACAGTTTTTTTCCTGTAATTGAGATCTAATCTTACTGCACTGTGATCAGAAAAGATGACTGGAATGATTTCAATTTTTCTGAATTTTCCAAGACCAGATTTATGGCCCAGGATGTGATCTATTCTGGAGAAGGTTCCGTGTGCACTTGAGAAAAAGGTGAAATTGATTGTTTTGGGGTGAAATGTCCTATAGATATCAATTAGGTCTAGCTGGTCCATTGTATCATTTAAGGTTTGTGTTTCCTTGTTGATTTTCTGTTTAGTTGATCTATCCATAGTTGTGAGTGGGGTATTAAAGTCTCCCACTATTATTGTGTTGCTATTTATTTCCTCTTTCATACTCATTAGCGTTTGCCGTACATATTGCGGTGCTCCTATGTTGGGTGCATATATGTTTATAATTGTTATATCTTCTTCTTGGATTGATCCTTTGATCATTATGTAGTGTCCTTCTTTGTCTCTCTTCACATCCTTTATTTGAAAGTCTATTTTATCTGATATGAGTATTGCGACTCCTGCTTTCTTTTGGTCTCCATTTGCGTGAAATATTTTTTTCCAGCCCTTCACTTTTAGTCTGTATGTGTCTCTGGTTTTGAGGTGGGTCTCTTGTAGGCAGCATATATAGGGGTCTTGTTTTTGTATCCATTCAGCCAATCTTTGTCTTTTGGTTGGGGCATTCAACCCATTTACATTTAAGGTAATTATTGATAGGTGTGGTCCCGTTGCCATTTACTTTGTTGTTTTGGGTTCACGTTTATACAACCTTTCTGCATTTCCTGTCTAGAGAAGATCCTTTAGCATTTGTTGAAGAGCTGGTTTGGTGGTGCTGAATTCTCTCAGCTTTTGCTTGTCTGTAAAGCTTTTGAATTCTCCTTCATATCTGAATGAGATCCTTGCTGGGTACAGTAATCTAGGTTGTAGATTATTCTCTTTCATTACTTTCATTAAGTCCTGCCATTCCCTTCTGGCCTGGAGGGTTTCTATTGATAGATCAGCTGTTATCCTTATGGGAATCCCTTTGTGTGTTATTTGTTGTTTCTCCCTTGCTGCTTTTAGTATTTGTTCTTTGTGTTTGATCTTTGTTAATTTGATTACTATGTGTCTTGGAGTGTTTCGCCTTGGGTTTATCCTGTTTGGGACTCTCTGGGTTTCTTGGACTTGGGAGCCACAAGCATTTTTGTCACCTAAAAAATGCCTACTTTTCTCATATCTGTGGGCTTACACCTATACACTTCCTCTCCAACATCTTTAGTTTCCCCTGGTGCCTCTTCCTTTCTATCCAAGCATGCACACTCTCATCCTGTCTAAATCAAACACATTAGAGCATCCTCCTTTGATCCTGTAACCTCCTCTGGCTGAGAGTCTGTTTTCCTCCTTTTTATTGCTAAATTTCTGGACTAAGTGGGAATTAAATGGTCCCTCTGTTGCTTGAATAATTGAACCTTCATTGCCATATTTGCCATAAAAGATAAAAGAGTGAAACATAAAAGAGAGACATTAAAAAGGATGTAATGAAGCAAGAAAAATGAATAACAACATTAAAACCACTTACAAAATATGAAATATTTGAGTATATTTAAAATGTTGGCATATTCATGGCAGTACCGTGCAAATAACTGATTTCATTTTGTGGTTTGTACTTAAGCTTTTGTCTTCCAAGTCTTTTGTTCTTAGTATTTTATATTATTTCTTTTTTTTTTTTTTTTTTTTTTTGCTTATTGATTTGTGTCCTTGTTCAGCATCACAGTTTTTCTTTGTTGCTCAAATTTCTTCCTTCATTAAGAGAGGTATTAGTTTTCACTATTGAGTCAGAGTCAGCACTTTAACAAGATCCCCATGTGTCAGATGTGTGTGGAAGTTTAAAGAAGCACCTGTCATATTGCACTCTCTCGCTCTGATCCTGGCCCAGCTTGATGTGTAAAACTGAACTCTGGATTCTCCACCCCATCCCCTTTCATCCCACACCAATCTCAAGCTTGTTCCCTACTCATCTCTGTAAATGTTGGCTTCTTCTCCTGAAACTCTTTGAGTCATCCTTGAGGCTTTGCTTCTTCCTGTCCTCCATATCTAATCCATCCTTAAATCTTGTCAGATCTACTCCAAAATTACCCACAGTCTGACCATTTCTTTAGACGTTCAACACTATCCAAATAGTCTAAGCCACCATCGTCTCTCTACTGTGTCACTGCAACAGCCTCTCAAATGGAAATGGTCTTTCTGACATCACCCTCCGGCAATCTCCTGGCCCACTCAGAAGATCCAAAGCCATCTTGTGTCCTACAAGGCCTTACATGGTCCAGACCCACACTCCCACTCCACCAACTCTCCTGGCCCACTCAGAAGAAGATCCAAAGCCATCTTGAGTCCTACAAGGCCCGACATGGTCCAAACCCACACTCCCACTCCACCAACTCTCCTGGCCCACTCAGAAGAAGATCCAAAGCCATCTTGTGTCCTACAAGGCCCTACATGGTCCGGGCCCACACTCCCACTCCACCAACTCTCCTGGCCCACTCAGAAGAAGATCCAAAGCCATCTTGTGTCCTACAAGGCCCTACATGGTCCAGACCCACACTCCCACTCCACCAACTCTCCTGGCCCACTCAGAAGAAGATCCAAAGCCATCTTGTGTCCTACAAGGCCCTACATGGTCCGGGCCCACACTCCCCCTCCACCAACTCTCCTGGCCCACTCAGAAGAAGATCCAAAGCCATCTTGAGTCCTACAAGGCCCTACATGGTCCAGACCCACACTCCCACTCCACCAACTCTCTGACTTCATTTCCTCCTCTTCCTTCTCCCCTCCCCTGCCCCCTGTTCCAGTCACACTGGTCGTCTTACTATTCTCAACTATGGCAAGTTCTCCTACCCCAGGGCCTTTGCACTTGTTGTCTCTCTACCTAATAAGTGTTTCCACAGATATCAGCATGGCCAGACACTCAGTAAGATCTCTACTCAAATATCACTTCAAAATGATCTTCCTATTATTTCTAAAATAATACAATTCCCCCCACCCTCATTCTCTACCATATCAACTGCTTCTATTTTCTTCCTAACGACCAATAATTACTCAATGTAATACACACATTCATATGTTTATTTTCCATTTATTTTTTGCCCATCACCTCCCATGAGATTTAAACCCCTGAAGGCAAGGCATTTCTATCATTCAGTCATATAACTCTCGTGCCTAGAACAGGATTTGGCTTGGAGTAATTTCTCAGAGCAAATATACTCAAATTTGGCACATTCTAAAAAGCAGTTAAATATATCACTTGTTGTCTTATTTCTGGCTACCTACATAGCCTATTGAAGTTTGTATGTTCTGGATGTCTTGCTCTGTAGACAAGATCAGATCTTTCTGGTGTTCCTCTCACTTGCACTCATTCTCTTGAGCATGTTCTCTCCCTCTTTCTCTCTTCCTTAACACTGCTTTAGGCAGTTAATAAAAATCTGATGATGATAATGATTTTCTCATTTCTTCAAGAAGATGCAGTACTAGTAGACTGGCAGGTGGCTGATAGTCACCCAGGAGAATCACGCTGATTAGTACCCTGTGAGTTAGAGGTCAAAATGATTTAGTTCTTATTATGTGAATGAAAACATTTCAACACTTGTTTATATTGCTCGCTGATTACTCCACTGAGTCTTGTTAGCACATTCAGGAAAATAAATGTAATTCAAAGTCACCTTTGCCAAAGAGAAAATGATCCATCCAAAATAAAAATAAACTCCAAAAGGAGTAAGTGAGATAATTTGGGGGGAAAACAAATGGCAGTGAGTCAGGTTGTAAAAGACTTGACTCTACAGAAGTCAGAGGGAAGCTTGGTATCTTAGTGCAACTCACACTAGCAAGACCTAGTACTGACACTAGCAAGATAGCTGCCAGTATTCATTGGATGCTTTTCAAGAGACAGGCACTAAGGAATCCTATAAGATAGATAATATTATCGTCCCTATTAAACTGACAAGCAAACTGAGGCTAGTAAGTTCTCCCGGGCCACAGGAGCTATAAGAAGCATACTCAGCCTGGCACTGAATATATGCCCAACTGACAAAAAGACATGCTGACTGGGTATTTTGTTTGAACTTATGAATGGTCATACAATAGAATAGGAAATAGTAATTGAAAGATTATAAAAATTTCATTGCCTTTTAAAATAAATTGTCCACCTACACATTTGGAGTAGTCAGAGGACAGAGGCAAATGCTATTTAAATACTAGTTCTCCATGAATTTTAAATGACAAGGTGAGATTAGAATTAGAATTAGAATTACTGTATCCTGTATATAATTCTTGTATCCTGTCGTCATTCTTGTCATTCTGTGTTGTAGCTATTTGCTGATTGTTTCCTCTACTGATTGTGGGCATCATAACAAAGCATCCCCCCTTTTATCTCTATAGTTCCAGTGCTAGATGGTTTGTTGTCTTCACTGATAATAAATAATGGCTAACAATTTTCATATCAATTAAAGAAATATTAGGTAACCACCTAGACAGCATATTAAAAAGCAGAGACATTACTTTGTCAACAAAGGTCCATCTAGTCAAGGCTTTGGTTTTTCCAGTGGTCATGTATGGACGTGAGAGTTGGATTATAAAGAAAGCTGAGTGCCAAAGAATTGATGCTTTGGAACTGTGGTGTTGGAGAAGACTCTTGAGAGTCTCTTGGACTGCAAGGAGATCCAACCAGTCCATCCTAAAGGAGATCAGTCCTGGACGTTCATTGGAAGGACTGATGTTGAAGCTGAAACTCCAATACTTTGGTCATCTGATGCGAAGAGCTGACTCATTTGAAAAGACCCTGATGCTGGGAAAGATTGAGGGCAGGAGGAGAAGGGGATAACAGAGGATGAGATGGTTGGATGGCATCACCGACTCAATGGACATGAGTTTGTGTGGACTCCAGGAGTTGGTGATGGACAGAGAGGCCTGGTGTGCTATGATTCATGGGGTCGCAAAGAGTTGGACATGACTGAGCGACTGAACTGAACTGAACCTCCCCAAATCTGTTAGTGAAATGTAGTTGAGCCAGCATGTATTAGTCAAGACTCTGTCAGTTGTAATGGGCAGAATTTTAACCCAAATTGGCTGAAGTTAACTGTGGATCCTATAATGCATGTTTCACAAAACTAAAGCAAGTCTTGCAGGAATCATGACATCTCCAGGGCCATCTGGGATGGAACTGCACCCTAACACCCCAGGACTGTACATCATCTGCCCATCCTATTTCTGGACTCTCTTTATTCTCACCTGTTGAAGGTGAGCTTTCTCCATGTGGAAGGCAAGAGGGTCAAAGTTCTACATTTTTTATCCCCTTGTTCCTTCAACTCCAAATGGAAAAACCCCAGAGAAAGGCCATGTTTTGCCCAATATAGTCCTTTTCTCATCCTGGAACCATTTTCTGTGGTCAGGAGAATGGGAGACTGGCCTTCCAGAGAAGAATGGCTGAGCAACTAGAGTGGAGAATTACTCAAGTGGGGGAGGAAGGTTCATTCCTCTACTTGGAGAAAGTGTCCTACATGAACAAAACAACAGATAGTCAACTCAATGTTTTGTTACTTGAAATAAATATTACATCAATAGATATTTACTGCGTTTCCAGAGATTGACACTGAAGATTAGGAACGGCAAAAATTTGAGACCCAATATCAAGGAGTTGGGATGACCCAAAGTACATGCTGATTCAGCTATTCAGACTTCAGGTCCCAGCTCAAACATCAATTTTTTTTAACCTCTAAAACGAGGCCTATCCCTTTGTTATTGACTCTTATAGAGTTCTGTCCCTTTCCTTAAGGTAACTTGCATTGATATGTCTCCTCTTTGACTCTTTTCCATAAGCTGGGGGTGTCCTCCCTCTAGAGTGAAAGCCCTATGATAGGAAACAGGACCACATTGGTTTTAAGTTCCATTGTCTCTCCAGCACCGAGCACAGAGTACTTAAAATAAACGTGCGTGCTGAGTGCTTAGTCATGTCCAACTCTTTTCGAACCCCTAGACTAAAGCCCACTAGGCTCCTCTGTCCATAAAAGTCTCCAGGCAAAAATACTGGAGTGGGTTGCTATTTCCTTCTCCAGGGGGATCTTCCCAACCCAGAAATCTAACTTGCATCTCCTGCATCTGCTGCATTGGCAGGTAGATTCTTCGCCATTGTGCCACTTGGGAAGCCCACTTAGAATAAAAGATGGATAGAATTGCAAAGATGTCAACATGAATAACCTATCTGAGGAAGTGTGAAGAGAGAGCAGGGCTCCCCAGGTGGCACTAGTGGTAAAGATCCCACCTGCCAACGCAGGAGACATAAGAGACGTGGGTTTGATCCCCGGGTCAGGATGATCCCCTGGAGGACACGGCAATGGCAGTCCACTTCAATATTCTTGCCCAGAGAATCCCACGGACAGAGAAGCCTGGCAGGTTACAGCCCGTAGGGTCACAAAGAGTCAAGACAGGACTGAAGGGACTTAGCATGCACGCACAAAGCGAGAACAAAGCTGAGAACCAAGACCTGAGCTTGGGCAGGGCCTAAATTAAACTGAGTAAGAGTAATAAGAGATGGAGAGTGAACCAGAGGGAAATGAACTGGAGAAGGGGGAACTGGCTAACCAAGAATCACTCTATCCAAGATAAGATAAAGTTTTGTTGAAAATGGAGAGGTGGCAATTTTGCTGCTGAGAAGCAGGAAAGGATAAAAAAGATTTTAAAGTCACAGCCCCCCAGATTTGTTCTAGAAGGAGGGATTAGCTCACTACCTCAATGTCTGTTTATCCAAATCAGGACTGGCCCCCCATGGATGAAAGCTCTCCCACTTAGAAAAAGCCTGAGAACTTGCCCTCAAGCTCAGTCTATGAATTTGATCTGCGCTGCTTGCAGTCTTTAAGAAAAATGAATAATTTCAAAGTTTCTGCTCATTATTTGTTTTGCTAAAGGTCATCAGTTGGGATTCACTTCGGGTGAAAGAAAGGAGATATTAGATCTCTGTGCAAAAGGAAAAAAAAAACCCCACAAAAATGCAAACTCATACCGGAATTGTGAAGCTGAGACAGTGAGCAAGGAAGCTGGGACCTCCTTTCTCTGTCTGAGCATTAAACCCCATGGGGAGCTTTTAAAGCACACCCATATCCTGACCCTAATTCATGTGAATCAGAATCTCTGCAGGCACAGGATAATCACTGGAATTTTTTACAAGCCCCAGGTGACTCTAGTATGTAATCAGAATCAGGTTAAATCTCAGTAAACGGTTTTATATGTTAGTGTGATGAGTTTGGGAAGTTCAGCTTCTGTTGCTTGGGGCTAGAGATGGGGAGCTGGAACTTGGGAGACAGAGAATATAAGAAGGGGCCTTCAACATGACTTAGGAGGGGACCCTCAACATCATGGTGACTGGCCTTGAGCTAAGGAGGTAGACAGCCTCCATACTGGATGTTCCCCATCCCCTCTCAATCCCTGCCCCCCATGAAAGGGCCAGCCAGTAAAGTTTAGGATATGTTATATCTAACTTAGGATTGCTATCATATTTAATTCTTTTGTCCTCTGTGATAATTCCTTGCAGTAAATTTGTGTTATCAGGGCCACGGGAAATGCAGAAAGGGGCTGTGTCTATCTACCTTTCGGCGAGAGGGGAGATGGCAAGAGGCATCCACCAGAGCAGTCTAGTACTACCATCTCAAGGGAGGTGGCAAGCATCCCTCATCAGTAATCTTCAGCTAGATCTGGCAAGGCATTGGTTTCTCATAATAAGGCAGGAAAAAGGCAAAAGGTTTTATTTGAATATAGTTTTCTAAAACTAGTAGGAAAGAACAATAAATTTGACTGGGGACAAAGAGGTCAAGGACCTAGGAAAGATTTTTAGATTTGACTCTAAGATCTGTAGGAACATCCAAACAATGGGTTTCAGAGGAATGGAGTCAAGTTTGTAGGGTCTCACCCACAGAGTCTGTGTGTGCATACACATTCTGGGAATGGTGGTGAGGACAAAAAGCAATGAAGGTACAAGTATTCAAGCAAGAGAGGCACCTTTTGATGTCCATTTAGTCCAGGCATTTGGCAATAAAAAGGAGAAAAATAGAATCAACCAGAGGAGGTTACAGGATCAAATGAGAATGCTTGTATGTATTTGATTTCAAGACAGGATTGGGATATGCGTGCTTGGATAGAAAGGAAGAGGCACCAGGAGGAACTGAAGATTTGGAAAGGAAGACCATAGGTGAGATAAAAACAGGTGTTTTTTTAGGTGTGTAGTCTTAAAACTTCTGATCTTGCCATTCCTATCAAGATAATATTTTTGAAGGTTTATTCTGAATACAAGTATGTTTATTTCCTTATGAGTTGCTTATGTGGCATTATTATATGTTATTAAAATTGTGCAAATGGGTATTTCAAAGTGATGATATAAAATATTTTAAGTGGTTTTAATTATTTACGGTACATAAATCTTTTATTTTCAAAATGTTGCTTATATCCAAGACTAAGTATTATTAATAGTAATAATATTTTTAGTTACAACAGAGTAATCAAATAAGCTTCACTATTTTTGAAAATCTTGATTTAACATTTTGTATTATGTAATCCAAAGGTGTGATTCTAATTTCAGCTTTTTTTGATACTTGATTTTATGTCTATCATAGCTGAAAGAGATATAGCACAAAGATACATAGATCTGACTGGAAGTGTATATTTGCTTTGCTTATCAATTCAAGATACTCATTTTTTATTCCCACCCATCAATTATGCAGGGTTTGTTGTTGAAATTGAGCTAAGAAATTTCTATCTTCCCTGATGTCAATCACTTTTTCTTGTAAACTAATTGTCAGGCATTCTGTCTCTGTATTTTTAACAAATGGATTCAAAACCCATTGAAATTATTTGTTTAGGAAAAAAATTATTTTTTATTGGGTGATAGCACACATGGTAAAATTCACTGATCTTAAACTCAATAGAGGATTATTAAGCAGCAGAAAACTCAGTTTCCAAGTTTTTCAAATGTGCAGATATGGCTGCTTTTACAGTAATAAACATAAATTGTTTGGAGCAACAGTATGAAATAACTGTGGGAAACTCCTGATACCAGCTTCCAAACTGAACCCTCTACACATAGCATAAATACATTTTTTTAAAAATGACTTTTTTTCCCTCAGCATTAAAAATCACCCTCACCAAGAAGGGACCTATTTACTTGTTTCAAAAATATTTGCTAGGTAGCATTCTAGTGACATTTGCTTGTCATCACAAAAAAGGTCAGCAGATTTCTAATATTTGTAAAAGAAAAATAAGTATTATCTTTTAGTTTGACGAAGATTTTAGCTTGAGATAATGGCTTTGTATGTGATACCTGGTTAGTCCACTGTTCTGCATCACAAACAATCACAGGATCTCAGTGGTCAAAGGCATAAGTGTTATTTCTTGCTCACAGGTCTGGGGACACCCTGTCCTGGTTGTGGATGACTGAACTTGGTTCTGAGCTGCTTCACGTGTCTCATTCCAGAACCCAGACTGACAGGCAGCAGCAATTCAGAGCATATTCTTCACGGCTACGAAAGTGAGCAGGGCTTGCATCTTAATCCTCTCCCTCTAACAACTTATGGGCTAAAAGGAGTCACGCATTCAACCCAAAGTCAAGAGTGAAAAGAGTACTCTGTCCTCTAGGAGACTATGTCGTCTGTTGTTTCGTCGCTAAGTCGTGTCTGACTCTTTTGCAACCCCATGGATGTAGCCCGTCAGGCTCCTCTGTCTATGGGATTCTCCAGGCAAGAATACTGGAGTGGGTTGTCGTTTCCTTCTCCAGGGGATCTTCCCAGACCCAGGCATCTAAACTGCATGTCCTGCATTGGCAGGCAGATTCTTTACCACTTAGCCACCAGGGAAGCCCTATGTCAAAACTATTGAAGTTTAAATTTTCCAACAAGAGAATGAAGAATTGAGATCAGTCATTCAGTTCCAAAGAATTTTGTGGTCACTTCTCATCTCTCTAAAACATTATACAAAACGGTAGCATAGGGAGTGCTATCTTTGTAATCTTTCCCTGGAATGTATTTATTCATTCCTATGTTTTGGCCTTATCAGTAGTTTGCACTACTAGAAGCTTTAACTAAAATATTTCTTTCTTGCCTTTTTAATGGAAAGAATTTCCAGTCTTTCAAAACAGCTTTTTATTGACGTGTAGATGATGTACAATGTTGTGTTAGTTTCAGCAAAGTGGTTTAGTTGTTGTTCAATTGCTAAGTCACGTGTGACTCTTGGCAACCACGTGGACTTGTAGCACGCCAGCTTCCTTTGTCCTCCACTATTTATTTAGTTATTATAAGATACTGAATATAGTTTTCTGTACTAGACAGTAAGTCCTGTTGGCTATCTATTTTATTTATGGTAGTGTGTATTGTTAATTCTGAACTTCTATTTTATCCCTCCCTCAAGATATTTCCCGTTGAAAACACTACTGAATTCTTCTACTAATTGTCTTTCTGTAGAGATTCTCTCTCACACACGACAGTGGTCAGTGTCTCCTCTGTTCTTTACCAAAACAGAACCCCCAAAACTGCCAAGTGAAAGGCACTGGCATGACTGTGTTTTCCTTTGACAGAGTAGAAAACCTTGCATACTGCTTAACTTGTACTAATACTAATTTATTCAATCTTGAGGTAGTTTTTTTGACACATCTTTCAACAATATTTTCTGAGAGATGAATATGTATTGTTTGTAACTCTATTGTTTTCAACATACTGTTTTCAGCCATTTCACCACCATAGGAAGAACAAGTGATTCCATCTATGGTATATAGCTTGTTTGGTTTCACTATAAAAGCACTTCATACAAGCCCTCTAAATATTTATGATTCAATTTAACAAAATGTCATAAAGTAATAGATTGATATCACATGATTTTAACTATTGCTGAAAAGTGGTAAGGGTCTTTCATGTTTTGTCTGTTCAATTTTTTTATGTGATTTGATGTGCTATCAAAGGAGAATATCCACAATATCTAAAAATGATATGAAAACACTCCTTTCTTTTCCAGTTACATATCTCTGTGACAATGAATTTTTTTCATCAACCAAAAAAAAAAAAAAAAAATAGCACCACAGATTGAATACCATTGCAGTTTGAAGAATCCAGCTGCTTTTATTGTCAGACATCAAAGAACTGTGCACAAATCTAAAACAATGCCTCTTTTCTCACCAATTTTTGCTTCTGAAAATACATTTTTTTAAATAAAAATATGTAGATTAATATATAATGATTTGTTATTATTATCTTAACATGAATGAATAAGCAGTCTTTTTATTGTGGTTAAGTATATGCATAACAAAATTTACCATCCTAGCCATTTTTAAATGTACAATTCAGTGATATTAATAAACATTCATATTTTTGTGCAATTATCACTACCATCAGTCTCCAGAACTCTTTCTGTTTTGCAAAACTGAAACTATATTCATTAATCAATAACTGCCTATCCCTCTCCCACCAGTCCCTGGTAACCACCATTCTACTCTGTCTCTATGATTTTGACTGCTCTAAAGTACCTCAAGAAGAAAAGCTATGGCAGACCTAGGCAGCATATTAAAAAGCAGAGACATTACTTTGCCAACAAAGGTCCATCTAGTCAAAGCTATGGTTTTTCCAGTAGTCATGTATGGATGTGAGAGTTAGACCATAAAGAAAGGTGAACTCTGAAGAACTGATGCTTTTGAACTGTGGTGTTGGAGAAGACTTTTGAGAGTCCCTTGGACTGCAAGAAGATCAAACTAGTCAATCCTGAAGGAAGTCAGTACTGAATATTCATTGGGAAGACTGATGCTGAAGCGCCAATACTTTGGTTATCTGATTCGAAAAATTGGCTTATTGGAAAAGCCCCTGATGCTGGGAAAGATTGAAGGTGGGAGGAGAAGGGGATGATAGAGGATGAGATGGTTGGATGGCATCACCGACTCAATGGACATGACTTTGAGTAGGCTCCAGGAGTTGGTGATGGACAGGAAGGACTTGCATGCTGCAGTCCAAGGGGTCGCAAAGAATTGGACATGACTGAGCAACTGAACTGAACTGAAAGAACCTCATTTAAGTAGAGTCATACAGCATTTATTTATTTTTTGTGTGCCTAGCTTATTTGACATGGCATAATGTCTTTAAGTTTCCTCCACACAGTTGCATGGCTTCCCTGGTGTCTCAGCAGTAAAGAATCTGCCTGCCAAAGCAGGAGATGAAGGTTCGATCCCTGGGTTGAGAAGAGCCCCCGGAGAAGAAAATGGCAATCCACTCCGGTATTCTTGCCTGGGAAACCCCATGGACAGAGGAATTTGGCAGGCTATAGTCCATGGTGTCGCAAAGAGTCAGACATGACTTACAGACTAAACAATAGCAACAACATATGGTCGCTGATGTCAGAAATCCCTTCCTTTTTAAGGCTGAATAAGATCCTGTTGTGTACACACCACATTTTGTTTATTAGTTCATCTGTCAGTGGGTGCTTGGGTTGCTTCAATTGCTTAGCTATTGTGATCAATTCTGCAGTTAACACGGAAGGACAATACCTCTTCAAGACCCTGCTTACAACCCAGAGGTGGAATTGCTGGATCATATAGTAGATCTCCTTCTTGAATTGGCATCTTCCAGCAGCGAGAGACATTTCAAGCCTTTCTCAGGATTTGAAAGCTTCCTTTCCTTTCTTTTTCAAGATTATATTATCTTTGTGACCTAAGCAAAATAACCTGTATTAACCGGTACAATTTAGAAGTTTCTTGAATTTTTGTCTTTGCCTACAATTTGTACCTTTAAAAATGGGCTGTGACTTTGCTGTTTATGGCAGAATTTTGCTATAATCAGCTCTGGCAAAGTCAAAAAAACCATTTAAAAATTAGTCATTTTTCCTTCCTGGGCTTAATAGACACCTATTTATGCAAAGAGAGAGAATGAATCTTTGTATTTTCAGAAAATAAGGACATTTATGAGACTGTCATAATGGCCCCATAGTGGCCCCAGACAGCACAGTGGCTAACAGAATTTTATACCGTTCAGGAAATAGGGAAGCAACATGAGCAAGGTAAAGAGCAAATTATAGATGAATTTCTCTTCCTAACAAAGTGTCTGAAGAATTAGACAAGGAACATTAAGCTCCATAAGAAGAATGAAGAATAATTTGACCGGTTGGCATAATAGACTCTGAAAATTACTGGGAAATGAGGAAGGTTTAACTCTGACCCATCCCGCACCCTCCTTTTATTAATGACCATCTCTAATATTTTTACAGCACTTTGCAATTTACATAGAGCTTTTCTTACTGGTCCACCCTCCTCCTCATGTTTCCCGCTGGTCCCCCTGGTGCTCTCCAGAGCTGAGCTTAGAAATGCAATTGCTCGAATCATCCCCAGCAAGCAGCTTCAAATCCTTTATGAAACAAGACAGGGTCATATTGAGAAAAAATTCATTCAAACAAAGGTAAAAATGACTAATAATGTTTAATATGTGACCTTTGCAGAAGCATTTGTATTTTAACCTGAAGATAAGGTCTTAAGTTAAACAGATGAATCTGTAATTCTATAGGTCAGGCAGCAAAGAGATTTTCTGGGGGGGGGGGGGGCAGGATTTAAAGTTTCCTTTTTGGTATCTTTAAAATGAAACTATTTAGGAAGCCATTTTGCTCTCTGGCAAAGTATTTCTCTCTACAGGTCTGCAGCGCTGATGGTGTACATTTCATTTTGGCATCCAAAATACAGACTACGAATTTTAGAGATTGTGAGGTCTTAGAGCTATTTTGAACATATCCCTTATTTTATAGATAAGAAACTGAGAGCAAGAAAGTCCAAATCTGATTAGAGCCATAAGATCCAAATGCTTTAAAAATCAAGGAAGTTGCTAATGTAAAAACTAAATGTCAAATCGATCAATAAAATCTCTGGAAATGTATTGCCATTTAGACTCATGCCAGGTCTTCTGTGTTTGGTTCTTGTCATGGTGGTGGTAGTTCCTTAAAGCCAACTAAGCTACATCTAAGCCGTGGATGTCCTGATTCTGGTTCTATCAATGTGTTATTACTTTCTGTCTAGAGTAATCATTTACTTACAATGATCTTTTACTATTCTCTATATACTTATGAAATTTAATATATAGAAGGATTCTAGAAAAGTCAACAGATTCTCTTTAATATTGAGTTCTTTTATCACATTAACAAAGATGCCCCTCCTTAAACTACAGTGCTGTTTGAACCACTGCACTCCTTGCTAGCTTTATTCCATCATTAGATTTGTTTTTTTTTAAACAATTAATAATTTATTTCTGCTTCTAAAAATTTGATTCAATGGAGCCACAAGAATGAACACTTTTACTCTAAAAGTGACAAATTAAGTATTGATTTGTTGCTGTGGACACAGTATATTACTTTCAATGAGAAAAAATACATGCTAGTCTACACTGGCTAACATTCACTTTTCAAGAGCTGGTATGTTTGTCTTACATGATGCTCTAACTTTAGTTATAAAATAGTAAGAATGTATAGACAGAAAAGTGAACACAAGATTGTATACATTGCAAAGCTCTAAAATACATTTATTCCATCATTAGATTTGTGATGAAAGATCTTTAAAGATCATCTTACTTAGATACCATGTGGCTAAACAGATGAGACCCTGAGACCCAGAGAGCCACACACCTAATTTATAAAAGAACCAGAACTGAGAGCCTGGATGCACCATATCTGATCCCTGGTCTCTCTCTACTGTACCGCATGGCACTATTTTACAAGCCCAGAGGCATCTGGTGGCTCCAGAAAGACACTTATCCCATATTCTTCAAACCTAGAGAATGTTGACTGGCATGATTGCTTTGGAGTAGACCCAATTCTAGAAGAGGAGAGGAGACTAAGTTATTCTTTTCCCAGGCTTTATGAGCTGACTGGGAATGTTCTCAGATGATTTGTTTGTCTCTAAGAGTTTGATTTTTTCCCCTTCAGCTCCTTTTTGTTTTGTTTGGCCTCACAAGGAGGGGAAGCACTTAGCTGAGTGATTAAGCCAATAACATCTAAACTGGCTGTTTTATGTTTTCCTCATTCGGTATTTCCATTTGTGTTTAAAATTCAGAAGCTCATCTTAAAGAGCAAAGGTTACATTCAAGATTAATGTCAAAGAAGTCTTAACAAAATAGACTGAACCACCAAGATCCTGGTCCTTGGAGGAGCTGTTCTTTCTGAGAAAAGCCTGATGTCTCGTGCTGGTTGTAGAAGTTTACAGATGTGCTGTGAAAATTGAGAACTTACCTTTCAAAGATTTCCTTAGCTACACTGGATTATCTGGAGAAAAATTGGAAAAAAAACAAACAAAAAGTTCCCAAAAGTCAATTGCCTAGGTATTCTGGCTGCATAATGACAAACAAATATTAAATAGCTTTTCTTCAAGTTTTGCATATGACTGCCTGAACTTTTTATCATCCAGATTCACAGTCGTGCACACTGTTGAGTTCAAACCTGCATTACCATCAAGGAACAATTTGTTTCTACCTGGCATATAGCTGGAAATTTAAAGCACAGATTTTGGTGATTACTAGCTTAATGAATGAACATAGCTGAATATGAAACATCACAACTCATAAAATCAAAAATTAGTTGAAAGAAAAATATATCACAGAAGAGAAAGGATTAAAGCAATCCAGCTGCAACTCATCATCAGAGCCAGCGTATTGCTGGCATAATGAGATGTATTTTAAACCAAACATACTCATTTGAAGTTTTGGTATAATGGAGGGTCTCTGGAACGCTAAGACCTGGTCCTACTGATTACTAACAGGAAGGAACATCCACACATAACATGCAGGTCAAGGATTCATCTGTCTGAGAGTTCAGCCAAGAAATCTGTGGTGCCTAGAAAACAGGAGAAAAAAGACACACAAAAACAGCAAACTGCACTCCATGAGGCAGGTCCGTTCTGACCCACTTCTATTCCTCAGACGTCAGATGAATAGCTACCAAACTTCTAAGCCCTAGCAGCTTCAGCTTTGTTTCTTTTGGTTTTCCATTTGTTCATCCGAGCTTAATACACTTAAGTTTGTGTTAATTATTTGGTTGATGAATACAATTTGATGTCAATGACTAAGTAACATGGGCCAGACGTTGAATGTCACTGCCTCAGTGACGCCTTCTGTGACCACCGAATATACGTATCAGACACCTCTACCCATCACAAGGTTTTATTTTATTCAAAATAACCAGGTTTATCTAAAATTGTCTTTGAAATTTTTGGTTATATATTTACAGTCCATTTTCTCCAGTGAAGAGGACTGTAAGATCAGGGTCCTGGATGGTCCACTTCATTGCTGAGTATCTAGTATCTAGGACCAAACATAGCTCGTGAAAGACACCCAATAAATGCCTGTTAAATAAATATCTGGAAGCCTAGGGTGCATGGCCTTAATTAGACCTCTTTCCTGTGGAATGGAAACTAAGTTTCAAGATGCCGTGTAAGGGAGAAAATCCTCTAAGACAAACCAGAGAGATTGGAAAAAAGTTAGCAATACCTAGAAACAAAACTGAATAAAAGAAGCAGAGCCAGATTATTTGAAAAATAAATAAAATTCATTGATTATTAATTATTATTAAATGGTTAGGAAATAATTTATTTAAGTGATTTTATGGGTAAAAATGTAAAAGATAGTAAAAAGTTTAAAAAATAGAAGATAATTTGGCAAAAAAAAAAAAAGACAAGATACTGCGTGGAAGGTTTGAACTGTAGGCTTGGCATGCTCCCTACAGCAATCCTTGGGAATTCGAATGCTAAATGAACCAGAAGGAAAGAGGGTCTGGATTTTCCTGGCACCATCAGTAAGAGCCCAGACATTGCATTGGAAGCAGCCTGGATTCAAATCCTGAAAAGTGTAGATAATTCTGAGATGAGGCTTGAATGAGATAAACCTGTATAGGTCTTAGCACTATACCTGCTTCTTAGTGAATGTTCAAAACTGTCCGTTCTTATGGTTTCTTTTAAAGTCAGTAAATAGGGTGTGGTGAGCAGAGCTGTTGGACCTCTCTGCCTGCATTGTATCATCCACCAGGCTGCTGCTGAAATTGAAGGAGTAGAGATTTGTCCAGAATATCAGCACCCTCTTCCAAGTGACATTTTGTACTATCCCCTTTCCTCACTATTGGGTACTTGAGTTTCCCAAGAACTTGATATCTGGAATGGAAAAGACAAATTCATAAGAAAGGTTCCACTTATTAAGCACTATACAGACAGATACAACTCATCCTGAAAGGCTCCCCTACATCCCTTGCTGTATTTTCTCCATAATCTCTTCCCTCTTCTGTAACAGCACTTAGCACCGGCAGCTGTGTTTATAATCTTTTCCCCTAGAGAAAATCCCTCCAGAACGGAAGTGTGTCTTACTCACTGTTATGGATTGAACTATGTCCCCCTGTCCCCAAATCCACATTGAAGCCCTAATTCCCTGTGTGACGTGTTTGGAGATTGAACTTCAGATAGGTAATTAAGGTCAAATGAGCTCATAAGAGTGAGGCCCTAGTCCAATAGGACTGAAATCCTTATAAGAAGAAGGATGGACATGCACACAGATAAAAGGCCATTTGAGGACACAGCGAGAAGCAGCTACATGGAGCCAAAGAGAGAGGTCTCAGGAGAAGTCAAACCCGCCACCTTGATCTTCAGCCTTCCGCCCCCAGAACTGTGAGAAGTAGGTTCCTGTTGCTTGCGCCATCCAGCCTGGTCTTTAATTACGGCAACCTTGGCCGCCTAATGCCCCAACTAGGATGGAAAGGGGAGACTGGCATCAGCATCTCTTCCAGTGTCCCTCCAGCGTGTCTCCTGCGCCACACAAGACGAGAGCTCGGCGTTCCCTCCGTCTTGAACGTCAACGTTTCCTCAGCCAGCTGCCCTTTGTGGGGTATCCAGAAGCTGGAAGCGAGGCAGGGGCCATCCTTCAGCTGTTGTCAGTGTTGCTAGGACAAGCACAGTCATGAAGATGCTGAGTTGGCCTGCCACATTCTAGTATCCAGAATCTAGCTTTGAGAGCGTTGGGAGACAGCTGTTGCAGTGGTCGAGGCAGCCATCTTGAGGGGCAGACAGCGGCTAAGGCAACGTATCCTCAAACTCAGCAGTTCCTGAGGGCGGTCCGATTCTCCCTCCCCTGACTGTGTCTGTGGCTCCCCTTGACGGTATTGTTCTGAGAGTTGTTTCTGGAGCCCTGGTCTAGAACTTGCTCCTCAAGGCTTTCCTATTTCATAAGTATTTTGCAGTCTGGATAAAATCTCTTTTTCCTTAAGAAAGCTAAAGGGGACACTAACTCTCTGCAATGGCCCACACTCTGGCTGCTTTTCACTAAATAAATCCACTTCTTACCTAAAAAAAAAAAAAGAAAAGAAAGAAAGCTAAAGGGGTTTCTGTTCTTTGAGACGGAATCCAGGCTGATGCATACTTCCTGTGTCTTTGACCTTGAACACAATACCTGGCACATGTGAAAAATGAACAAGTGTTATCTAAACTAATGCTTATTAATCTTTGATGCGTATCATTGTCACCTGGAAGGCTAAGAAAGAACACGAAGGTCCAGGCTTACTGAGGTAGAATAGGGACTTCATCTTTGTATTTGTGTCAAGTCCCCTGGGAGATTCTAATACTCTCCAAAGCCTGAGAAGCCCTGGTTGAAACATTCTCTGGTTGAAGCCTCCCAGGGACCAGGGCATACTTCTAAGCACTTGATATTCAGTGACTCGAATTCTTATAAAAACTTTATGAAGTGGGAAGTAGTATTATCCCTATTTTACAGATGTGAAAACTGGGGCATAAAGAGCCTTAGCAAAGTACCCAAAGTCACACAACAAGTAAGTATAGATCATATAGATCATATAACCCCAAGGTCCAAGGAGCTTAGACCATGAGCACCAAGCTTATGACCACTATCTTCTTTTGCCTGGAAGATCTCTCTATGCAGAGTCTAAAGATAAACCTCATTTACATTTAAATCGGATTCCTCCATGTGATTTTTAAAAAATGTAACAATGTCTCAGTCCCTCTGATCAGGTCTGTCCTTCAGTTGCTAAAGAAAAATACTGAACTAAGAAAAAAATCTTTCCAACAAAACCACAGTCTCTTGGGTAAATGCCAACAGGTTTGAAAGTCTAATAAAACCTATTTGAATCAAGGAATAGCTTGAAGGAATAATTACTCTCAGAAACAAAACGAATAATTCTCTGAATTTTATTATTATCTTTGAAGTGAAGAATAACAAAACTGACCCTTAGGTCCATCTGTTAGAGAAAACATTTACACATTTTCAAGAAGAATAGATCAATAGAGTATTATTTAGCTGCAGGTCTCACACTACATTTTCCTTACTAATCTTGTTCCTTACATTCTCAAGATTGCATCTCTAAGTTTTAATAAAATCTTATTATTTTTCTAATGCCTAGAAATTAATAATGTAGAAAATGATTTTCAAAGATGTGCAGAAGAACTTCTTGCAAAGATATGCAGAAGTGTACAATGAATAAAGGGAAATATTCTCTCCTCACATACTTCGTAACCTGTTTCGTCAATAGAAGTGCTCACATTTAAATTTTATCATTATTAAAAGGGAGGACTTCTGAAAACTTTCAGAGTTTTCATTCCTATCACTAGTTGGGCTAGCAAGACAAAAGTGGGACCTGAATATTTTTGAGGCAAAAATTACCCTCATTTTTCCCAGAGAGGAAATGTGAGGCTACACAAGCTGGGCTTGTATCCCAGCTCTGTTATTACGAACTTTACCGTGACTTTTGACAAATAACCTACGTTTCAAGTTTTAGTTTTTGTAAAACTTCGAGAAATGTTTTATGAGACTTTATGAGGTGTTAAAAGGGTTAAGTGAGATAGTACTAGTTTTTTTCAACCATGTTAAATTTCTGCAGCTCTGAAGCAAAAGAAGGAAGGAAGGGCAAGAGAGAAGGAGGGAGGAAAGAAAAAGAAAACGAAATGATAATGGCACAACAAACTACACACGCCAAAATAAAAATTCTGGAATCAAGGGAATGTGTGAGATAAATTGTCAGAAAACTTGGGTGTAAATTTGGAGCCTCAGCTCCATCTTCATCTGTGACTCGAAGCAATTTTCTTAATTTTACTCTTGGAAAGAGCAAAATTTCACCCTTGAGGAAATGAAATATTTGGCTTCCCAAGTTTGTTCTAATTCTGACGATCCAGGCTGCAGAAATATAAAAAGTAATTCTTAAAATTTATTTTAAAATTTTCACCTTTACTCATTTCCTGAAAACCTTAAAATGTGCTTTTTAACCATCCACATTTCCTGTCTTTTATTTGTATTGTCAAGTGAAGCAGTTCCAGCAAATGAGTCAGTTGAGAAGGAAGCATTTCTTTCCTGATATAATGTGTCAGTGGCGCTGTTTTAAAGTGTTTCCAGTATGTTATGACATTAAGTAACATCACACACAAACACACACATATGTGCATGAGCTAACTAAAATACTAGTGGTGAACCACAGACACTATTCCCTTCCCCTTAGGGACCCCAGCTTGATTTTGTTACTTCCCTTTCTTTTAACAAACATGCTATATGACATATATTTTCATGTTTAGTTCGATAAATTAAATTTTGTTTTGGTTTGGGAATCTGTAGAGACTCTCACATCTTACCTGGGACCCAACACAATGGACCACTGAACTCTGATGCCCAGGCCTGAAAGGACTGTGGCCCCAGATCAAGAGCTCAGTCCCCCAAAGTGGAATCCAGTTCAGCAGAGACACACCAAGAACAGAAAAAGCATGAAGCGGGGTAAAGCACTGAAGAGTCTCATAAAAGAGAAAATCAGAATGGAAACTCTATAGGGAGACTCACAAAGTTAGGGAGATAATGAAGGGTCAAAATAGAATGGGACTTCATGGAGGCAAGTATGTACAAAAAGTACTGTTAAAACCTATGTTAAGGACATGGGCATGTCTTGTGTTGGTTAATTTTATGTGTCACCCTGGCTAGGCATGTTGTTCATTTGTTTGGTCCAACACTAATCTAGAAGTTGCTGTGAATGTCTTTGGGTATGATTAGCACCTACAGTCTCTTAACTTTAAGTAAAGCAGGTTGCCCTTGATAATGTGGATGACCTCATTCAATGAGTTGTTGACCTTAAGAGCAAAAACTGAGGTTTCCTGAAGAAGAAGAATTCTGCCTCAAGTCTCTATCCTAGAAATTCTGCCTTTTTCCAGACTGTTGCCCTATGGATTTTGGCCTCAAGATCACAATCTCAACTCATTTGAATTTTCAGCCTGCTGACTTGTTCTACAGAATTCAGGTCTTCCAAGCCTCATAGTCATGCGAGTCAATTTCTTAAAATCAATCTATCTATATCTACAACTATATCTATATATTTCTGTCTCTATCTCTATTGCTTCTCTTCCTCTGGAGAATCCTGACTGATAAAATCTCTATTGCCATCCTTCTGTAATGTGAGTATGTAAAGTCTGGAAGAGTCTCCTGAGCTGGAAGATTTTGTTTAAAGCTGCAAAACCCCAGCCAAGCTCAAGGATATTTTGAGCTACTTGAGAACCACTCTTTTTGTGCAGTCTTTTTTTTCCCCTCTCCACCTGGAGAAAATTGGAAATGGTTATTGTTTCCTTTGGCTTAAGAAGTGCCTGCTATCTTCCAGGTATCTTATTTGGTGTTTAATTTAGATTGGGATCTCCCGAAAGCAGACTCTGAAATAAGAATTTGAGTGTAAATAGTGTGTTGGGGTGACTCCAGCAAATACTGGTGGGAGAGTAGGGAAGTGAGACAGGGAAGGAAAACAAAGCAGAGTATGTTAATAAATGGGGTAACGCTGAAGGCTGAGGTTCAATG
The DNA here is from genome assembly GCF_963930625.1 of Muntiacus reevesi. Taxonomy (NCBI): domain Eukaryota; kingdom Metazoa; phylum Chordata; class Mammalia; order Artiodactyla; family Cervidae; genus Muntiacus; species Muntiacus reevesi. Next base: position 43,733,922 of record NC_089264.1, read on the forward strand.
CCACTGAGACTTCTGGGAAACTGTGCTCTAAGGGCATACAGCTATGCACCAGGAAATGGGCTGAATATCAAGAATACAAATGTTGCATTAATTTTCTAGATGTTGCATTATTAAAATATGTTTTATATTAAAATAAACACAGGCATATTTTGGAATACCTACATAGTCTTGTAAATTTTTGACATAAAGCTTGGAAACTCAGAGATATTTTGAGGTAGTTGAGAACCAGTCTTTTAGGGGAATCTGTCTTTTCTTCCCTCTTTATCAAACCTGGTCATTCAGTTTCCCATTTGAAAGCTTCTCCTTGCTGTGATAACCACTTCGTCCCAGGGCTCATGGCCTTGCTCCTTCCACTGCATAGAGCTTGTCACTGGGTTGTTGTTTAGTGTCCAAAGAAAGACTCTTTGCAACCCCAGGGACTGTAGCCCACCAGGTCTTCTCTGTTCATGGGGTTTCCTAGGTGAGAATACTGGAATGAGTTGCTATTTCCTCCTCCAGGGAATCTTCCTGACCCAGGGATCAAACCCAAGTCTCCTGCATTGGCAGGTGAGTTCTTTATCGCTGAGCTACCAGGGAAGCCGCTGCATAGAACTTCTCTCTGGCTTAAGTCCTGGTAATAGACCTGTCGGTCACTTCCCTAGAACTTGCTGCTATTAACCAGTGGGCCTGCTCGTTCTGCTCTAGGGGGCCACGCTCTGCCCCTCACTGGCTCTGATCTCAGATGACGGGGTCTCTGACAGATGGGGCTTGGTATTCTTTCCAGGTCTATAACTCAATCCTAATTCCCCATCTGCATCCATAGGGATAACTTGTATAGTCAGGCCCCATTGCAGTCTTTGACTTGATCATAAGGACTTAAAATATTGTAGCTGTCTTATTCATATATATATATATATGTATATATGTATATATATATATATATATATATATATATATATATACACATGCTTGCCTTATATGTGCCACTGTGTCTTCAAGAAAACTGGAACAATGACAGCTGGCAAGTGGTACACTGGTCTCCCAGGAGGTAACAGAAGTAAGGCCATATAAGGTGAAAAAGAGCAATATAAAAGGAAATATCCTGGAATGGAAACGTCTGTGTGTGTGTGTGTGTGCGTGTGTGCATGTGTGCATGTGCAGTTTGGAGGAGGAGGTGAGAAAGCAGAGTTGCAATAACAGACACGGGGAGAAAATGAGCCAGGTAGATCCTGCTCCACCCTGTTACCTGGAATGGGGTGGAAGTGCTGGAGGAACTATCGATAGGACATCCCTTGGCAGCAGTAAATCTCTTTCTCCCCAAGCAGCACAGGTTGTGTTGAAAAATAGATTGTTTCTAACATTCAGTTCCGCTTGTACAACCAGAGAGAATAACCTAGAGTTTCAATAGACTGGTTTCTGGATACAGAGAGCCCTTCATCAAAAGTCATTTATGCACAAGCCATTTTCTTCACATGTCACCAATTTTTGTCCTTTTTAGAAAAAATAGCAGTTGCAAATGTTTTGCTCTTGCCACATAATCATTTATTCATAGACTTTGTTTTACAAATGTGTCAACCTTATTGGTTTTTAACTTTTAAAATATCATATCATGATGCTGAGAAATTGCCACATCTAGAAGTATTATCATTTAGATTCTGGGTCTTAAACTGCACACAATCAACTCTGTGTGAATAGCAAGTGATCTGAATATTGCCTAACTCTAAGGATTTTCATTTATTTTTAGTCTGACTGGCCCAAATATCAATCAGAGAAGTTCATTTACAAGTGTTCATATCATGGTAAAATTTTATACTAAAGGCATTTTGGACAATATGGCAGCATCAGCAAGCAATTCTCCTTCATCCTTCTCCCAGGTTTGAGAATAAAATACTAGGTTATTTCTTGCCAGGCTTTCCTGTAGCATTCTTTCTGGGGCTTCCTAAAAAATAGCCTTTCCTCAAAACAGAGACACACAGTCATTGAGAACTCTTCTTTTTCTCCCCCTCTGGAGTTGTAGGCAGCAGTAGAACATGTCACTTGGATCGACAGCAGCCATCTTGAGACTGAAGCAATAAGCTAGGTGGTGAAAGCTGGCATGCTAAGATGGTGAAATGGAAAAAAAAGAAGAGGTCAGATTATTGATGATTTTTTTTGAGGCACTGAACCAAAATTGTGCAGTAGAAACTACCGCACAATTGCACTCACCTCACACTAGTAGTAAAGTAATGCTCAAAATTCTCCAAGCCAGGCTTCAGCAATTCGTGAACTGTGAACTTCCAGATGTTCAATCTGGTTTTAGAAAGGGCAGAGGAACCAGAGATCAAATTGCCAACATCCTCTGGATCATCGAAAAAGCAAGAGAGTTCCAGAAAAACATCTATTTCTGCTTTATTGACTATGCCAAAGCCTTTGATTGTGTGGATCCCAATAAACTGTGGGAAGTTCTGAAAGAGATGGGAATACCAGACCACCTGACCTGCGTCTTGAGAAACCTGTATGCAGGTCAGGAAGCAACAGTTAGAACTGGACATGGAACAACAGACTGGTTCCAAATAGGAAAAGGAGTATGTCAAGGCTGCATATTGTCACCCTGCTTATTTAACTTATATGCAGAGTACATCATGAGAAACGCTGGGCTGGATGAAGCACAAGCTGGAATCAAGATTGCCGGGAGAAATATCAATAACCTCAAATATGCAGATGACACCACCCTTATGGCAGAAAGTGAAGAGGAACTAAAAAGCCTCTTGATGAAAGTGAAAGAGGAGAGTGAAAAAGTTGGCTTAAAGCTCAACATTCAGAATACTAAGATCATGGCATCTTGTTCCATCATTTCATGGGGAATAGATGGGGAAACAGTGTCAGACTTTACTTTCTTGGGCTCCAAAATCACTGCAGATGGTGATTGCAGCCATGAAATTAAAAGATGCTTACTCCTTGGAAGGAAAGTTATGACCAACCTAAATAACATATTAAAAAGCAGAGATATTGCTTTGCCAACAAAGGTCCATCTAGTCAAGGCTATGGTTTTTCCAGTGGTCATGTATGGATGTGAGAGTTGGAGTGTGAAGAAAGCTGAGCACCAAAGAATTGATGCTTTTGAACTGTGGTGTTGGAGAGGACTCTTGAGAGTCCTTTGAACTGCAAGGAGATCCAACCAATCCATCCTAAAGATCAGTCCTGGGTGTTCATTGGAAGGACTGATGCTGAAGCTGAAACTCCAATACTTTGGCCACCTCATGCGAAGAGCTGACTCATTGGAAAAGACCCTGATGCTGGGAGGGATTGGGGACAGGAGGAGAAGGGGACGACAGAGGATGAGATGGCTGGATGGCATCACTGACTCGATGGACATGAGTTTGGGTAAACTCTGGAAGTTGGTGATGGACAGGGAGGCCTGGCGTGCTGCAATTCATCAAGTCGCAAAGAGTCGGATATGACTGAGTGACTGAACTAAACTGAACCAAAATTGGGATGCTCTTCCAGATTTGTTGCTGACAATTTAACCACTGTTATTTGTTATTTGGATTTCTCTCCTAAGAGCTTTAGAATTTACAAGGAGTCAACACAGTTTTGAGATTGTTCACAGAGCCAGTAGCCCAACCTTCCGCATTCACACACAATGGTCTGGAACCAGAGGAAGAAAAGATAGCGAGTGGAGACTAGCACAGCCTGATACTTACCCTGGACTCAGAAATGAGGTATAGCCACCTTGTAAAGAGAGATGGCAAGAAGATCAAAGAGATTTTTCATGAGGGCTTTGCTGAGCCTTGGGAGTTAAATACTTCTGAAATACTTCTGGTATTTTGCAGCTTTGGGAGCACGAAGAAGCAACACCCTGGACAGTGGCTTGGGGGTGCAGGCCATCGCCAGAGCAGGCAGAGGAGATCACGAGGGGAAATTTCCTTATGCACACCTGTGTCGTTTCCTAACAGTTCTCACGAGTAACAGGAAGAGACTTCTCAGACGAGCCTGAGGTCTTGTGCCAGCACGTGGGGCTAACTACTCAGTGACAGGTAGTCGATACCACTACAAGCTCATTTGTTCCCAAAGACAGTGAGATCTGTTGACATTCGTGACCCACACGACAAAAATACATCATAATTTTTATTGAAGTAAACTCCTGACAACATACAATTCAAGCCATTCTGCAGACACAGTAGGCTAAAAGCGGAGCATGTGTGCTTAGCCAATCAGTCATGTCTGCCTCTTTGTGACCCCATGGACTGTAGCCCTCCAGGCTCCTCTGTCCATGGAATTCTCTAGGCAAGAATATTGGAGCGGGTTGACATTCTCTTCTCCAGGGGATCTTCCTGACCCAGGGATTAAACCCAGGTCTACTGCATTGCAGGCAGATTCTTTATTGTTTGAAATACCTGGGAAGTTCAGTGTCTCCTTCAAAAATAACAGCTGAAAATAATTTTCATTGCAAATTGTAGAGTTTATGCAAGCCATACTCATGTGAATAAAATAAGGACATGTTCTGGTATACCCTGAGTGCCTTAATTTTGCATTAGACTGGCAGGGTTTTTTTGATGTGGTCCACATCCTTGCCTCTGTGAGGCCACTGGTTAGTGATTTTCAAATGCATCCCCTCACCCACAGTGAAATCTGACATGACATTGTATGTAACACAGATCAAAGGAGAGCAGCTCTGAGGAAGTCAGTCATGACTGGGCACACGGCCTTTCACATGTTGGCCCAGAGTACCTCTGCTCTGAATTTGAGGCAATTTTGAGGAGACTTCGCTCTGCATCTATTTTGCTGTTGTCTCTGTTTATGCAGTTTTAATTATTCAGATGATTTGGACCCCTTTGGCTATTCATCTGTTAGTCTGGGTCATGGTTCCCTTGAAAATGTCAGAAATAGTGTATTTTCCCAATCCTCGACCCTGTAGGTAAAGTAAGAATTTCCAAGGCAAAGTTCTCCCTTGAGGGACAGAGATAAGAAGCAGTACTTTCTGTTTCTTATGAGACAATTACGTTAAAGTAATAAAACTTCCAGATTCACAGGTGAAAGGGGCCTGTCTACCATTTTAGCCCTTTGTGTACTGGGCTCACCATCCCTTTGGGACTGAGACTTCCTTGAGAGAAGGGATCATTTCTTACTCATATTTGTATTCCTTGCCATTCCTAGCACAGAGAGGTGTTCTGAAAAATGTGGCTAAATTGAATTGAAAAAAGAAAATAAGGCACTCTAGGATTGAATTATACTCCAAACACATCTGCTTCTATGGATGTGAGAAACACTTTTTTAATGTTAAGATTAAATTTTAACTTTGCTTGAGCATGTCATCAAAAAAAAAATTTGAACTTTTTAATTTCTGCTTTAAGACTGAAAGTTATTTTCTCCTTAAAAGAAAATTTTTTAAAGCCTCTATGTGTGTAAAGAATTGTGCTCAGTACTTTCATATGTCTTGCTGCATATCTTCAGGTACTTTCTATTTCCTTGTCAATTGAACAGGGGCCTGTTTTGTCAAATTATCCAATTTTAATATTTAATTTATTACTAGTTGCTGATATTTTAATACTAGGCACACTATCCCCTCAGGTGGGTCTTTTATCCTCTTGTTACAGAAGAGAAAGTGGGAACTCTGATGATGGAGGACTCGAGTAGCTCCAAGGGGAACCCAGACTTTTCTGACTAAAGGCACTGTGCTTTTTCTTCAGCTCCACAGTTTCATTTCTTTCCCTTCTATACTTTATGACCTTTCTTAGCCTAAGCATCCCTATCTCTTCAGTTATTAATCACGTCACCCTTTTCAATCTCAAAAACACTCTCCAAAGTTTTGTTGTTGTTGTTGTTGTTGTTGTTGCTGTTCATAGTGACATTCATGCAGAGATTCTTGAATGGGTGGAATGTTGGGATAAACGGACTGTAGAGAGTTGAGGAGATGCACTCATATACAAGTCTGAGAAATTCTGAGTTGTGGGAGAAAGTTTTGTAGAGGAGCCACGTATTTTGTAGAGTATGTAAATTGCCTTAAGCACCAGGTTTGATCCCTGGGTTGAGAAGATCCCCTGGAGGAGGGAATGGCAACCCACTCCAGTATTCTTGCCTAGAGAATCCCCATGGACAGAGAAGCCTGGCAGGCTATAGTCCATGGGGTCGCAAAGAATCAGACACGACTGAGCGGCTAACACACTTTCCCCCTTGCCTGCCTCACTCCAAAGAAACAAACTTGACCAAAGGGTTTATTCGGGATCTGTATTTATCATCATAATATTCTGAAAGCCAGGGTACTGCCTGTAGATGCCAGAGGTCTGGTCCCTTTGAATTTCTGTTGTTTACCTGTTCTAGCCTTTTGCTGTTTAGAATACAGGCCTTTGGCCACCAGGGTCACCATCTCTTGGAAACTTGCCTAAAGTGCAATTAGCAGGTCCTACCAGAGGCCTGTTGAATCAGAAGATCTGTTGTGATGCCTAAGCATATTCGAGTTTAATGTAGTTATACTAGCATAGTTTTTGCCAGCAATCTTGGCCTCTTTTCTTGGAATCCTACCTTTTCTCTGCTTAAAATATATGTATGCATATATCTGAATTTAATTCTTGATTATTTTGGTGAGGTTATTCTAATACATGTATTATTCCATAGGCCTTTCAAAATTAGCTGCCTTTTGGAATGTCATTCAATTAATCAGATACTTCTAGTTTTCTTTGGGTTTCCCTGGTGGCTCAGAGGTTAAAGTGTCTGCCTGCAATGCAGGAGATCCGGGTTCGATCCCTAGGTTGGGAAGATCCCTTGGAGAAGGAAATGGCAACCCACTCCAGTATTCTTGCTTGGAGAATCCCATGGACGAAGGAGCCTGGTCGGTTTGCTATGTTATGTTGATGTCAAGAACCACGTTTTATTTACCTTTGTGCCTACACGATTTCTTGTATGTAAAAGCTCAGTAATTTGAAAGCTGAATGAATTTTGAATTGAGTTTTGATTGAATGAGTGAGTGCATGGAAGAAGAGGAATCTATTTAGATGGCACATTCCTTAAGACTCGGGCAATGTCTTAGCTACCACTGAATTGCCAATGCTTCAGAGAAAACCTATCAATAAAATGCTTATTATTGTAGCTGTTAGGTGGGGAGATGTTGTATATTTATTTCTGGCATAAGACCCCAGAGAACAGAAACAGAAAATGAAATAAAATGGAGCGCTAAGTACAGTGCCAGGCACCCTCACAATTGTTATCTCAGCTTATCATCACAGCATCTTGTCATCTGGGTATTATTTTACTGAGGCTGAAGCCGAGTTCTTCACTTGAAGCACCTCGCCCAAGTTCACGCAGCTAGGGTCAGAGCCTCTTAAGTTTTGGAAGTCATTTGCCATATCATTGTGTGCACTGCCCCGTTTTCTGTAGAAACTGGAAAGTGGAAAAGGAATGATCCTTTATGATAAAACACAAAAATACACAACTTTCTGATTTCCCCTGATGCATCAGAGGCTCTGTAGATCTGGAGGAAAGACACCCTCTTTTTGCCTTTCCACCACAGACTAAGCGGGAACAATGGAATGGAAAAACTACTCTCGCCTCCTCCCCCACTCCGCAGGTCGTTTTCTGCCAGCGGAACGCAGGTGCTGGGCCTTCAGGCTTGAGGGGGGACCAGAGAGGAACGGACTCACGGCCTGGCAGTTGCCTAGTAACGCCCGCTGGAGGAGTCCCAGCGTAATAAGGTCCCCGAGAAGTGTCACTGGTCTGGAGTGGGACCCCGAACATAGCCTGTGCTCTCCGCGCTAGCGGCCCCCGCTACTTGGCGGGGTAGGACAGGGGAAATGTTGCAGGAGGAGTCGGATCTCTCTCTCATTATTGCCCAGATAGTCCAAAAGCTCAAAGGCTCCAATTTGTACGCTCAATTGGAACGGCAGGCCTGGGTAAGTGAGGCTGTGGGAAGGGATGGAGACCCGCGGGGCCGCGGCGTTGCCCCGGCTCCTTCTGCCTCCGGCAGACCTAAGCCCGAGTCCGCCTCGGCTCTCTTCAGCTCCGCTCCTGGGCACGGAAAATCCTCCCTGCCCTGGTTAAGCTCCACTTGCTCAGTCTCGGGCGTCGGGTAATAGATTTGTTTTTAAAGTAGGGTGGGGCACATCATGCCTTTCTTTTAGGCCAGAGCACCGCTGAGGCTATTCATTCATAATGTAGAGCTTTACAGGATCTAATTATTTAAGCTGCTGAAGTCGTTGGAGGTAGGTTAGAGTATACCTTCCTTCGCTTTTTCCATCCTGTGGGTGTGTTTGAGCCCTCAGGTTCCTTTTGACTTTGGCTTCTATGACCTTGCTGTCTACCCTCCGTGCAATGATTCCCCCTCTAACGGCCCACCAGGCATTCATTATTTTCTAATGGGTTAGGTTCTTTGGATGCAGAGATTGATCAGGAGACCTTTGCCTTTTTTTGTGAGTGTGACAATTGGAATCATACACTATGTGAATTTTTGTGCTTGGTTTCTGTCATTTTGCATAATTTGAGATTCGTTCATGTAGTTCCTCTTTCAGTAGTTATGTTTCTTTTTACTGTTGAGTAATATTTCATTGTTTGAAGGTACTACGATTTGTTTATCCATTCCTTGGTTGTTGGGCACTTTCAGTTAACAGAGTTATGGTTTGTTTCCATTTATAAACATTATGAGTAAAGCTGATATGTTTCCTGGTATAGTTTGTTTGTTTAATTTTCTTTTCTCTTGAATAAATACTCTGGAGTGGAATTGCTGAGTTGTATGGTAAGTGTATGTCTATAAGAATCTACCAAACTTTTCCAAAGTGGCTGTATTATTTTGCATTTCCACAGCAATTATGAGGATTGCTCTGCATCCTTGCTAGTGCTTGGTGTAGTTTTTAATTAATCAATTTTCATTTGTAATTATACTCCTCTAAATCTTTTGCCTTTAAAAAGATGGTGTTTGTTCTCATACTGGTGAATTGTACGGTTTCTTTATGTATGACATAAGTCCCTTATCAGGCTTCCCTGGTGGCTTAGTGGTAAAGAATCTGCCTGCTAATGCAGGAGATGTGGTTCGATTCCTGGGTCGGAAAGATCCTGTGGAGAAGGAAATACTCGCTCCAGTATTTTTGCCTGGGAAATCCCATGGATGGAGGAGCCTGGTGGTCTACAGTCCATGGGGTGGCGAAAGAGTTGGATACAACTTAGTGACTAAACAACATATGATTATTGTACACATTCTGTTAAAAATTTCCCCAAGTATTTCATGTTTTTTTGATACTGTTAAAATGCTGGTGTTTTTTTTTTCTTCTTTCAGTGTCCAATTATTTGTTCTTTTTTCATTTGTACTTAGTATACAGGAACATAATTGATATTTATATATTTACCATGTATCCTGGGGCCTTACTAAACCTATGTATTTGTTATAATACCTTTTTTTGTAGATGACTTAGGATTTTGCAAGTCAGGTATCATTTGCAAATAAAGATGTTTTACTTCTTCCTTTCCAATCAGTGTGCCTTTTAATTCTTTTTCTTGCCTTGTTACACTGGCTAGTGATTCCAGTGTGATGTTGTCTAGATACTTTTTGTTAAGTTGAAGAAGCTCCCTTCTATTCCTTGTTTTCTGAGAGTTTTATTACTAATTGATGTTGAATTTTTTTCTCAGATTTCATAGTTTATAGTTTACTGTTGTTGTGGACTCTATGAATTTTAACAAATATATAATGCCTTGTATCTAACATTGTACAGCATAGTTTTTGATATCGTGGAAATACTCTGTGCTTCTCTTGCTCATCCCTTCCTCCCCGTGAACCTCAGACAGCCACTTACCTTTTTACTGTCTCCATAGTTTTGCTTTTTTCAGGATGTCATATATATATAGTTGAAGTTATACAATATGTAGCCTTTTCAGATTGGCTTTCACTTAGTAATATGTATTTCAGTTTCCACCATCTGTTTATAGCTTGATAGCTTATTTCTTTTTAGTGCTGAGTAATATTCCATTGCCTGGATGTACGACCGCTTGTCCATTCATTGAAAGATATTGACTGCTTTCAACTTTTAGCAATTATGAATAAAGCTGCTACAAACATTCATGTGCATGTTTTCGGATGGAGACATTTCCAACTCATGTGGGTAAATTCCAAGGATTGTAATTGCTGGGTTATATGTAAGAATAGTTTATAAGGACCAGCCAACCTGTCATCCAATGCCTTGCTTTTTATTTTTATTTTTTAAATTAATTTTAAATTTTTATTGGAGTACAGTTGCTTTTTGACAGCTCCTTTCTCTTGCGCTTTTGGCAGCTGAACTTTGTCTTGTGGCACATAATGGGTGAGAGATTCCTCCCTCTCCCTAGTGCTGACTTTCCTCTGCTTTGTACTGGTATAGGACTTGGGGCCTGCGAGAGTTTTCTTATGTTTCCATGAGGAAGGTAGTTTTTCATCAATCATAATCCCCAGAGGCTTCCCCTGTGCCTAAGTGGTAAAGAACCTGCCAGCTGGTTCAGGAAACATAAGAGATGTGGGTTTGATCCCTGGGTCAGAAAGATCCCCTGGAGGAGGACATGGCAACCCACTCTAGTATCCTTGCCAGGTCAATCCCATGGACAGAGGAGCCTGGCGGGCTACAGTCCGTGGGGTCACAAAGAGTCAGACACGACTGAGTACACACGCATACACCCAGAACCTCTGCCTTGTCCAGAGGTTTAAGGCCTCTTCCTCAAATGAGAGGGGCATTTGGGCAATGTGGCGTGGTTGCATGCTGTTTTTGGAGTGGTGGCCTATCCTTTCTTGCACACCTGTGCTGCGGAAAGGGACCCTTTGCAGTTCCCTGCTCTACCCTCAGCCCTGATGGAGACCTTTGGCAAAGAGCACGCAAGTGTGAATTCCCCTGTGTTTTAAGCTCCCAGTGTTTCTAAACTTGACATACTAGCCCACATCTAGTCTATAGCAGTTAGTTTTAGCTGAATTTTTCTTTCTTGCTTGTACAGTAGCCTCCTTTTCCTCCTGTGCTTTGTCAAATATTAAATAGTTTGTAGTTCCTTTTGTCTTTAGAGGGGCTTGTTACTGTTTGGAATTTAATTCATTTGATTGCCTTAAAACTTCATTTTTCTGTTGAGTTCAAAAGTTAAGATTTTGTAGATTATACCATTCTTTCTCATTGTTAGGGTGGGAGTAATATTTTCTTGTTCTGACTTTCCACATCGTATACATTAGCAGAAATCCAATAATAAGTGTTGAAGGATTGAACCTATGTCAGTGAGAAAGATTGGTCTGTAATTTTCCTTTCTTGTAATGTCTTTGACAAGTTTGTATCAAGGTTATGCTGGCCTGATAAAATGGCATCTATTTGATGCAAGAGTGTTACAAGACAGTGTTATTTCTTTCTTAAATGTTTAGAAGAAGTCTCCATTGAAGCCTGTGCCTCAGATTTTCTTTTGAGAAGGTTTTTTTTTTTTTTTTTTTAATTAGTAAAGCTTTATTTTTTAGGATGGTTTTAGGCTTATGGAAAAATTGGGCAGAAATAGAGTTCTCATATATCTCCTCTCCTTACACAGAATTTCCCTTATTAACATCTTGCATTAGTGTGCTACATTTGTTATTATTGGTGAACCAGTTGATATTGATACATTACTGTTAAAGTCCACATTTTACATCATGGCTCACTTTTTGTATTATACAGGTCTATGGGTTTCAACAAATGTGTGATACCATGTATCTTACAGAATAACTTCAGTTCAGTTCAGTTGCTCAGCCGTGTCAAATTCTTTGCGACCCCATGGACTGCAGCCTGCCACACCTCCCTTTCCATCACCAACTCTTGGAGTTTACTCAAACTCATGTCCATTGAGTCAGTGATGCCATCCAACCATCTCATCCTCTGTCATCCCCTTCTCCTCCCACCTTCAATTTTCCCAGCATCAGGGCCTTTTCCTTTACATCAGGTGGTCAAAGTATTGGAATTTCATCTTCAGCATCAGTCCTTCCAATGAATATTCAGAACTGATTTCCTTTAGGTGGAGTGGTTGGATCTCCTTGCAGTCCAGGGGACTCTCAAGAGTCTTCTCCAACACTATGGTTCAAAAGCATCCATTCTTTGGCTCTCAGGTTTCTTTATGGTCCAACTCTCACATCCGTACATGACTACTGGGGAAACCATGGCTTTGACTAGATAGACTGTCTCTGCTTTTTAATATGCTGTCTAGGTTGGTCATACTTCCCTATCCTGAAGATCCTCTGTGCTCTGCCTATTCATTCCTCCCTCCTTTCAAGCCCCCAGCAGCCATTTGGCTTTTACTGTCTCTGTGGTTTTGCTTTTAAGAATGTCTCACTCTTGTAATTATATAGTATGTAGCTTTTCAAATTAACTTCTTTTACTTGGCAATGTGCCTTACTGTATATCTTTTTGTGCCTTGACAGCTTTTTTTTCTGAATAATATTATATTGTGGGGATATATCAGTTCATTTGTACATTCACTATCTTTTGAAGGACATCTTGCTTGCTTTCAAGTTTGGCAGTTATGAATAAAACTGATATAAACATTCCTGGGTAGATTTTTGCATTGGCATAAGTTTTCAGCTAATTTGGCTAAATACCAAGAAGCATAATTTCTGGTTTGTAAGACTTTGGTAGAAACTGACAGCTTGTCTTCTGTTGTGGTTGTACCATTCTGCATTCCCACCAGCTTTGAATGACCGTTCCTGTTGCTCCATGTTCTTGCCAGAATTTGGTGTTACCAGTGGCTTAGATTTTAGCCGTTCTAATAGGTATGTTGTGATATCTCACTGTTGTTTTAATTTACAGCTCCCTAGTGACATATGATAAAGAATATCTTCTCATATATTTATGTGCTATCTGTATGTTTTCTTTGGTGCGATGTCTGTTCAGTTCTTTACCCGTTTTTATTTGGGTGTTCTTATTGTTGAAGAGTTTTAAGAGTATGTTTAGGGTACAAACCCTTTATCAGATATGTGCTTTGCAAATATCTTCTCCCAATCTGTAGCCAGTCTTTTCATTCTCTTAGCAGTAACTTTCCAGAGAAATTTTTAATTTTAAGGAAGTCCAACTTACCAGTTTTTTTCTTTGATGGATCTAAGTATGTATAAGAATTAATCTCCAAAACCAAGGTCACTTAGATTTTCACCTGTGTTATCTTTTAGAAGTCTTATAGTTCTACAGTTTACATTTATGATCCATTAAAATATATATATGTACACACACACACACACATATATATATTTGGCATGCAGATGTCCAGTTGTTCTAGTACAGTTGGCTAAAAGAACTGTCTTTGCTCCATTGAATTGCTTTTGCTCTTTTGTCAAAGATAAATTGATTATAAATAAGTGCTGTAAAGGGTGTAGAAAAAGGGAACCCTCCTGCACTGTTGATGGGAATAAACTGGTACAGCCACTGTAGAGAACAGTGTAGAGGTTCCTTAAAAAGCTAAAAGCAGAGCTACCATATGATCCAGCAATCCCACTCCTGGGCATATACCCAGAGAAAACCATAATTTAAAAAGATACATATACCCTAATATTCATTGCTGCACTGTTTACTATTTACAGTAGCAAGACATGGAAGCAACCTATATGTCCACTGACAGAGGAATGGATAAAGAAGATGTGGTAGATGTATAGAAAGAAATACTACTCAGCCATAAAAAAGAATGAAATAATACAATTTGCAGTAACATGGATGGACCTAAAGATTGTCATACTGAGTAAAGTAAGTCAGAGAAGGACAGATGTCACATGATATCACTTACATGTGGAATCTAAAGAAAGTTATATTATATACCAATCTATGTTATATTCTTATACTATATTCTTTGCAGCCAAAGGTGGAGTTTTGTGGTCAGCAAAAACAAGACCTGGAGCTTACTGTGGCTCAGATCATGAGCTCCTTATTGCAAAATTCAGACTTAAATTGAACAAAGTAGGGAAAACCACTGGATCATTCAAATATAACCTCAATCAGATCACTTGATTATACAGTGAAGATGACAAATAGCATTAGATTTGGTATACAGAGTGCCTGAAGAACTATGGACAGAATTCATAACATTGTATATGACACAGCGACCAAAACCATCCCCAAGAAAAAGAAATGCAAGAAGGCAAAGTAGTTGTCTGAGGAGGCCTTACAAATTGCTGAGAAAGAAGTGAAAGGCAAAGGAGAAAAGGAAAGATGTACCCAACAGAATGCAGAGTTCAAGAGAATACCAAGGAGAGATAAGAAAGCCTTCTTAAGTGAACAACGCAAAGAAACAGAGGAAAACAACAGAATGGGAAAGACTAGAGATCTCTTCAAGAAAGTTGGAGATACCAAGGGAACATTTCATGCAAAGATGGGCACAATAAAGGACAGAAATGGCAAGGATCTAACAGAAGCAGAAGATATTAAGAAGAGGTGGCAAGAATACACAGAAGAACTATACAAAAAAGGTCTTAATGACCCAGATAACTGCGATGGTGTGATAACTCACCTAGAGCCAAACATCCTGGAGTGTGAAGTCAAGTGACCTTAGGAAGCATTACTGCAAAGTTAGTGGAAGTGATAGAATTCTAGCAGAGCTGTTTAAAATCCTAAAATATGATGCTGTGAAAGTGCTGCACTCAATATGCCAGCAAATTTGGGAAACTCAGCAGTGGCTGCAGGACTGGAAAAGGTCAGTTTTCATTCCAATCCCAAAGAAAGGCAATGCCAAAGAATGTTCATACTAATGTACAGTTGCACTCATTTCACATGCTAGCAGAGTAATACTCAAAATCCCTCAAGCTAGGCTTTAACAATATGTGAACTGAGAAATTCCAGATGTACAAGCTGGATTCAGAAAAGACAGAGGAACCAGAGATCAAATTGTCAACCTCCATTGGATGATAGTAAAAGCTATGGAATTCCAGAAAAACATCTGCTTCTGTTTCATTGACTACACTGAAGCCTTTGACTGTGTGGGTCACAAGAAATTGTGGGAAATTCTTCAAGAGATAAGAATACCTAACTACCTTATCTGCCTTCTGTGAAAGTGTATGCAGGTCAAGAAGCAACAGTTAGAACCAGACATGGAACAACAGACTGGTTCCAAATTGGGAAAGGAGTATGTCAAGGATGTATATTGTCACCCTGCTTATTTAGCTTATATGCAGAGTACATCATGTGAAATACCAGGCTGGATGAATCACAAGCTGGAATCAAGATTGCCAGGAGAAATAACAACCTCAGATATGCAGATGATACCACTCTAATGCTATCATTCTAATGGTATCTTCACTTTCAGAAAGTGAAGAGGAACTAAAGAGCCTTTTGATGAAGGTGAAAAAGGAGAGTGAAAAACTTGACTTAAAACTCAACATTTAAAAAACTAATATCATGGTATCTGGTCCCATCACTTCATAGCAAATAGAAGCAGAAAAAGTGGAAACAGTGACAGATTTTATTTCCTTGGGCCAAAATCACTGCAGATGGTGACTGTAGCCTTGAAATTAAAAGATGCTTTTTGGAGGAAAAGCTATGACAAACCTAGACAGTATATTAAAAAGGAGAGATATCACTTTGTTGACAATGGTCTGTATAGTCAAACTGGGGTTTTACCAGTAGTCATGTATAGATGTGAGAGTTGACTGTAAGGAAGGCTGAACACTGAAGAATTGATGCTTTTGAACTGTGGTATTAGAGAGACTCTTGAGAGTGCCTTGGACAGCAAGATCAGACTAGTCAATCCTTAAGGAAGTCAGTCCTGAATATTCATTGGAATGACCGCTGCTGAAGCTGAAGCACCAATACTTTAGCCACGTGATGCGAAAAACTGACTCATTGGAAAGGACCCAGACACTGGGAAAGACTGAGGGTATAACTGAGGATGGGATGGTTGAATGGCGTCACTGACTCAATGGACATGAGTTTAAGCAAACTCTGGGAGATAGTGAAAGACAGGGAAGCCTGGCCTGCTGCAGTCCTTGGAGTTGCAAAGGAACTTAGCAACTGAACAATGAACAACAGCAGCAACAGAAAAATGGTACAAATGAACTAATTTACAAAAGAGAAGTAGAGTTATAGACATAGAAAACAATTTTATGGTAACCTGGGGCAGTGGGGGTAGGCAGGACAGGGAAGAGGGGTAGCTAAGAGACTGGGATCAGCATGTACACGTGTATGTAGAAACATATAAAATAGGTAACTAGTAAGGACCTGCTGTATATAGCACAGGGATCTGCTGTCTGTGTTTTTTTTTTTTTTTTTAATTTTATTTTATTAGTTGGAGGCCAATTACTTCACAACATTTCAGTGGGTTTTGTCATACATTGACACGAATCAGCCATTGAGTTACATGTATTCCCCATCCCGATCCCCGCTCCCACCTCCCTCTCCACCCGACTCCTCTGGGTCCTCCCAGTGCACCAGGCCTGAGCACTCGTCTCATGCATCCCACCTGGGCTAGTGATCTGATTCACCATAGATAATATACATGCTGTTCTTTTGAAACATCCCACCCTCACCTTCTCCCACAGAGTTCAAAAGTCTGTTCTGTACTTCTGTGTTTCTTTTTTTGTTTTGCATATAGGGTTATCGTTACCATCTTTCTAAATTCCGTATATATGTGTTAGTATGCTGTAATGTTCTTTATCTTTCTGGCTTACTTCACTCTGTATAATGGGCTCCAGTTTCGTCCATCTCATTAGAACTGATTCAAATGAATTCTTTTTAACGGCTGAGTAATATTCCATGGTGTATATGTACCACAGCTTCCTTATCCATTCATCTGCGGATGGGCATCTAGGCTGCTTCCATGTCCTGGCTATTATAAACAGTGCTGCGATGAACATTGGGGTGCACGTGTCTCTTTCAGATCTGGTTTCCTCGGTGTGTATGCCCAGAAGTGGTATTGCTGGGTCATATGGCAGTTCTATTTCCAGTTTTTTAAGAAATCTCCACACTGTTTTCCATAGTGGCTGTACTAGTTTGCATTCCCACCAACAGTGTAAGAGGGTTCCCTTTTCTCCACACCCTCTCCAGCATTTATTGCTTGTAGACTTTTGGATAGCAGCCATCCTGACTGGCGTGTAATGGTATCTCATTGTGGTTTTGATTTGCATTTCTCTAATAATGAGTGATGTTGAGCATCTTTTTGTGTGTTTGTTAGTCATCTGTATGTCTTCTTTGGAGAAATGTCTGTTTAGTTCTTTGGCCCATTTTTTGATTGGGTCATTTATTTTTCTGGAATTGAGCTTCAGGAGTTGCTTGTATATTTTTGAGATTAATCCTTTGTCTGTTTCTTCATTTGCTATTATTTTCTCCCAATCTGATGGCTGTCTTTTCACCTTACTTATAGTTTCCTTTGTAGTGCAAAAGCTTTTAAGTTTCATTAGGTCCCATTTGTGAACCTATGGACACCTTATCTTTGACAAAGGAGGCAAGGATATACAATGGAAAAAAGACAACCTCTTTAACAAGTGGTGCTGGGAAAACTGATCAACCACTTGTAAAAGAATGAAACTAGAACACTTTCTAACACCATACACAAAAATAAACTCAAAATGGATTAAAGATCTAAATGTAAGACCAGAAACTATAAAACTCCTAGAGGAGAACATAGGCAAAACACTCTCTGACATAAATCTCAGCAGGATCCTCTATGACCCACCTCCCAGAATATTGGAAATAAATGCTGTCTGTGTCTTTAACATTACCACAGTGTCTTGACTTTCCTAGCTCCATAATAAGCTGAAGTTGTCAGTCCTGCAACTTTGTTATGTTTTAGTATTGGCAACTGTTTAAAGAACAGATTTATTTTTTAATAGATATAGGAGTATTCAGATTTTCTATTCCTTCTTTTGTCAGTTTTGATAAGTTGTGTTTTTCAAAGAATTTGTTTATTTAAATGTTTGTGCGTGCGTGCTTAGTTGCTCAGTGATGTCTGACTCTCTGCAACCCCATGGACTGCAGCCTGCCAGGCTCCTCTGTCCATGGGATCCTCCAGGCAAGAATGCTGGAGTGGGTTGTCATGCCCTCCTGCAGGGGATCTTCCCAACCCAGGGATCGGACCCAGGTTTCCTGCATTGGGCGGAATCTCTACTGTCTAAGCCACCAGAGAAGCATTTAGATGTATACCTGTGGCCGATTCATGTTGTTGTATGACGAAAACCATCACAATATTGTAAAGTAACTATCCTGCAATTAAATAAAAATTTTAAAAATAAATGATAGAAATCATTGGTGTCTAGTTGTCTAAAACAAACTTTTATTTCTTTTTAATGTCTGAAAAATCTATCAGTTTCCTATGATGAAAATTTGAGTGGATATGTGTTTTTGAACAGTTTGCTAGGTGTTTATCAATTTTATTAATCTCATCAAAGAACCAATTTTGGCTTTACAGTTTTTCTCTTAATTTTGGATCATATCTTTATTATTAATTTTCTCCTACTTTCTATGAGATTGATTTGCTATAGTTTTATAGTTTCTTGAGATGGAAACTTAGAACATAAGTCTCAAGACTTTTTTTCCTTTCTAAAATATCCATTTAAAGCTATAATTTCCCCCTAAGCACTACTTTAACTGTATTGTAGCTTTAATGAGTCATATTTTTTAATATTCTTTTGTATAAAACATTCTCTAATATCTTTGTCACTTTAAAGATTTGATCCAAGGGTTATCCTCAAATATATTACCTAATTTCCAAGCGATTGAAATTTTCTTTTTTTTTGTATTTTTTATTGGTATTTTTTTGAGTATTTTTTGAAGTTTAGTTGATGTACAATATTTATATAAGTTATAGGTGTACAGTATTGTGATTCACAGTTTTTAAAGGCCACACTTTCAGGTGGCTCAGTGGTAAAGCATCCATCTGCCAGTGCGGGAGACACAGAAGATGCAGGTTCGATCCCTGGGTCAAGAAAACCCCTTGAAGAAGGAAATGGCAACCCACTCCAGTAGTCTTGCCTGAAAAATCCCACGGACAGAGGAGCCTGGTGGGCTACAGTCCATGGGGTCACAAGAGTCAGACATGACCTAGCGACTGAGCACACATATACTCCACTTATGGTTATTATGAAACATTGACTATGTTCACTGTTTGTACAATGTATCATTGTATCTTTTAGTTACAAACTATACCTAATAGTTTGTACCTCTTAATCCCATACTCCTCTATTGTCCCTCTCTTTTTCCCTGTTCCCACTGCTAACCACTAACTTGTTCTCTGTATCAGTAAGTCTCTTTCCTTTTTGTTTATTCACTAGTTTTTATTTTTTTTTTTTTTTAGATTTCACATAGAAGTGAAATCACGTAGCATTTTGTCTTTCTCTGAGTTATTTCACTTAGCATAATGCATCCATGATCCTGTAAGTGGCAGTATTGATTCTTCCAAAACAAGAACACGGTATATCTTTCCGTTTGTGTCATCTTCAGTTTCTTTCATCAGTGTCTAAGTTTTCTGGGTATAGGATTTTTGTTTTCTTAGGTAGGTTAATTCCGAGGTATTTTATTGGTTTTGATGAGATGGTAAATGGGATTTTTTCCTTAATTTCTTTTCTTATTGTTGATTATTAATGTATAGAAATGCAATATATTTCTGTATATTAGTTTTGTTTTCTTCAACTTCATTGTTGAAGGAGCTCTTCTATAATAGTTTTCTGGTGGCATCTTTGGCATTTTCCATGTATAATACCATGTCATTGTTATTGATTTCCAGCTTAATATCAGTGTTGTCAGAGAACATTCTCAGACTGGTTAAATCTTTTAAAAGTTGTTGAGGCTTCCTTTGAATCTAGTGTATAGTCAGTTTTGCTGTATATCCCATGTGCACTTGTAATGAATGAAAGAATGTGTATACTGTCATTGTTGGGTCAGGTTATCTGTATATATGTCTCTGAAATCCAGGTGTCAATTATACTGTTCAGCTTTTCTATAATCTTACTGAATTTTTTTCTGTTCGTCACCAACTATTCAAAGAAATATGTTTCAATCTCCTATCGTGACTGTATATTTATCTATTTCTTTTATTTCTCTCAATTTTAAAATTTTAAGGCTATTTCATTGGTTGTACATAGATCTATATTATGATAACTTCCTGATGGATTAATCCCTTAATCCTTATGAAATGTCCTTTATTTCTAGTAAGGTTCTTGCCTTAAAGTCTGTTTTGTCTGATGTTAGTATAGCAACAGCAACTTTTTTTTGATTAGTGATTGCATGGTATGACTTTTTTCATACTTTTATTTTCACCCTTTCTGCATCAAAATCATCCTATCTTTTAAATCCAGGCTGACAAATCTTTTAATTTTATTAGTTAGTATATTTATATTTAATGATTTTACTGATGTATTTGGTTTTACATTCTTGGTCTTAATATTTGGTTTTCTAATTTTGCTTCGTATTTTGTTTTCTCTCTTTTTTTGTATTCTTCTGGGCTATCAAATATCATTCAAAGATTTTTATTGTTTTTTGTTTTTCCTCTCCATTAATGTAGTAGATACACATTGCTTTACTGTTCTTTATATAGCTGCCCTAGAGGTTACATACAAATATTTATTTTTGATTAATTGTACTCTTGAATAAACTTTTTTTTTTTTTTTTTTTTTACTATTTCCCTGTAATGTAATGCTAGAACTTAGAAACTTTAGTTATTACACCTCTTTCCTTTTGTGTTATTTTTGTTGTGCATTTTATTTTAAATCCCATAAGACATTGCTATCACTATTTCATAACAAAAGTATTAAATCAATATTTACTCATCTTAACCAATTTTTATTCTTGTTTCTCATAATTCCCTTCTATATATCTTTCTTTACCCTGGGATTATTTTTCTTCTACTATAAAAACCCTTCTTAGTCTATCTTTTAGTTCAGATTTTCTGGTGACAGTCTCCTCGGTTTTATTTGTTTGATGATGTCTTTAGTGAAAGTGAAAGTTTCTCAGTTGTGTCCGACTCTGTGAACCCATGGACTGTAGCCTGCAAGGTTCCTTTGTCCATGGAATTCTCCAGAGCAAGAATACTGGAGTGGTTAGCCTTTACCTTCTCCAGGGGATCTTCCCAACCCAGGGAATGAACCCAGGTCTCCCACATTGCAGGCAGATTCTTTACCATCTGAGCCACCAAGGAAGCTCAAGAATACTGGAGTGGGTAGCTTATCTTTTCTCCAGGGGATCTTCCCATCCCTGGAATCGAACCAGGGTCTCCTGCACTGGCAGGCAGGTTCTTTACCGCTAGTAATACCTGGGAAGCCCTTATACCAGCTGAGCTATGAGGGAAGCGCCGATAATATCTTTATTTCATCTTTATTTTTTAAGGATTTTTAAAATTTGTGTTTAAATTTCAAAGTTGTCATTACTTTTTTTCTCAGCATGTTGAGTCATTTCTTTTTCTTCTGGCCTGTTTGTTTTCTGTTGTGAAGTCAGCCATCAGTCTTTTTGTTATCCACTGAATGTATGTTCCCCACCCTCACCCTGGCTATTTAACATTTTCATATTACCTTTTTCACTTTAATCTTTGTTAAAAATAACCTTGGTGTGCTGTTATTGTTGTTGTTTGTATTATATTATTATTGTTAAATTTACTCTGGTTTGAATTTATGGAGCTTCTTAAATCTCGTGTTAGTATCTTTCTCAAGTTTTGGAAAATTCTTGATCATTTACGGAATATTTGTTCTGCCACATTTTTCTCCTCCTTTCTTTCTGAGATTCCAGTTTGTACATAATAGATTTTTCACTAAGTTCTACTTATCTCTAGTACTCTTTTCCTTTATTTTGCATTTTTTCCCTCTCTGCTTTAGTTTGGACATTTTCTTTTGACCTCCTTTCAGTTCATGAATCCTGTTTTGTGCTATTTTTTTATCTCTTGGTAAATCTATCTAATGAGTTCTTACTTACATTTAGTGTTATTTTTCAGTTCTAAAATCTCCAAATGGTTCTCTTTTATTAATTCCAATTCTTAGATAAAATTACCTGCTTTTCATCTACTTTGTCCAGTTCTTTCTCTTTAACAAAAATATAACTCATAATTGTTCTAAAGTCTTTGTCAGTTAACATCAATATCTGGATCACATGTGGATCTGTCTGTGGTGTTATTTTTCCTTATCTTTTATTTATCTAATTTTGTTTGTTGGCATGCCTAGTAATTTTTATTTTATGCCAGACATTGTGTCTAAAAAATTGTAATGCCTCCTGATGATATCTTCCTTTTTTTAAGGAAGCCCCTCTGCTGGGCTTCCCCAGTGGCACAGTGATAAAGAATCTGCCTGCCAATGCAGGATACTCAAGAGACGTGGGTTCAATCCCTGAGTCGGGAAGATCCTCTGGAGGAGGAAATGACAGCCCACTCCAGTATTCTTGCCTGGGAAATCCCATGGTCAGAGGAGCCTGGTGGGCTACAGTCATGGGCTCCCAAAGAGTCAGACATGACTGGGGGACTGATCACCACAACACTACCACCTGCTGGACCGATAATCTTGTGACTGATTCCTTTTCTCCAGTTAGGGAGTGTGGTAGGTTGAGATTGAGATTGAGTTTTACTTTCAGGCTTAATTTTCTTTCCTCTGTTTCTTCCTTGGCTCTCACAAGTTTTCAGCTATGAATTTGATATATTCTAAGGGTGCTTTTCTCCTTGGGTCCCAGACTCTAACCTTTTTCTTGTCAGACTGCTAAAGAGCTTTTTCACAAGTTCATGCTTAGGTTTGTAGCCTTCTAACCCATGCAGTTTTAATATTCAAAAATTTCTTGAGAAAACTGACCATGTGCTTGAGATCTCCCAAGTCTGTGCCAAAGCTGTGCTTATTTCTCTGTCCTCCCTTGGTAGCCCGCCACCAGGGTTGGTACTGGGTTTGTCCTGATCGTCAGCCTTCAGTTCATGCTCAGAATAATGATCTGAAAGTGTGGCTGCAGCAGCTAGTTTGTCTCTCAAGATCTTCCCCTTTCTGTTACTCTAGTTCTTGTTCTCTTAACAACCCTCTTCTGTCTATGTATAGTTGGATTTCTGTTTGTTTGACTCTTCTAGTTGTTGTACTTAGGGATGCTGATCAGCCACCAGCTCCTCCATACAACTTGGAAATACAAGGCCAATTTTGTGAGGCTTGAATAAGATAATATGCCTGGAACACAGTAAGTGCTCAGAAAGTAGAAGTCTGAGTTAAAGTCCAAATGAAATATCACTCCTTTGGTGAAAATCCCTCAGTACTTCTCACTGCCCTTAGGAAAATGAGCAGAGTCCTTGATAGGCCTGCTCGATTAGTCTCTGCTCTTCAGCCACGACTGTTTGTTTTATAGAATTTCCATAACCTTCTAGTTTAGTTTAGGTACTCATTTCTTTTGGGGATCCATAGTACCTGGAACTTTATATTTTGTAGTATTTAAACGTCATCCTTCCCCACTAAAGTCTGCTTCATAAAGACAGGGAAAGACTCTGTGTCTCTACTTCTACTGTCTTATATATCTAGCATGATGACTAGTATGAGAAAGGTGCTCAACTTGTCTTTATTAAATGAAACAAATCCCAGTTCTTCTTTTTAGTGTCCATTCTGACAATATAAAGTACCTTCAGTTCAGTTCAGTCGCTCAGTCGTGTCCGACTCTTTACGACCCCATGAACCGCAGCACACCAGGCCTCCCTGTCCATCACCAACTCCCGGAGTCCACACAAACCCATGTCCGTTGAGTCAGTGATGCCATCCAACCATTTCATCTTCTGTCATCCCCTTCTCCTCCTGCCCTGAATATTTCCCAGCATCAGGGTATTTTCAAATGAGTCAACTCTTTGCATCAGGTGGCCAAAGTATTGGAGTTTCAGCTTCATCAGTCCTTCCAATGAACACTCAGGACTGATCTTCTTTAGGATGGACTGTCTGGATCTCCTTGCAGTCCAAGGGACTCTCTAGAGTCTTCCCCAACCCCACAGTTCAAAAGCATCAATTCTTCAGTGCTCAGCTTTCTTTACAGTCCAACTCTCTCAACCATACGTGACCACTGGAAAAACCAAAGCTTTGACTAGATGGGCCTTTGTTGACAAAGTAATGTCTCTGCTTTTTAATATGCTGTCTAGGTTGGCCATAACTTTCCTTCCAAGGAGTAAGCATCTTTTAATTTCATGGCTGAAGTCACCATCTGCAGTGATTTTGGAGCCCAGAAAAATTAAGTCAGCCACTGTTTCCCCATCTATTTGCCATGAAGTGATGGGACCGGATGCCATAATCTTAGTATTCTGAATATTGAGCTTTAAGACAACTTTTTCACTCTCCTCTTTCACTTTCATCAAGAGGCTCTTTAGTTCTTCACTTTCTGCCATAAGGGTGGTGTCATCTGCATATCTGAGTACCTGCTATGTACCAAATACTTTACTTGGTGGTAAAAGATTATGAAAAGCATCCTAAAAAAAAAAATTAAAAATAATAAAAAAAAAAGAAAAGCATCCTTAATTAAGGAATTCAAAGTCTGCTGTGGCATTCCACTTTTCTTGAAAAAGGTTTTTTCTTTAAGTATTTCTTTTTGTTGTAATTTGGGATCTAGTAAGTTGATAGTTGTTTCTCAATTTTGTAAAAAATCCTGAAGCTTCAGAATATAAGCAGTAATGACAAAACTTTTTCCAAAGCTTTTTCTGTTTCAGAATTGCAAATAAAGAGATTAATGATGTATAAATTATAACTTCATTTGGAGGTTACTGCCTTGGAGGAATATTTTTGTTTCTTTCTATTTTGAATTCCACTTCTATTAATTCACTGTTGTTATTTATTTTTATTATTGAACAAGTATCTATTGAGTATTTACTATGTGTAAGGCACAGTTCTAGGCCCAGGGAATAAACCAATGAATAAGATAAAGTTTTCCTCTCATGGGGAGATAATAGTATTAGGAGTTTCAGCTTCAGGTTGGTACAAAAGTAACTACTGTTTTGCATTGTTGAACTTTGCCATTTGATACTGGAATATTTCTTAAATAAATGTGGTTATGTTATACATCATTTTTTTAATATGCATTTCTCAATTTATGTTTTTTTTGCTAATGTCTTATTACTTGCTGCTTATTTTATATTTATTTTAAACTATAAAAATTATGTTAGACAAAAAGCAAATTTGAGCGATTTTTAAATTCCAGTTTAAAACGGGTCGTAAAGCAGCAGAGACAACTCACAACATCAACAATGCATTTGGCCCAGGAACTGCTAACGAATGTACAGTGATGGTTCAAGAAGTTTTGCAAAGCCTTGAAGATGATGAATGTAGTGGCCAGCCATCAGAATTTGTGTGTGTGTTAGTTCCTCAGTCATGTCCAGCTCTTTGTGACCCCATGGACTGTAGCCCACCAGGCTCCTCTGTCCATGGGATTTTCCAGGCAAGAATAATGGAGTAGGTTGCCATTTCCTTCTTCAGGGATCTTCCTGACCCAGGGATCGTGCCTGGGTCTCCTGCATTACAGGCAGATTCTTTACTGTCTGAGCCACTGGGAAAGCCCAGAAGTTGAGACTGACCAATTGAGAGCAGTCGTTGAAGTCGATCCTCTTACAGCTACATGAGAAGCGGCCTAAGAACTCAGCGTCGACCATTCTCTGGTTGTTTGGCATTTGAAACAAATTGGAAAGGCGAGAAAGCTCAGTAAGTGGAATAAGTGGGTGCCTCATGAGCTGACTGAAAAAAAATGTTGTTTTGAAGTGTTGTCTTCTCTTAGTCTATGCAACAACAAAGAACTATTTTTAAATCAGACTGTGACGTGCAACCAAAAGTGGATTTTATACAACAGTTGGAGATGACCAGCTCAATGGTTGGACAGAGAAGCTCCAAACCACTTCCCAAAGCCAAACTTGCACCAAAAAATGGTCATGGTCTCTGTTTGGTGGTCTGCTGCTGATCTGATCCACTACAGCTTTCTGAATCCTGGTGAAACCATTATATCCGAGAAGTATGCTCAGCAAATCAATGAGATGCATGGAAAACTGCAATGCATGCAATAGGTACCGGTCAACAGAAAAGGGTCCAATTCTTCTCCATGACTATGCCCGACTGCACATCACACAACCAACACTTCAGAAGTTGAACAAATTGAACTATGAAGTTATGCCTCATCCACCATATTCACCTGACCTCTCGTCAGTGGATTACCATTTCTTCAAGCATCTCGATGACTTTTTGTAGGGAAAATCCTTCCACAACCAGCAGGAGGCAGAAAATGCTTTCCAAGAGTTCACTGAATCCTGAAACATGGATTTTTTGGGCTACAGAAGTAAACTTATTTCTCATTGGCAAAAATGTGTTGAATTGTAATGGTTCCTATTTTGATTAATAAAGATGTGTTTGAGCCTAGTTATAATGATTTAAAATTCATGGTCCAAAACTACAATTACTTTTGTACCAACCTGCATGTAAATACAGGTCCACAATCCCTTATTCAAAATCTAGGGGCAGGATATGTTTTGGAATTCACATTTTTCAAATTTTAGAAAGTAATTCTTGCATATTCTGTACATTGTTTAAATCCTTACTATTTATTGTTTTATTGCACCTTGTAATTACACATTAATATTTATGCAGCAAAACATATGAATTTTCACTAGATTTTTCTACCAAATGAGTTTTAGTAAGGACAGATTTTGCCATCAATTCAGTTTAAAAAAAACAACAGCTTTAATTTTCCAAGCTTTATAGGTTGTAGGATTTCAAATAAAGGATTATGTATCTATACATATAACATCAGGGAATTAATTGCCTTGAGGTAATAAAAAGTAGAGGAAACAAAACTGATAAGGGAGTGTAAGGAGATGGTTACACAGGAAACTCAAAAACATGTATTTGCCTGATTCTTAAGATAAAATAGGAAATCTATGATATTATAGATTCCAACTTTAAAAGAATATAATTATAGATCCTTTTAAACTAACGTAATGTAGTCTTAGACTTGAAAATATATGTGATAACTTTGCCTTAGTTTATGTCCAATACTTCAGACATTTGCTAGAAATGTCAGCTAACTCTTAAAAGACAGCTTTACAATCAGCTTTGATAATGTACATTTAAACAGCTGGCTGTTTGTAACAGGTCTTTAAAAATTTAGTCAAGAGGGCATTTTCCTGCCACAAGCATATTCTGTACTGCCTTCGTTTTGTCTGTGTATATTTAGAAAGTGCTAAAGCAGTGTTGGCCCAACTTAATTAGAAAAATTAAAATCACACAGAATATTTCAAAGCCAAATATAAATGGTTTTCAGATTTTCCCCCTTGTCATTAGTGCTTTTCTTGTAGTATTTTAATGTATCCTTTCATATACTAAAGTTACTTGTTTAAAAATCTTGGTGTAATAACATGGAACTTTGTGTTTCTAGAAAAAGCATATGGTTTTTGATTTCTGTGTTTTCTTAAATTATGAAATCAACCTACATCTTAAAATTGAATTTGCTCATTCATCCTCTAGTTGGTAGAGTGATAGCCTGATTCCAAATTTGATGTCTAGCACCAGGTCATCATTGTTATTTTGTATCATGTATTATTTGTGTTTGAAATGGATGTTGTATAAAACCTCAAATGCTATTTCCATTCCATTAAGTGCTTAATAAGTCTTGTTGCTCAGATTGTTGTTATAAATAATAGAGTTGTAAGAGTTGTAAAGGAAGGAACCTGAAAGGAGATAGGCTTTGGAGAAAGAAGGAATAATATAACTGATAGGATGTTGTCATGAGACTAGAACCTCAGAGCATCGTTTTGTTGTTGTTGTTGTTTTTAAAATTTGTCCACACTGCATGGCATATGGGATCTTAGTTCTCTGACCAGGGATCAAAGTCACACCCCTGCATTGGAAGCACAGAGTCTTAACCACTGGACCACCAGGGAAAGTCCCCTAGGACCCCAGAGCACCTTTTTTAAAATTTTTATTTACTTTAATTGGAGGGTAATTGTTTTACAAGGTTGTATTGGTTTGTGCCACGCATCAGCATGAATCAGCCGCAGGTCGCCTCTCGGACCTCCCTCGCACCCATCCCACTGCTCCAGGTTGGCGCAGAGGTTGTGTGGAGCGCCCTGCACCACGCAGCACATTCCCACGGGCTGGCTGGTTTACATACGGTGACGTGTATGTTTCTGTGCCACTCTTTTCTGTGGGGGTGCTGGGCCCTTAGAAAAACTACATTAAGTCCAAAGCAATTATGTTAGTGGTGGAAATGTTTGCATTTGATATGGGGAGGGGGTTATATATATATTATTTTTAAAATCATACTTCTCTCTTAGCTTTTTTTTTTTTTTCCACCTCACTAAATACATTTTGAGTTCTACAAGGGTGAGGGATGACTTTGTGTTGGTTTTCCCTTTTATACTGAGCAACTAGCATGTAGGAAGTGTTCAGTTAATTATTGAAGGAAGAATGCAAGTGAATAGGTGTATATACTATATTGAAAGGAGACCCCTGGACTTGGAGAAAGCTTGGATGGCACTTAAGGGGGGAAGATGGGAGTGAATTCCTGATGTAGGAATGGTGACAAGGCTAAGTACCTTTTTGTTGCAGGGTGCTTCTAGAGAGATAAGATTTTATAAATTGGGATTGAAATGCCAGAATGAGTTTGTCTTTATTTCATAGGCAGTGAAAGAGTCTTTGAGGTATTTTGAGGGTGAAGACATTGAGATGGTTTTGGGGGACACTAGTCAGGCACTGGTGAGCAGGTTAGATAGAAATGGGGAGTGTTCTACTCATCCTCCACTTTATTCCTTCCTATATTCTCCTGGAGCTTCCACCCTTCCACAAACTGATAGTGCAGCAGAGCATTTCCATGCCTCTGTTCAGTTCATCCGCTCAGCCTATACACCTTTTCTCTCCTTTTCTAGTTTCTAAAATTAGAATTAATTGTTCTGTGGATGATGCCTCTGTCCTAACATAGTGGAGTTAGCTTTTTTTTTTATTGGCCATCTTTTTATGTTTTTTGTTTTCATGCATTTTTATTTGTAGCCATTTCCCCCCCCCCTCCTATTTGTGTTTTGTGTTTCTTGTTTTGTCTTTGGCTGCACCACATAGCTTATGGGCTATTAGTTCCCCAACAAGGAACTGAACCCAGGCCACAGTAGTGAAAGTAGCGAGTCCTAACCACTGGACCATCAGGGAATTCTGTTCCCATGGGGTTTTGTAGGTGTGGGTCTAAGTAATCTTTATTGCAATGTGTTCACTGAGAACATGCTTATGAATTACTTCTATGTGATAAGCATTATGCTGGTTCAGAGATAAAAGACATATGCTCTAGAAGCCTAGTGCAGTGGTTCTCAAAGTATAGCCTGCGGACCCCTGGTGGGTCCTAAGACCCCTTAAGGTCAAAACTATTTTGTATAATACAAAGGCCTTTTAAAAAATATTCATTGTGCTGACATTTGCACTGATGCTACAAAAGCAATGGTGATGAGTTTAAATCGGGGAATTAGTACCAAACTATACTAGTAGTCACTGTATTTTTCACCAACACAGATTTTAAAAATAAGTGTTTAAGTGTTGTTGATCAACAATAAACAAGTATAAATTTTATTAAATCTCATTTCTTGAATACTAATTTTTAAATATTCTGTTTGCTGAAATGGAAATTATGAGTTAGACACTACCGCTGTATATTGAAATAAGATGATTATCTAGAGGAAGACCACTCCAGTGATTAACTGGATTACAAACTGAATTGCTTTTTTTAAAAAAATGAAACATCTTTACTTGTAAGTGTAAACTGTTGACAAACTGTTATTCAGACTTGAATATTTGGCAGATATTTTCTGTAAAATGAGCAAAGTGAGCCTGTCACTTCAAGGAAAACCGTTATGTGTTGCCAATGATAAAATTCAGGCTTTAAATAAAAATTGGATTCTGGAAAACTTGTATTCATCAGTGTGAATTTGATGGCTTCCTAATACTTAAATACTTTTCTGATGATGTTGATGGTGATATTAACAAATGTTACTTTTTGATATTGTTTAATGAAATATGTCCACTGCATCGCTCGTTAATATGTTTGAAATGATCGATACATAATGTTACAAAATCATGTATAAGTAGAAGATTGAATCAAAGTGCAAGGCGGATCGATACATGTTTTTCCAATAAAGTATGAAAGTATGAGAAGTTCATTGATGTTCAAATTTCACATTTCAGCTAATCTTTAGGAAACTACTAGGTGTCAAATTTAGTATACTATCAAAGGAGAATATCCACAATATCTGAAAAGAATATTAAAATATCATTTTCCAGTTGCCTATCTGTTTGACACTGATTTTCATGTATGTTAGTCAAAATAGCATAGTGCCACAGATGGAATATCACAGCAGATTGAAGAATCCGATTGTCTTCTACTAATCCAGACATCAAAGACATTTGCAAAAATGTAAAACAGTGCCTCTTTTTCTCACTGATTTTTGTTTCTGAAAATATAGTTCTTTTAAATAAAAATATTTTGGTTAATATATAATGGATTTATATTTATTATTTTAAAATGAATTGACAAATATTTTTATTAGGATGAAATAAACATAGAATTTGCCATTTTAACCATTTTTAAGTGTACAGTTCAGTGACATTAAGTACACTCACATTTTTGTGCAACCATTATCACCATTTTCCTCCAGAACCTTTTCATCATCCCATACTGAAACTCTGTACTCATTAAACACTAACTTCATTGCTCCTTCCTCACAGTCCCTGGCTGTTACCATTCTACTTTCTGACTCTATGAATTTGACTATTCTAGTAACTGATATAAGTGGCATCATACAGCATTTGTCTTCTTGTGACTGGCTTATTTTGCTTAGCATAATGTCCTCAAGGTGTGTCCATATTGTAGATGTGCCAGAATTGTCTTCTTTTTTAAGGCTGAATAGTATTCCATTGTGTGTACATACAACATTTTCTTTACCCATTCATTTATCTTTGACCCT
This sequence comes from Muntiacus reevesi, assembly GCF_963930625.1. NCBI lineage: Eukaryota > Metazoa > Chordata > Mammalia > Artiodactyla > Cervidae > Muntiacus > Muntiacus reevesi. Next base: position 43,764,690 of record NC_089264.1, read on the forward strand.
TGGGTTGCATCCACATTTTAACTATTATAAATAATGCTGCTATGAGCATGAGTGTACAAGTTGCTGTTAACGTCCCTGTTTTCAGTTCTTTTGAGTATGTATGCAGAATTGGAATTGTTGGACCATATGGAAATTCAATTTTTTATTTTTTGAGGGATTAATTTCTAGTACTATAAATATCAGTAGATATAATCCACATAAACAGAAGTACTCTTGGGTCTTAAATGATTTTTAAGAGTGAGGGTCCTGAGACTTAAAAGTTTGAGAATAAGTGGTGTAGTGGAATGAGTGAAATAGAGAGTTAAGTTAGGAAATTACTACAGGAGAAGACAAGTGGGACTAGACTTTGCTTAGAGAAAATGACCAGAGTGGTAAGGAGAATATGTCATATGAAGAGAACTTGGAGAACCTGAAAATATATGTGACCTTGAGAACTTTCTGGGAAGATACAATAGCTAACTTTGAGTATTTGAAGATCTCTCACAGAAAAGGGATTTGGCATATTTTCTGTGAACTTGGGGTAAGATGGAGCAGAGGGGAAGACATAATAGTAGCAGATATTAAGGGGAATCAATTTTAGTTCATGATAAGGATTTTCTAACAGAATAGTTCCAAGGTAGAATGGACTAAATGTAGGGAAAGCTAGCATAGAGTTTCAAACTGAGAGTTTCTAAGCTAAAAAAGCTCCTTGGAGAGGAGATGTGAATCTGTCATTAAGTGGTTAGTTGGCCTAGAAGAACTCTCTCATCCCTTCTGATGCTGAAGTTCCATGATTCAGATTAACATGTTCCTCTGTCGTTTGTATGACTTGTAAGTTGACGGTCGGATTCAGGGGTTTTGATCAGACTCAGGTGCCATCTCAGTGACCACAACTATTGGCACTGGTGTCCTCTTTCATTGAGAAGCACATAATGGCTGGTTGTTTTTTGCAAAGTTAGTAGCTGTTTCTCCTCAATGCCTAGAATTGATTAGGAGTTGCAAAATGATGGTATTCTAATTATACCATACCTGTTTTAGTTATTTTAGCTGGAATATTTTTATAAAGAGACATTTCTCCTTATCTGTTATTTGGTTACCAAATGATATAGTTTCTGTAGGGCTTCCCTGGTGGCTCAGTGGTAAAGAATTCCCCTGCCAATGCAGGAGTCACGAGTTTGATCCCTGGGTAGGGAAGATCCTCCGTAGAAGGAAATGGCAATCTACTCCAGTATTCTTGCCTGGGAAGTTCCATGGACAGAGGATCCTGGCAGGCTACAGTTCATGGGGTCTCAAAAGAGTCAGATACGACTTAGTGACTAAGCGATAGTTCCTATAGGAAAGTCAGGCTAGATGCCTTTTCATTTATTTATCAGTTTTCAAGGTAGTAAGTTGGTTCCTTGTATCTTCAGTTTTCATTACTCTATCAAGTTTTTCTTCTTCGAAAGGGAGACAAGGAGACTTGTCTGGTCAGTTTCAAGTATTCATAGGTGTGAGGTTGCTCTGGTGTCTTCAGACCTCATCTGCTATCTTGGATTAGAGAACAACCCTTCCACTGTCAGCTCCTGGTCTAAAATTAGCTCTTCATATGTTCCAGTGAATACTTGCTGGCAATTTTGGGGTCTTCCTCTTTTCATATTCATCAGCAGCCCCTCTGCTCTTTCGTTTTATAGTTGCTAACACCATACAAGTCTTGTGGTTGTTGGTTTGTCCGTCACTGCTTGTGTTTTAGGTTTGTGGGGAATACCTTATTACCAAGTTTGGTTGTGAATGTTTTCCATGGGATTTTGGTTTTGTTGTCTAGTTGCTTGGTTTCAATGTGGAGATCATGGAGATTAAAACAAACAAAAAAAAATCTCCTTACTGCCAATGTCATATTCCCAGAGAGAGGTTAAAATCCTGGAAGAATTAGGGTAGGATTGAGAATAACTGAAATTTCTGACTTGGTAAATAGTAATTTTCATGGATGAAGATTAAAAATAGGAGAGAAGGAGAAAGGTAGTGAGTGGAATATAAGATCAGTTTTTGATTTCTTAGATTAGAAATGTTTGTGAGATACCCTAAGAGAGATGCTTTCTTAAGACATATGTCTGTAGAATTTGATAGAGCTAGGTGATGAAAGATCAACACTTCAAAGGTAATTGAGGCCATTACAAGTTGGAGAAATTATTATTTTGGTAAAAATTACAGTGTGAAAAACCAGTAGAATAGAAAGCATTCAACTGAAGATGAAAGAGACACTAATAAGCATTTGTGAGTGAGTAGTTTTATGTATTTTCCATAAATATGTACAACAAATGCAGGTTTACAGAGCAGCAGTCCAAAGGGGATGACACTCTTCAAAGCTCCAGTTATATGCATGCATCACGGATTTTGGCTATTTGGTGTATGTAGATGGCATGTATATTAAGTATAAAGAGAATGAATTTATAAAGTATTTTTCCTATTAGAAAAACAGATGTTAAATATTCATAAAAATGAAAGTCTTAGATGATGTTTACTGTTCATTAGCTACAAGGTTTAATATTTTAAGTAGATTCTAGTGTCCTATCACAGATCTTCTGTTTTAAGAGTATATGAAAGTGTTCTGTCTTACGAGCTGTTCCAGATGCTCAGGTGCTCTGATCTCAAAGGGGGTGTTTTAAATGGTAGTATGCATATTGGGGGCTTCCCTGGTGGCTTAGATGGTAAGAATCTGTCTGCAATATTGGAGACTTGGGTTCAATCCCTGGGATGGGAAGATCCCCTGGAGAAGGAAATAGCAACCCACTCCAGTATTCTTGCTTGGAGAATCCTATGGAGCCTGGTGAGCTACAGTCCATGGGTCTCAAAGAGTTGGACACAACGGAGCAACTAACACACACACACACACACACACACACACACACACACACACACGCACATTTGGACATTCCTTTTTAAACATCTTGTTAGCATTAAGTATCTCCCGAAATGACTACTTTTGACCTGTCTTTTCGTTTCTTCTTTCTAAAATCAGGCCAGTCTTCAGAGACCTGAGATTAAACTTGAATCACTAAAAGAAGATATTAAGGAATTCTTTAAAATATCAGGTTTGTAAGTTGCTTTTTCTTTCTCTTTCTCTAATTCTTTAAAGCAAAATAAGGAAAGACTTTATTTTGAGGGGATATTGTATTTGCAGTCAATTACTTGTTTAAAATTGTAAAAGAAAAAAAATTGTGAAAGAGTGGTAGGATAGTTTTTTTATTTGAAGTGAATTAGAACTTTCAGACATTTCTGCAGAAATTCAGGAACACTGGTAATAACTACTTTACAATGATCAGTTTTAAATAGTGTTTACCTTCCTGGTCAAAATACATCCTGAATGTATTAAAATCTCCTTAGTTAAGTACCTTGTCTTTTACTTTTCATCTGTGACTTTTTTTCCTTCTTTGCTTCTTTTCTCTCTTTTCTACCCTTCAAAGAAAACAGAAGAAAATTTCAGCTTTTTTAGAGCAAGCTGTTAAGAAGCCTTTGCACTTGGGAGCTGAGATATTAAGTGGTTTACTTAGCCAGATAAGTTGATCAAAAACAATAGTTAGTAGCCAAGTGAACTGATCTGACTGCTGGTGCCTTCTAATAGTCTGCTTCTCTTGTTTAGGAATTTACTGACCAGGTTATTGTCACGAATTCTTGTGATCTTTGTTGGTGCCTGGCTGTTTCTCGCCCTTCCATTTGCGTGTTCCTCATAGCACTGACAGTACAACTGCCAAAGATTTTGGCATTTGTTGAGTGCCTTAACAGTGGAAGAAGGAAATAGCCTTCTCATCTTCAGAAAATGGCGCCATAGTTTAACTTACAAAGTAATAAATCATGTTGATGACTTTGTATTTAGTGTTAGCCAAGGGAATATTGGTACATAGATAAGAAATAATTCCTTAGAATAAAACTTTACATTAGCAATTGGCAGTTGGTAAGGTTCTTTCACAGTAAATATGATGTTAAAGTCTTTGTGAGATAAATTTAATTTTAATGTATGTTTACTTTAAAATCTAATATGTTTGTATATGTTTTCCTTTTTTTAAAATAGGTTGGGAGAAAAAACTTCAGAATGCTGTGTATAGTGAACTGAGTGTGTGAGTTTTTCCTCCCTATTTTGAGATACTCAAATTACATTTAGCTATATTTGCTTTGTAAGTAATGAATATAGTTTTACTATATGTACTCATTGTTATTATTTCTTGTTAGCATTTATATAGTATTTCAAATGAGTTTATACTATAAAAATTGTAGTCTTCCTGAGAATTAATACATGGGGGTTTTTACCAGTAAAATTTTTATATTAACAATTCATTAATCCAGTGTATTTAGGGAATATGATATTTCTCATAAGTTAGTATTTTAGATAATTTAAGCTTACCAGTGTTCTCTTTATTATTGCCATATTGGACATTATCCTTTTTCTGTCTTTATATGCTGACCATTCTAAACATAGCTAACTCTTTTTTGAAATATTCATTATTAAGAATATTACTATTTTTATTTATCTGAATTTGTTCTCAGAGTTTGCTGAAGTGTGTAGAACTATTTGTCATTACGAGAAATATAGATCCCGAATGTTAACCTTTCTAGTTTATTTAATGCTCCATTATTCATCAGTTATCTATTGCTAGCAGTATAGATAGTAGGCACTGGGGATATAGCACAGAACAGTGAACACAGTTTCTGCCCTCATGAGGTTTATGATCTAATTGAGTTCTTAAGTCTTCTTTTCCCCGCTATCAATGTATCTATGTCTGTAGCCTCTCTAGTTTCTCACATTCTTGTTTCCAGTTTGCTCCTTCTAATCTGCTGTTACTTGGAAAAGGAGATAACCTGGTTTACCAGGATTGTTTCTAAAACAAAGGGATGAATGCTTGTGGATTTGTGCTTAGACACACGTTTTTTTTTTGTTTGTTTGTTTGCATATACAGTTTTAATTTTTTTTTTCCCAGTGGGTTTTGTCATACATTGATATGAATCATCCATAGAGTTACACGTATTCCCCATCCCGGTCCCCCCTCCCACCTCCCTTTCCACCCGACTCCTCTGGGTCCTCCCAGTGCACCAGGCCCGAGCACTTGACTCATGCATCCCACCTGGGCTGGTGATCTGTTTCACCATAGATAATATACATGCTGTTCTTTCGAAACATCCCACCCTCATCTTCTCCCACAGAGTTCAAAAGTCTGTTCTGTACTTCTGAGACACATGTTTTTAAAATTAGTTATTTGCTTCTTTGCTTATTGCTGAGTTGGTTTTTGAGCTCTTAAACTCATATATAAAGTGCTATCTATTAAGTAAAGCTGATTGTGATCATACCTTTGGTTCTAGTCACTAAAGGAAAAGGTATTTATCATGACAAGTAAGGTTTTAAAATTCCCCAAATGTAGTAGAGATACCATGAGTTGATTAAACTAATATGGACATGGTGATTTACCTTTGTCTATTAAAGCTTGTAACTTCAGTGTCTTTGTCTCTGGTACTGGCAGAATAATAGCATCTGTTATGTATAATTCCAGATATTAGATTCTCATCTCAGTTGATACTACTGGTGATTGCTATTTTTGTGGTATAATGCATTCCTGAAAATTGTTCTGTGAGACAGAGTCCCTTTTTACTTGATGGCATTGACATATCATTCATGGTCATATCCTTGATATCCTACATAATGGACATTAAATAAGTGTTTTATAAATATTCAATAACTTGTTGGGGTATTTGAAGGAGTTCAGTAAAACTGCCTGTTTTCCTCACTTAGATTCTGAACAAATAGAGAAAATAAAATATAAAGGCAAATGGGAGAGCAAAACTTTACTTTTACTTGTAGTAAAGATTGGTAGGAGGACATAGCTTAGTGCAAGAGCAAAATAAACTCTAACTGAACTCCAGACTTAGACTTAACCTTCTAGTTAAATAGCATTGTGAGCATATTCAGTTTATTCTAAACTTTAGAAGTTGTAGAGGGCATTTCTTCTCTTCTGGGGTACAGTGAATAAAGCCCTGGAAGGAGGTCAAGTGTGTTACCGGGAGGCAGTTCGTTTCATATGAAAGGGCACATCTAGAGTTGGGGAAGAAGTGTTTCCTCACGCAAATCAGAAAAGTAAGTGGACTTAGCATAGTCTGGTCCATTTTTCATTGGCAGAAATCATTAGATGCATAGGTAAATAAAGCAAAAGTAAGATAGAAATATCTATTAATTCAAATGATTGGAACTGAAAAAAAAATGCATATACTCTCATTCCTAACAGAAGTGTGGCCACATGAGCTATATACATCATACCTGGAATTTGCTCATGGCATACTTATTTTAGTAATCTTTCCAAAGGTTTTAGTCATATTTTTATTTAACAAGTATAGCAGGAAAATTTCTACAGTCTTTTATTACATGAAACATAACCCTAGCCCAGGTTAGCTCTTTCCACTTCAAAACTGCATACTTTGTTTAATTATTATTGTATTAAAAACTATTTAATATTATGTCAATGAATAATTTGCATTGATTGAATGTTTATGTCCAGCACTGTGGTAATAAGCACTTTATAGGCATTGTCTATATTAGGTAGTCTTTATAACACCCTACAAAGTAGATTATTATTCTAATTATTTTGCAAAAAAGAAAACTGAGTCTAAGATCACTTAAGTAACTTGCTGAAAATCATGTAGCTAGTAAATGGCAGTGCTGGGGTTACATCTCTAGTGAAACATATTCTAAAGCTATGTGTTTTACTGCTTGTCACATATACTTGCATCTTGTGTTTTACCTAGATTAAAAGTGTTCTAAAACAAGAATTATGTCTTACATTTCTTTGAGTATCTCCTATAGCATCAGATAAATGACATTGAGTCAGCAAGTAGTTATTGAGCCACCCCTAGGGCTAGCACACAATAAATTATCTTTTTGAATTGATAAAACTTAGTGAAACTATTAATCCTAAATATTTACTGTAAATATTTAAGAAAGTCTTTACTTTGAAAATGTTCCAATTTCTTTGTCTCTCAGTCTTTATTGTATTTTATGTAGAGCAGTGTGGAGAAGGAAATGGCAACCCACACTAGTATTCTTGCCTGGAGAGTCTCATGGACCAGAAGAGCCCGGGGGTGGGGGGGCGGGGGACTCCAGTCCATGGGGTTGCAAAGAGTTGGACATGACTGAAGCAACTGAGCATGCATATAAAGAATTAGAAGATATATTATTTTTCCTTATGGAATATAAATTAAAAGAATATATAAACCTTTTTAACCTACCATATATGTATATGCTATAAAAACAGATACCACAATCTGCTATTATGGTATTTATATGCAAGTGTCTACCATATTTTGGAGAGGTATAAATATTGAATGATAGTGGGCCTCAAAACAGAAAGACTTTTAGATTAATGAGTATATTACACTAGATCACCAACTAGGTCAGTCTTTTATAGACATTCACAGTATCCTCTAAAAGAGTCCTCAGGTAGTAGACCTGGGCACCTCTAAAATATCCTAATCATAGTTCTTCTTGCCCTCTTAGTTTTAAATGTTACACATAACAAGTGTTGTGTTCAGAGCTAAGTGTTGGTATAATGCACAAGTAGGTAGATAATGTTTGCTTTTTATGGAGCTTACATCCCAGTGGGGCCAGAGACTTTACAGAAGCAATTACAGTAGAATATAGTAAGTGCTATAATGGGGTAACTGCAAGCAGTACGTAGGAAGGTGCTTAAGTCAGATTGGAGATGTCATGATGACTTGTCACAGGAAATAATATTCAGACTGAGATCAGAAAGCAAAGCTACAGTTAGGGGAAGGAATAGAGAAGAAAAATGCTTTAGGCACAAGGGAACAAGAGGTACAGATGTCTCACACATGCGTGTGTGTTTAGTCATGTCCAACTCTTTTGTAATCCTGTGGACTGTAGCCTTCCAGGCTCCTCTGTTCTTGGGATTTCCCAGGCAAGAATATTGGAGTGGGTTGCCATTTCCTCCTCCAGGGGATTTTCCCGGCCCAGGGATCGAACCCACATCTCTTGCATCTCCTGTACTGGCAGTTGGATTCTCTACCACTGGTGCCACCTGGGAAACCCACATATGTTTAGGTGTGGAAAAGAATGTTGTATTTTGGAAGAGCAAAAATTGTATGGCTGGATGGGAGTGGGCAAAGGGCCATAGGAAAGAATGAAGCTAGATCTGTAGGCAGGCTTGTGTCTGTTACTCAAGGATTTGTAGACTGAATCCTAAAAGCATTTGGGTACCATTTTAGGTTTTAGTAGTAACCTGATCGCATTTGCATTTTAGTTGTTTAGCAGTGTGCGTATGTGCATGCTCAGTTGTGTCTGACTCTTTGTGACCCCTTGGAGTGTAGCCTGCCAGGCTCCTCTATGCAAGGGATTCTCAAGGCAAGAACATTGGAGTACATTGCCATTTCCTTCTCTTCCTGCCCCAAGGATTGAACCCACATCTCCTGCATTGTTGGCAGATTCTTACCATCTGAGCCACCTGGGAAGCCCATTCAGTAATGTACTGGGTATCTAGTATGTGCCAGGTCTTATGCTAGACACTGGAAATGCAATCACTGGTGAATAAAGAACACACTACTCCTGACTAACAGCCAGACAAACTGACAATTAGGTTGAAGATAGTGTAGATGCAGGGGAGAAAGCTTATGAATATGTCAGATATGCAAGCAAGTAATGTCATTGCCTAAATCAGTGTCAGTGAGATAGTAAAAGATGAGTGGTATTTAGAGGAATTTGGAGAGACAGGAAGAGGGAGGAGTAAAGAGAGACATCCAGGTTTCTGTACTGTTCCTATTTGCTGATCCTCATCTCTTTGTATTACTAAATGTGAAATCCATGAGGACAGAGATTTTAATGTGTTTTATTTTCTGCTGTATTTCTATAACCTTGAACACTTGATAGAGTCTCATTAAATATTTATAACTGAATAAATAGCTTTATTTTAGTTTTAATATGAATAATTTTGGGGTGACCACTTCTTACCTTTTTTTCTGGATAAATTTCATTGAGCTTAAATAACCCTTAAAGTAAGAAAGCATTAGTCACTCAGTCGTGTCCGACCCTTTGTGACCCCATGGACTATAGCCCGCCAGACTCCTCTGTCCATGGAATTCTCTAGGCAAGAATACTGGAGTGGGTTGCCATGCCCTTCTCCAGGGGTTCTTCCAGAATCAGGGTTTGTACTCGGGTCTCCTGCTTTGCAGGCAGGTTCTTTACCATCTGAGCCACCAGGATCTTGTCTAAATACCCTTAAGATCATCAGTAAATGCTCTCAAATTTCTAAATTTCCATTCCTAAGTTTCTAAGTTTTATTAAATTTAGAAATAATTAGTGTTAAAGTGGAAGGATTTTAGAATTACATTTCATTATAAAACATATGTATCTTTATAAGTAATATAGTGAGTGAACAATATAAAATGTATAACTTTTAAACCGTCTTGCATATAAAAAATACTGAGGTATCTAGAAATTACCAGTGTGTTTTTTGCTTTTTTTTTTTTGTGAGTGGGGAAAGGTGATTTGTTTAGGTACATGGAATGCAAATTTTAGTAGAAAAAACAATTAGAAATAATCCGTTAGTGAAGCTGTCTAAAATTCCCCTTTAGATGTCCCTGTTTGGATGAGGAATTTCTTGAGAACTCGGTGCATGGTTCTTGACTGTTAGAATATGGTTGCTTTACATGGGTACAATTTCTATGACTAATTTTAATTGGAGGTATAAGTTGTGAAAGAGAAACCTCTAAGGAAATGTTAAATTGTTGTGTTTTCCTATTGCCTTCTCTATGATTTTATATCACTCTGTGCCTCAGTCATTACATTTCAACCATCCTGGCTTTTTCTGATTTTTAAACATTACACATTTTCCCACCTCAGAGTTTTGTGCTTGCTGTCATTTTGCTTGGAATGTTGGTTGGCTCCTTTTCACTCATGTCTTGATTTAAACATTAGGTTTCCTAGACACCTTCCCTGCCCTTCCAGATCATTTAGACTTTATCCTGCTCTCATTTTCTCGTGGCATTTACTACTCTTTTATGTTATTCTATTTATTTGTTTGTTTTTTATAAATATTGACTTTCTTCACTAGAATATTAGATACATGAGAACAGGAGACACTGTCTTAATCTCACCATATACCTAGAATGGCTCAAATATTTGTTGAATAAATGAATCTATTTTCTTAATAAAAACAAATATTTTGAATATAAAATGTCATGTTACACAGAAAACAGAATTTATGACATTAAATTTTAAAAATTTTATTAAATCTGTGAATTAATATAGTATGTAATATATTACATTCTAAAATATGGCTATTACAAAAGAGTATTTATACTATCATTTCAATTCTGTGGAAAAGGAAATTGGGAGAAATGAGAAAAGTTGATATTTTAGTAAGTTAACAGGCTTGTTTAGGTTTCAGATTTTAAAAATTTCTGTTATATTTATATACTAAAATTAACAGTTGTGAAAATTTCATATGAACACTTACAGAACTAAATAATTTAAAAGTTACCTCACACTATGAATTCCACTTTAAGTTTTAATGTCATTAAATTGCTAATTTAAAGTTACAGTGCTAGTAGGGTAAGAATTAAAGTTTTAGGTTGTTGTACCTTGTGTGAGTACATAGAACTGCTAGCAAATGTTCTATTTCATATATCACGGACTACAGAGGTAAGTAATTTCTAACCAAACAAACTGATTAATCATCAAGAGCAGTGTATAATATTTAGCTCCCTCTTTCTGTCCTCAGGTTTCCTTTACCGAGTCATCCAGCTGCACCTCCTGAACATCTTAAAGAACCTTTGGTATACATGAGGAAAGCACAGGTTGGCTGTTGTTCATTTTAATTTTATTATTCCATACCAAGTTATATAATTCAGAATGAAAGATCCTTATTAGCATTAGGACTATATTTATTATGTGAAAGACTGGATAAGGACTACTAAAGTGATGCAAATAGTATTTGCATGCGCTTTCCATTCGGTAACCAAAGTAACACTTACTTAGTTCCTATAGTAATTCTAAAAAAAGTACTGAGTAGAAGGGAAAAAAGTCCTGTACCATACTGGCCTAAGATTTAAACTATGATATAAGTATTATGTACCGATTTGTTCCTCAAGTTCTGTGATATTAAAGGAATGAATAGGGAATGAGCTGACTCACTCTTCCCCTAAAATTTTGGCTTTTGACAACAGTGTTACTGATAGTGTATTTGAAATATATTTGTTTTCACAACAGGTTGTTACACACTAGTTGTATTCAGTTGCAGAATCCAAATGAATCCTGTAGTCTAAGATGAACTGAAAAACAACGAAAAGTAACTTTAAAAGAATAAAATAAAATAGTTTAAATAGAAAGACTATAAAAAGCTATTAAAATAGAAACAATAAGCTGTCTAAATGCCCCTAATTCTTTAGCTGGCCTTTGCCTTTCCCTAGCCTTGTCTACCCGCCTGTGAGGTAGGACTGTTCATGAGCCTTCCTCACAGTGCTGGGGACCCTCTGACTGCCACTGCTGAGGCTTTAATGGACGTCATAAGCGGACCTTCTTTCTCCATCGTAGTCGCAGAAACTATTATGAAAAATTTGAAATACACCCTGGAGAACTCCCATGAACCCACCACCCAGCTTCAGCAATTACACATTGGTTCTGCTGCTCCTGGGAAGTGTTCTCTGCTTCGAGTTACTGTGTTTCACCTGCTGGATGTCAGGCAGATTTTTAGTTTTCTGCTTTCATTTTCATTTTAAAAACCCTTGAAATCGGAGGGTGAAAGGAAGTGATATAAACAAGAAACATGGAGATATTTGAGGAGGTATTACTGTGTAGTATATTTCTATCTCTAGGTAGTATTAATACATTGGTATTAATGTGTAGTATATTTCTATCCCTAGGTGGTATTAATACTTTGGTATTGCTGTGTAGTATTTTTCTATCCCTAGGTGGTATTAATACTGTGTAGTATATTTCTATCCCTAGGTGGTATTAATACTTTGGTATTGCTGTGTAGTATTTTTCTATCCCTAGGTGGTATTAATACTGTGTAGTATATTTCTATCCCTAGGTGGTATTAATACTTTGGTATTGCTGTGTAGTATATTTCTATCCCTAGGTGGTATTAATACTGTGTAGTATATTTCTATCCCTAGGTGGTATTAATACTTTGGTATTGCTGTGTAGTATATTTTTATCCCTAGGTGGTATTAGTACTTTAGGACCAGCAACCAGATGGTAGTTACTATCGGTGTTTCATAAAGCATGATCTTGAAATGATGCATGTATGAAAGAATTGTTTGGTCTTTTATTATAAAGGTCTGAACTCAAGAAAATAAAGCTAAATATCTAGTTCTAAGGGGTTTTTTGGGCAAAATTTGAAAATTTTGAACCTTTTAGAGAAAGTATCAGTTTTAGCATGTGTAAAAATCAAAAGTTGGTTTCCTATTAAGACTGAAGAGGTGAATAATAGGTCTATTCTTAAAGTCTGCTGCTAGTTGCTGAGACTGTGTATGAATGGTAAGTGTATGTATATGGATGGTATTCCTTTCTCTTCTTTCTAGGCTTACCCACTAGATCAAGAGTTGGCATGCTACAGCCCATGGGCCAGATCTGCCCTGCTACCTATTTTTGTATTGTGGGGAAGCTAGGAATTTTTTCTTTTTTTCTACATTTTCAACTGGTTGAAAAATCAAAAGAAGAATACTATCTTGTGACCCATGAAAACAATAGGAGTTAATAAAATATATTTACTAGAAAATAGGCATGCTCCTTTATTTACATGTTGTCTATGGCTGCTTTTGCAATACAGTATCAGAGTGAAGTAGTTGCATTGGAGACATTATGACCTGTAAAGTGTAAAATTTTTAACCACCTACCCTTTTACAGAAAGTTTGCAAATCCCTTGATTAAATTATTCAGTACTTTAAAAGCATGAACTGTGCTTTTATCCTCAACATCTAAGCACAGCCTCTGGCTCATAGAACACTCTCAGTAAATGTTTGCTGAAATGCAGTTGACTCTTGAACAACATGGGTTTAAACTACATGGATCCACTTATATGTGGATTTTTTATTCAGTACTAAATACTACAATACTACACTATCCTGGGTTGGTTGAATCTGCAGATGTGGAACCACAGGTATGGAGAGCCAACTATCTGGTTATATTCAGGTTTTCCACTATGTTAAGGGTTGGCATCCCTAACCTCCAAAAAGTTGAGGGTCAACTGCAACTGGTTCTTCAACCATGGTCATAGTAAGTACCTCCTCCACCAGTTAGGGTTGGCTTGCCTTCCCATCTGTTCTTCTCGTTCTTTACCTTCCTGATCTGTCAGGCAGTTCTCTGCTTTGTGTGAAAGCTGCCTAGTCTGGATTGAATGACTGCTGTTCTGTCATGTTCTGTCTTCCACCTCATGCCTTTTACCCATCAGATTTCTGCTCTGACAGGCATTTTAGTCCTCGGCCTAAGGCTGCCTCTGCCGTCTACTGTATCTCTTCCCCTAAACTGCTGAGTACTTAGGGAAGAAATCATATACCATTAGTTTAGTCTAAATCCATTTATTTATCTTTCAGTGGGTTCATTTTGCTGCGTCTCAATCCTTTTATTATTATCTGCTTTTGATGGTCAATACCAAAATCAGATTGATTATATTCTTTGCAGCCAAAGATGGAGAAGCTCTATGCAATCAGCAAACACAAGACCAGGAGCTTCTTGTGGTTCAGATCATGAACTCCTTGTTGCAAAATTCAGACTTAAATTGAACAAAGAAGGAAAAACTGCTAGACCACTCAGGTTTGGCCTACATCAAATCACTTACAATTACACAGTAGAGGTGACAAATAGATTCAAGGGGTTAGATCTGATAGACAGAGTGCCTGAAGAACTATGGATGGAGGTTCATGACTTTATACAGGAGGCAGTGATAAGACCATTCCCAAGAAAAGAAATGCAAAAAGGCAAAATGGTTGTCTGAGGAGGCCTTACAATTAGCTGAGAAAACAAGAGAAGCTAAGGGCAAAGGAGAAAAGGAAAAGATACACCCATTTGAATGCAGATTTCCAGAGAATAGCAAGGAGAGATAAGAAAGCCTTCCTCAGTGATCAGTGCAAGGAAATAGAGGAAAACAACAGAATGGGAAAGACTAGAGATCTCATCAAGAAAATTAGAGACACCAAGAGAACATTTCATGTCAAGAAGGGCACAATAAAGGACAGAAATGGTATGCACCTAACAGAAGCAGAAGATATTAAGAAGAGGTGGTAAGAATACACAGAAGAATAGACAAAAAAGATCTTCGTGACCCAGATAACCACGATGGTGTGATCACTCACCTAGAGCCAGACATCCTGGAATGGGGATGTCAAGTGGGCCTTAGGAAGCATCACTAGGAATAAAGCTAGTGAAGATGATGGAATTCCAGTTGAGCTATTTCAAATCGTAAAAGATGATGCTGTGAAAGTGCTGCACTCAATATGCCAGCAACTTTGGAAACTCAGCAGTGGCCACAGGACTGGAAAAGGTCTGTTTTCGTTCTAGTCCCAAAGAAGGGCAATGCCAAGGAATGCTCAAACTACTGCACAATTGTAATTCATCTCACACACTAGCAAAGTAATGCTCAAAATTCTCTTAGCCAGGCTTCAACAGTACAGGAACCGTGAACTTCTAGATGTTCAAGCTGGATTTAGAAAAGGCAGAGGAACCAGAGATCAAATTGCCAACATCTGCTGGATCATAGAAAAAGCAAGAGTTCCAGAAAAAACATCTACTTTTGCTTTATTGACTATGCCAAAGCCTTTGACTGTGTGGATCACAACAAACTGTGGAAAAGTCTGAAAGATGGGAATACCAGACCACCTGACCTGCCTCCTGAGAAATCTGTATGCAGGTCAGGAAGCAACAGTTAGAACTGGACATGGAACAACAGACTGGTTCCAAATGGAGAAAGGAGTACGTCAAGGCTGTATATCGTCACCGTGCTTTTTTAAACTTATATGCAGAGTACATCATGTGAAATGCCGGGCTGGATGAAGCACAATCTGAAATCAAGGTTGCTGAGAGAAATATCAATAACCTCAGATATGCAGATGACACCACCCTTATGGCAGAAAGCAAAGGAGAACTAAAGAGCCTCTTGAAAGTGAAAGAGGAGAGTGAAAAAGTTGGCTTAAAACTCACCATTCAGAAAACATGGTATCGGTCCCATCACTTCATGGCAAATAGAGGGAAACTGGGTATCAGATCCTTGGGAATTCTCCTTAGTATCTTCCCGATTTTCCTATACATCTAAAACTCTTGTAAAAAGTCAAGTCTACTTAAAAGAAAAAAACAGTGGAAACTTTATTTTTGGAAACAGTGAGACTTTATTTTAGGGGGCTCTGTTTTTGGGTTGCCATTTCTTTCTCCAGGATTTACCCTTCTAATATTTCTCACTGCCTTCTAGAAAACCTTCTATGACTGCCAGTTGCCTAATAAATGATGTTCCTACTCCAAAGCCCACCATTTAAGGGTTTTTACTATCTGTCCCCAGCAGAGACTATTCCACTCCATCAGTCTCTGCTGTCTTATAACTGCCCTTGTGCCCATCCAAGTGAAGCATTTTGCCTTTCCTGTTGCATCTTTAACACTTTTTTGTTTTGCTGTCATGGAAAGCCCTCTGCCTGTTCTGTATTATGTAAATCCCATTTATTTTGTGTTAGCTTAGATGGCATCTCATCTCTGAGGTTGTTATTACCCCTGTTGAAAGGATATCTCCTCATTTGAACTCTGGTAGCATACTATCCCTGGAGGAGGGCCTGACAATCCAGACCTTTATGTAGCAGAACCTTAGTAAGTTTATAGTGAATCAATAAGAAAAGGCATTTCCCATCTTTTCTTACAGTATTTATTTAACAGATGTTTACTGAATGCCTGTGAGTAGAAGACACTCTGCTGTGTGCTGTGGAGATTCAGAAATAAATTAGACTGAGATTCTGCCTTCAGGAAACTACATGATTTGATAATTGAAATAAGACTTGGACACATGTATCTGTAACACAAGGTAGAAAGTGCTGCCTGCCAAAGAGAAGGTGGCCAGGAAATCTGGGCTGATAAGGGGAAGATGCTTCTTTTACTGCGTCAGCCTTTTCCCGAGTGTTCTATGCCGAATCCTCACCCTGAGAGATGCTCCACAAAGGGGGGTTCCAGGGACGAGTAAGTTTGCAAATGGAAGCACACATTGCCTTCCTCTTATTGAATCACAACTTATTTTATTTTTTTTTTGGTAGACTTGATTTTTTACAAGAGTTTTAGATGTATAGAAAAATCGAGAAGATATTATGGAGAATTCCCAGGGATCTGATGCCCAGTTTCCCTTATTAACTTCTTACATTACTGTGTACATTCATTACACTTAGTGAACTGATATTAATACCATAGCTAAAGTTCACACTTTATTCAGATTCCCGTAGTTTAAACCTCGTGTCCTTTTTCTGTTTTAGGAACCCATCCGGGACACCACATTGCATTTGGTTGTCATGCCTCCCTAGGCTCCTCTTGGCTATGACATTACTCAGACTTCCCTTGTTTTTGATGACCTTGACAGTTTTGAGAAATACTGGTCAGGTATTTTGTAGAATATCCCTATCTTGGAATTCGTCAGATGTTTTTGTCATGATTAGACCGGGGGTTGTGAGTTTTTTGAAGGAAGATCACAGACATAAAGTGCCATTTACATTCATTAAATTGTATCATCATTTATACTATCAACATGATATATCACTGTTGATGTTGACCTTTATTGCCTGATTGAGGTAGTATTTGTGAGGTTTTTCCACTGTAAAGTTACTCCCCCTCACCCACCTTAGATGCATGCTATACTCTCTGGAAGGAAGTCACAGTTCATACTTAAGGAAGAGAAATTATGTTCCACCTGCCTGAGTGGGGGAGTATCTACAGAAATTATTTAGAATTCTTTTGCATCGAAGACTTGTCTCCTCTCTCCCATTTATTTACTTATTCAATCATTTATTTGTATCAGTATGGACTCATGAATATTTATTTTATACTTTGGTTTTTAATCTAATGCTCCTTAATTTTGTTGCTTACAATTTCTTTTGGTGTGTTAATAGCTCAGAGAGGCTCTTCAGTAGAGAAACAGTTTAATTTTTATTTAACCTAGTGCTGTTCAGACTTATGTGAGCTATTTCCATGTAAAGTACTTTGGAAACTACTTTGCTACACCTTTCACAGAAAGCAGTATTTGAAGAAATTTATATGCAGTGTGATAAATATAAGTTCACAAGTTTTCAAGTGAAATAATAGTAGTAAGCACATAGAGCTCTAATTATGTGCCAGGTACCATTCAGGTATTCACTCATTGAATATTTATGTCGACTTTGTGAGATGAGTTACATTTATCGTCTCAGAGAGTGCCAGTTTCACAAAACTACTAAGTGGAAGACTTGGAATTTGAACTTGGACAGCCACTCCAGAATCTGCACTACCTGATTCTATTCAGCCTATTTCTGTATCCAGTCCAGAGATGCTCAGACAAACTCAGGATGAGCTGTGTGATTGAATTTATCCTGTTTTCTGTCAATCCAGTAAGCTTAGTAAAGTTGAGACTTTTGCTAGTTTCTTATTACTTCAATTCTCATCTGCTTCCTAGCTGGTCTTTCTGCCTTCTGTATTGCCACGCCATTTCTTAAAACTTCCAAGACTTTTAGCATAGAGCTTCAGTTCCTTACTTTTGCTTAAAAATCTATACATTATTTTGCCCCATTTTACTGTTCAAGTCTCATCTCTTGCCTCCTCTTACTGTCCCTCCCCTTCCTGCCGCACCTGCTGCCATTTCCACGCACATGTACCTTCTCTCTCTCTTCATCTCCTTGGTGTCCTCCGGCAGGAGAACCAGTGCTCATAACATCACTCCTTCCCCAAACTGCCTCCCCTCAAACCCTGCATGTTTCTGGCTAACTTCTACACATTCTTCAGGTGTTGGGTTAGGTGATGGTTTCTTTAGGAAGGCTTTCTGACCCCTCGCTCTCAGATACTCAGATACTTTTCCTGTATCTCCAGTCCTCCACATGAGAGTCGCCCTGCCTTTCCTACCACAATACTTGGGTTGTCTGTATCATCATTAGATGATGTCTATCTCTATCTCCCAATTTATCCCTCCCCTCACTTATTCCCTGGTAACCATAAGTTTGTTTTCTCTTATTTTCTTTTCTGTGAAATTTTTTTCTTAAGTAGTTTCTCTGTATATTACATCTAACATTAAATTTAAATTTGGTAAGTTGAAATAGTAAGTGGGATAGTCATTTAGAGAACTGTGATTTATCACTTAAAATTTTACTTTGTTGAAACACCTGAAGAGATGTTTTTGTCAGAGTGATTTTTTAAAGAATAAGATAAATATGCTTCAGAATATCTTATTAACATATAATAATAGAAAGTATCATTCTATTTTAAATGGACTTTATGTCTGAGTTTTTAGTAGGTTTTATGCTGTATTAAAATTATGTATTGCAGTCTTACAAATATGTACAGTATATATTATGAGCCACACATTGATGTCTTTTGTAACTTTTTTTTTTATATCTGAAAGTTATTTTCTTTTTATCAACTCAAGAGTCCTCTTATTAGTGGTTGAAAATGAAAATTTTTGTAATCATAATTCAATACCTAGAAATTTGGTTATTTTATATAATAGGATACATAATACAAAATGAGGGATTGGATTTTTAATCATTATGCAAGTTTTATTTTTATGGTAATGACTGAATTAAGATTCAGTTCAGTTCAGTCGCTCAGTCATGTCCGACTCATTGCGACCCCATGGACTGCAGCACGCCAGGCTTCTCTGTCCATCACCAACTCCCAGAGCCTACTCAAACTCATGTCCATCACATTGGTGATGCCATTCAACCATCTCATCCTGTCATCCCCTTCTCCTCCCACCTTCAGTCTTACCCAGCATGAGGATCTTTTCAAATGAGTCAGTTCTTCACATCAGGTGGCCAAAGTATTGGAAGTTCAGCTTCAGCATCAGTCCTTCCAGTGAATATTCGGGACTGATCTCCTTTAGGATGGACTGGTTGGATCTCCTTTCAGTCCAAGGGACTCTCAAGAGTCTTTTCCAACACCACAGTTCAAAAGCATCAATTCTTTGGCACTCAACTTTTTTATAGTCCAACTCTCACATCTGTACAGGACTACTGGGAAAACCATAGGTTTGACTAGACAGACCTCTGTTGGCAAAGTAATGTCTCTGTTTTTAAATATGCTGTCTAGGTTGGTCATAGCTTTTCTTCCAAGGAGCAAGTGTCTTTTAATTTCATGGCTGCAGTCACCATCTGCAGTGATTTTGGAGCCCCCAGAAATAAAATCTGTCACTTTTCCCATTGTTTCCTCATCTATTTGCCATAAAGTGTTGGGACCAGATGCCATGTTTTCTGAATGTTGAGTTTTAAGCCAACTTTTTCACTCTCCTCTTTCACTTTCATCAAGAGGCCCTTTAGTTCTCCTCCGCTTTCTGCCATAAGGTTGGTGTCATCTGCATATCTGAGGTTATTGATATTTCTCCCAACAATCTTGATTCCAACCTGTGCTTCATCCAGCCCAGCATTTCACATGATGTACTCTGCATGTAAATTTAAATAGATAGGGTGACAATATACAGCCTTGACGTACTCCTTTCTCCATTTGGAACCAGTCTGTTGTCCCATGCCCACTTCTAACTGTTGCTCCTTGACCTGTATACAGATTTCTCAGGAGGCAGGTCAGGTGGTCTGGTATTCCCGTCTCTTTCAGAATTTTCCACAGTTTATTGTGATCCACACAGTCAAAGACTTTGGCATAGTCAATAAAGCAAAAGTAGATATTTTTCTGGAACTCTCTTGCTTTTTCTATGAACTCTCTTGCTTTTTCTCTTGGCAATTTGATCTCTGGCTCCTCTGCCTTTTCTAAATCCAGCTTGAACATCTGGAAGTTCATGGTTCCTGTACTGTTGAAGCCTGGCTAGGAGAATTTTGAGCATTACTTTGCTAGTGTGTGAGATGAGTACAATTGTGTGGTAGTTTGAGCATTCCTTGGCATTGCCCTTCTTTGGGACTGGAATGAAAACAGACCTTTTCCAGTCCTGTGGCCACTGCTGAATTTTCCAGATTTGCTGGCATATTGAGTGCAGCACTTTCACAGCATCATCTTTTAGGATTTGAAATAGCTCAACTGGAATTCCATCACCTCCACAGCTTTGTTCCTAGTGATACTTCCTAAGGCCCACTTGACATCCCCATTCCAGATGTCTGACTTTAGGTGAGTGGTGACACCATCATGATTATCTGGATCATGAAGATCTTTTTTGTTTAGTTCTTCTGTGTATTCTTGCCACCTCTTCTTAATGTTTTCTGCTTCTGTTAAGTCCATACCATTTCTGTCCTTTATTGTGCCCTTCTTGGCATGAAATGTTCCCTTGGTGTCTCTATTTCTTGAAGAGATCTCTAGTCTTTCCCATTCTATTGTTTTCCTCTATTTCCTTGCATTGATCACTGAGGAAGGCTTTCTTATCTCTCCTTGCTATTCTCTGGAAATCTGCATTGAAATGGGTGTACCTTTTCCTTTTCTCCTTTCCCCTTAGCTTCTATTCTTTTCTCAGCTATTTGTAAGGCCTCCTCAGACAGACATTTTGCCTTTTTGCATTTCTTTTCTTGGGGATGGTCTTGATCACTGCCTCCTGTACAATGTCATAAACCTCAGTCCATAGTTCTTCAGGCACTCTATCAGATCTAACCCCTTGAATCTATTTGTCACCTCTACTGTATAATTGTAAGGGATTTGATTTAGGTCATACCTGAGTGGTCTAGTGGTTTTCCCTACTTTCTTCAATTTAAGTCTGAATTTGGCTATAAGGAGCTCATGATCTGAACCACAGTCAGCTCCTGGTCTTGTTTTTGCTTACTGTATAGAGCTTCTCTATCTTTGGCTGCAAATAATATAATCAGTCTGATTTCGGTGTCAACCATCTGGTGATGTCCATGTGTAGAGTCTTCTCTTGTGTTGTTAAGGTTCTCATACTAGCTCCCTCTACCCCCACAATCTGGAGTTGAGGCAGCAAGTGGCAGAAAACTTATTAGAGGAAATTATTTTTAAGCTGAGATATGAAAGTTGAATTAGATTTATCCAGATAAATTTGGGATAAGAATGTTGAGGGTGGAAGTGGGTTGTATTGCACTAGCTAAAGTTTGGTCATGAATTATATACCCAAATATATTTGAAGTCCTGCATCTAAGAGAACTTCTTTACAGGAAAAAAGGAAAGAGAGAGAAAAAAATTGAAAACAAACTAGTAAACAGAATTAGTTTGGACTGTATTTTATGAAATTTATTAAGAGTATTCTTTTATTCTTGAAAACCTATTTCTATATATTTAGTAAACTAAGTCTTATGCATTTCATATTTCTTATAGATGATTTTTTTCCTGTTCATTCATTGCTTTGGCAGTTGTACCAAAATTTTTTAAATTCTTGCAGCATTACTAAGAGTAGGAATCTGTTCAGTTATTGAAAACTTATTATGTACTCAATAAAGTGTGATATGTAAAGGAAGAGATGCTGTGAGAATCTGTAGGCAAAGGCACTAATATTATCTGAGTGGGGGCCAGGAAAGAGCAGGCTTAATAGAGGTGAAGACCTGAATGGTGAATATAATTTATTCAGATGACATAGGAATAAGTATGTTGGGATAAGAGTAGAGCATGGAGAGTTTATTCCAGATAGAGAGTTATATATTTAGATACGTATGTTAATGAAGAAACTCTGAATAATGATAGCTGTAGTAAAAACTATCAGTTATTGAATGATTATTGTCATTGTGTCAGTGTTCAAAGTACTTTACATCTTTAATTTTTATATCAATCACATAAAGGAGGTATTATTATTCTACTTTTATTGACTGATTTTAACTGTCCTTTATGGATAATATAATATATAGTTATCTCCATTTCTCCTCATTTAGTCTAAATTTTGGAGCTTTGGTATTATTCTGTTTTTTGTGAGTCAGATGTGGCCTGTGCTAAAAGACCAAAAAATTATGGCATTTTAACTTGGCATTAAAAAAAATAATTTACTAAAGTATAGTATGTATGGATGATCAATTTATGACTGACCATTAAAGTTAACTTATTATTTCAAGTTTATGAGAAATATCAGGGACAGAGAAGAATGTAATTGATATGGTGAGAAAACAGTAAGACCAATCTAGATTGTGACACATTCCAAAAGACATCTGCCCTGGACTGCTCAAAAAAGCCAGTATGGAAAAGAAAAGGAGAAAAGCACTCTAGATTAAGCTATACAGAGAGAGACATAACAACCAAATGTAATGCATTAATTTTTAATGGATTCAGGATTTAAAAAGCTATAAAGACATTTTGGGGGATAATTGGAAATTTTTGAATATGGGCTAAGATGATATGAAATATTATTTTTAGTTTTCTCAGGTGTCATAGTGGTATTGTGGTTATGTAAGAGAAGGTTCTTATTCTTAAAAAATTCATAGTGAAGTATTTAGGGTGAAATATGTTTGGAAAAATTACAATATAATAATTTCTATAAAATTTTATTTTACTAGGTCGTTAATGGGAGTCCCAAGTATCAAAGATTTATAAAGTGCTTAAATATAGCTTACCTTTTTTTTTGAACTTTTTATTTTATTTTTTAATATAAATTTATTTATTTTAATTGGAGGCTAATTACTTTACAATATTGTATTGGTTTTGCCATATACCTTTTTTTTTTAATCTGCTATTTCCCCATCTGACTTATTGATTGATTTATTTACTCTATCTTCATTCCTATCCTCCACTAGAATGTCAGTTCCATGAGGATGGAGACATTTTGTTATTCACAGCTTTAAGGATAGTATCTGGCACATTGTAGGCAGTAATCAATATTTGTTGAGTAATCTAGTGAGTAAAGATAACCAATCTCAAGCAAATCCACCATTTCTATATAACTCATAATGTCTTTAATTTTAAAAAAAATCACTCTTGGCACTGTTAACCAAAAATAATAATAGACTGTTCCTTATGTTTCAGGGAAGTTGGGAAAAAAGAATTTTGAAGAGTTTAAATAGTATGTGCACTGAACTGAGTATCCCACTGGCACGAAAGGTACTTTTAACACTTAAGTATTTTATTGTGAACCATGTACTAGGAAGTATCGTGAAATTATAGAAGTATCATGAAAGGTACTTTTAACACTTAAGTATTTTATTGTGAACCATGTACTAGGAAGTATCGTGAAATTATAGAAGTATCATGAAATTATAGAAGTATTGTGAAGTTATAACTGTTAGGCAGATTTATCTTTTTTTGGTGACTGGTATACAGCTTTTTGAAACCAAAGTCTATAAAAGGTCAATTATGTGGGTGTAGTTTATATAGTTTTCTATTACATATGCTATGATGCTCTTTGTAAAAAAAAAAAAACAAAAAACCTGTATCTTGAGAATAAATATAGGCTGTACAGTACAGATTATTTGGAGATTTGTCTGTAAAGGTTATAAGTGCACTTTAAAAATTTTAATTACCTTTAGTCTCCTTACTTGAATGATTTATTATCTCTCCAGAACTATTCAGGTCTAATACTCAACATTTATCTGTAATTCTGGGCTTTGATAGGAGAGAGATGAAAAAGGAGAGAAAAGCTGCTTGAGGAATGTTCTGGATCTTTTATAGCTGTTCAAGAGTAGGAGAGAACAAGTTTCTCTTCACTTCATCCTCCCTACCACCTATTTATTCCCTGCTGTTGGACAAGACATAGTGAATGTCCATTGGATAATATCCAAGCACAAGTAACTGAAGGCACCAGAAGGATGGCGTGAAAAAAGGATAAATTTATATGAAAAACTGTCTAAATGTGTAGTATTGTGTAATATACTGTCTTTCATATAGGAAGATGATGCTACTGACTCACAGTCACACTCTCTTGGCCAGCCCCCTTGTGATGCATTTCTGAGATTGCTGGATGGGGTAAGAGATGTAGTATGTGGCTGAGGAGCAGTTTTTCTTTGTGAAATTTTACTGGCCAGTACATATCATTTACCTTCTATTTTAGACTCATTAGCACCATATTCTAACTGAGCCATTAAGACTATATACAACGTAATAGTTAAATAGTATTAAGTGTAATTCCCAGAAAAGCTAATCATATGTAATGAAATTATTTTTTCTTATGTTATGGTAGCTTATATAAGCTTTTAGATAAGGTATTGATTCTTATTTTTCAGCTGCATTGCTTAACTTCACAAAACGAAACCAATTTTAAAATTACCTTTTTTAGAGGCCAGTTGGAGAACAGAAAGAACTTCTCAATAAATGGAATGAAATGGGAACCGATGAACCAGGTGCATATGAAAAAAGTATTTTCAAAATGTGGTAGTGGGAAAAAAAATTGTCCTCTTAATTGTGGATCCAAAATAACAATAGTAACAAGTATTTTTAATAGCAACGTTCCCTTCTCACTAATTTATTATCATCTGTTATTTTTTTTTCTAAACTTCTACTTTGCAGTTTAAAATTCCCAGCTTTAGTCACTGTTCTCTGTTATTTTGAGAATATTTAAATCAGTTATTTTTTAAATCAGCATTTGAAAACATTTTTATGAAAGAATAAGTTAGAATCATTCAGTGGATATCTTAGGCTCATAATTAAGATAAATCTCAAGCTTTAATTACATTGAGATGTTAAAATATGTTACATTTTGAAGTTTTAAGACTTCTAAAATGTTTTTGAGAATTTATTTTGGTTCATCTTAATGTTTAAAATCGAGTCTCAATTTTAAAAACATTTAATGAGTGACAACTGTGAAATATTTACTGTGATAAATATATGTGTAAAATAATTATTGATATATATATAAAATAATTGTTTAGGTAGACATGCATATAATTCTTCACCACTCCTTCTTAAAAAAAAAGATGGGGCCTGGGTAGGGTGCAAGAAATTTTTAGCCACCATAAAGAAAGCAGTGTGTTATAGAATTTAAAAAGGGAGAGCAGTTCAGTACAACCACAAGATTCACTGAGAATTTATTGTTTGTATTCTAAGTACTTTGAGAATTCTCATGTAGAACTTTCATATTATATTGACATTGTTTTTCAATTCAATTACTAATGCTCCATTACAAATTTATAGAAGAGAGGACTCTAATTTCTTCTAGACTATGTCATCTAGACTGTCAAGGGAAGGGACTTTCTTTTTATTTTTGTTAGTATAGTGCTTAACAAAGTGTATGACAAATAATTGACTTTCTGCAAATGTTTGAATTAACCTAGCTGCATAACAATATGAAAGAACCATTATAATTTATTATTAAGAATTTGTATATTATAACTGAAATTCTGTTTTAATCTGTCTTATTAATTCTAGATTTAAGTCTTTTCAGACCTGTTTATGCACCTAAGGACTTTCTTGAGGTAGGTTCTATTGGCTAAATATATGTATATTAATGAGGTAAAAATGCAAAAGAAAAAAAAAAACATCTCCAGGCAGAAGAATCACCATGTAAGAAGCCCCAGAGCCATGAAAGCAATGGAATAACCTGATCAGATTTGTGTTTGGAAATTGCTCTGGGAAAATACATTGTAGTGTGGAAAGATTAGAGGGAAGTAAATCAAGAAGATTTGATTAAAAAAGTGACTGTAAATCATGTAGCCTGCTGGCTAGCACAATAGGTGCTCAGTGAATCTTTTCCTTTTTTATTTTTCTCCCTGTTGTAGTAGTTCAGGCAAGGTATGATAAAGGTTTAAACTCAGAGAACAGCATTCAAAATGGAAAGACATCAACAGACTTGAATTTAACAAGATGTGAATTTAACAGATTTTTTTAAAGATTTGGGAATTTATTATATCTAGGGAGTATGAGAAAAGGAAAAGATAAAGATGACCTTTAAGTGTCTAGATTGGATAACTGGGCAGAGTTAACTTAAGATACAGAATACAGAAAGAGACACAGGTCCATTAGTAAAGGGGATGCACTTAATTAAGTTTGAGAGGCATATTGACATTGAAGAGGAACTCTTTAGTAGGCAGTTAGAACTCACTAATTATTTTAATTCACCCATCTTTGATTCCATTTTTTTCCTCTTGTACCTTATATGTAATTCACCAGGAAATCCTTTCAGCCTTACCTTTGAAGTATGTCCAGAATCCATTCACTTCTTATCACCACCATTCCTATGTTGCTGATCCAAGCGGCCATCTCTTGTCTGGACTATTTCAGTAGCCTCTTAATTGCTCTCATTGCTTCTACACTTCCCCACCTAGAATTTGTTTTTAGCAGAGTTTCTAGAGGAAGCCTTGTAAATACTATTCTGAAGAAGCCATTCTTCTGCTATCCAGTGGCTTCTTACCTCATTCTACTTAAAACCCAAGTCATGACAGTGGCCTAAAACACCCTATTTGACCTGATACCCATCAGCTCTCTGAGTTCATCTCCTATTACTTTTCCCCCTGATTTGTTCTACTCCAGAAGCTTCAGCTTGCTTGCTTTCCCCTGGCTTTCTCCCCTTTGAGGGTCTTTGCTCCTTGTTTTCTCTGCCTGCATTGCTTTTCCCTGAGATGCTTGTGTGTCCATTCCCTCACATTCCCTTATGTCTTTGCTTAAATGTCATATTCTCAGCATAAACAATATGGTCAAGAGTACTGTAATAACTTTGGAGGGATACAGACCTATCATGGTGATAATTTCATAATGTAGCAAATGTCAAATTGCTGTTAGTACAATCTGAAACTAGCAGGTGTAACAGTGCTTAGCACGTAGTTTCTCAGTAAATAAGTGTTGAGTGAATGAGTAAATGAATGATTTAATCTTTTGCATTTCATTTTTTTTCTGAACCTGTTTTCTCAGATACAAGTTTGCCAGCATTGTTAGAAATTATTTTGGGCCTTTTAGAATTATAAACAGTCTCCTTTTAACTTAAAAGAGAAGTTACTTTGGTTTGAAACTGCCTTTACACTGCTAGTGTTATTTCTCTTAGATTATTAAAGGTTTCTCTCAAACTCATTCCTTTCCTAGCACTTAAATTTCATATAATTTTTACATAATTAACTTTATGTTTTCTCCTTAATAATCATAGCACTCTGTTTCCTTAAGGACTGTTGCTGAATTGATTCTTTTATTAGTCATGCTGAGAGTCTTCTTTAGCTAAAGAAAACTTTTCTATAGTCACTTCCTTATAGTTTCTGCTTTTCTAATATTTTTGTCTTTTCTATTGCCCATATAGTCATAATTTTTCTTTTCAATTCTATGTTTTTAAGTTTTCTATGCACTATGATCCCTTATTTTCATAATTAGACTAAAATTGTAGTGTGCTATATTAGTCTATATTTAACACTGTTGGTTCTTTGCTAAAACTTTTTTTTTAAATAAATTCCTTTGATATTTTTAGCTTCAATTTAGTGTTTGAAATTTTAGAAAACTCTTTTGCACTTGTGGTATATTTCATTTTGTCAACCATTAGTTATCAGGCTATTAATGCCTTCTTCAGATATGCTGGTGTTTCTGTCATTATATTCTTCTTCACTGAATTCTTGGTTTCTTTCCCTTCAGAATTGCAATTTAAAAATATTTTTGAAAATTATTATTATTTTCTCCCTAAAATGCATGTTGCTTTAAAAACAAGAAAACATATATAAGAAGAAAATTTAAAACAAAAATTACTCATAATATCATCATATAGCCATAAACACTACTGTAATTTTTAATTTAATAAACATTGTAGTGTTTATTAATTGTGGCATATTAAACTGTATTTTATGTAAATTAAACATAATATAGGTAATTTTCTCTACCGGAATGTTTAAGTAGTCTTAAACATCTTAAATGTCTAATATTGAATGTCTTAAAATAGTAAATGTATAATATTTTTCTGTTATAAACAATACTTCCTTTACCTTTTTTTTCTGCACTATCTCTGCAAGCAGTTTTAATTATTTCCATAATCATACTCGTAGAAGTGAGATTACTAGATTAAAAGATGTGCAAATATCCAAGATTTTTAATTTTGAAAAATATTTCCTGTTAGTTTGGCTTCTGAAAAAATTTTTTTTACCTTTGGATTTGATTTAGAAGCAATAACTTATGATGTTATTCCCCTGTCTTTCTATAAACTTTTCAGCATCTATTTTTAAAAGAGTTAGAGTTGGTTCTGAAGTTTTCCCTGGCAAATACTGAACTCAAGCAGTTTAAATTTTTCTGTCATTTTTCCTTGTAAAATATTATACTCAAACAAATTTTATTTTTTCTTAACATCAAAAAGTTTTTCTTTCTAACTGAAATTTTAACTTTTTAGTATTTTATTTGATAGATCGTCTTTTGGAATATTAAATTGAAAACATGTTTATGGTATCTTAACTTTTTAATATAATTTTATAGCTTTCAGAATGTAATTAAAGTATATGCATAACCCAAATAGTTTTTGATTTTGTGATGATATACTAAGAATATCACTGCCAATTTTATAAGTGTAAATTTTGTATAAAGAAAGTCACCAATTTCATTGGATTTGTTTTTAAAGGTATTAATTAATCTTCGCAACCCAAATTATGAAAATGGTGATTCTCTTAGTTTCCGGACTCATTTGGGTTTAATCCAAGTTCCTCTCAAAGTAAAAGACATCCCTGAATTGGTAAGTATAGGTACTTAAAACTAAATTAACATATTTTAGAGGGTAACCATTGGAAAAATACTTTAGTTCAACATGTATCTAAAGTAGTAGGATAATCTGCTCATTAAATAAATGAATAAAGTGGAAAATTTCTTTTTTATTGTAAATATGTTCTATAGAGAGTGAGTTGCTTTGCTAGTGGGATTAAAGGTGACCTTTCATTGACCTATAAATGCTTTTGCTTATTTCTTATTTTAATAAACAGCATAGACTTATAAGACCTGTTATTGGGATTTAGGTGCCTGATGTATAGCTATAAAACTGATTGAAACAAATTGTGAATTTTATTAAAAAATTTTAAGGAATATGCATTTCATTTATTTCAACCAACCTTTTTTTAATCTCTGAATATGGAAGACAATGAGGGAGATAAAAGAATATAAGATGAGTTAAAGACTATCTTTGCTGTGCAGATTGTCACATTTTGGTAGGGAAATAGTTTTAAAATAGAATAATTGTAGGAAAGTGGAGAGATTGCCTTACAAAGAAGTTAGTTAATTACCCCAAAATAGTAAGGAGCACAGAAATGTAAATATTGTCTTTGGTGAAACTAAGAAACAACTAAACTTTAAAGTATTAAGATAGAGAACTGATGGAAGAATGAGGAATGACTCAGACTTGAAGAAGGTCAAGCCTTATTGCTTCTGAAAGGTGGGAGGTATGGATGAGAAGTGTGATGGTAATCAATTTATTACCTTTCAGCTCTGAATCTACCTTTTTAAAAAACTGAACTATGGTTGCTTTACAATATTGTATTAGTTTTAGGTGTACAGTAGAGTGATTCAGTTACATACACACAGATACACTCACATATTGTTTTCCGTATTCTTTTCCATTATAGATTATTGTAAGATACTGAATATAGCTCCCTGTGCTATACAGTGAATCCTTGTTATTTATCTATCTTACATACAGTAGCGTATGTATGTTAATCTCATACTCCTAATTTATCCCTGCCTCCCTCTTTCTCCCTTTGGTGACAGTAAGTTTGTTTTCTATGTCTGTGAGTCTATTTCTGTTTTGTAAGGATGTTCATTTGTTTTATTTTTTGAGATTCTACATATAAGGATATAGTATTTGTCTATCTGACTTGCTTCACTTAGTATGATAATCTCTAGATCCATCCATGTTGCTGTAAATGGCACTATTTCATTCTTTTTCATGACCAAGTAATATTCCTTTGTATATCTATATACCACATCTTCTTTATGCATACATTCATCTGTTGATGCACACTTAGGTTGCTTCCATGTCTTGGTTGTTATAAATTGTGCTGCTATGAACTTGGAGTGTGTGTACATTTTTGATTTAGAGTTTTTGTCTTTTCTTGATATATGCACAGGAGTGGGATTGCTAGATCATATCATGAGTCTATTTTTAGTTTTTTAAGGAACTTCCATACTGTTTTCCATAGTGGCTGCACCAAATTACATTCCTACCAACAGTGTAGGAGAATTCCCTTTTCTGTACTCCCTCTCCAGCATTTATTATTTATAGACTTTTTGATGGTGACCATTCTGGCCATTTGTAGTTGGCAAACCTACCTTTTTTTTCTAACCCTGTTTTATTATACTGGAGCTGGACCTTGTAGACATTTCCTTTTTGCCAACTAGCTTGACATTAGGCTTTGTCAGTGGAGGATCCTGGAGAGACGT
Source organism: Muntiacus reevesi (assembly GCF_963930625.1). Taxonomy (NCBI): domain Eukaryota; kingdom Metazoa; phylum Chordata; class Mammalia; order Artiodactyla; family Cervidae; genus Muntiacus; species Muntiacus reevesi. The sequence goes on from NC_089264.1 coordinate 43,795,018, forward strand.
TGCAGGACCACAGTAGGGTAAGGGGCTCTCCATGTACGGAAGCCAGCAGATCAGCAAGCACAAGACCCGGCAGGATTCACCTGCGCAGCCCTTAGTCAGCCAGCTCCAGCCTGTACTCACTGGCAAGATTGTTCTTCACCTCTGGTCTGCATGTTCCTGGGCAGGAACACCCTCTCCTTTAAAGTCTGAATCTCAGTCTTGAGGACATGGGGGACCTTTCCTGAGTTCTTAGTTCTTTGGTTCACTCTCCTTCAGCCTAGAAGCCGAAGTTGCTTGCTGCACTTGTTAATTCTGTTTGTCCCTGTTCACACTTCTGATATGGTTTCTATTTCTTGACTGGACTGACTGATACAAGAAACCAGATGATTTTATCCCTGGAACTTTGCAAAGAATCAGGAATTGGAGATACCACATGTGATAGAAGGCATTGAGGAGACATAGAGCTGAAAATGGAGATTGTATAAAAGACTTTAGACTCCCAGACTTGTCCCATCCTTCATTTTCTGGCGACTCCTCCTCCCCGACAGGAGACCAGAGGTGTATATAATCATTGCAGAAAGGCCATGAACTCAGATACCTCAAATGTAGAGCTGAATAGGAATGAAGCATTGTATTGAAAACAGAAGAATTAAGTGAAGGTTGACCAAAAGAAAGAAAACAAAAGCTGGCTGTCTATAAAAATTTTTCAGAGTAAAGCCCATCATACTCTGCCCAGGCCTCAAAGGCAGAGCTTCCAGTCAGTTGTTCATTGCCTCAATCCAAAATATGACTGACCAGCCTAGGCTCTCCAGATACTTGAAATTTTACAATTTGAAAAGCACAGCTCAAAACTAAAACAGACCCTGCAGAGAAAAATAAGGAAGAAGAAATAGTCAGTTTATGAAATGAGTAATTTTTATGACCACCAATATAGTTACTTCAGGTTTGAATTTACATCTACACTTGCAAGATACAATGGGCCAAACCTGGTGTAAGGTTCAATTAGATTTGTAGAGAGGTACAGAACAGAAAACGTGGCATGTCAATATATCATGTAGATCTTCATTGGAAGTCCTTACAGCCTACCAGCTGCTACTTCCCAGCCCCTACAAGGAATGCTTGCAAATGGAAGTAACAAGGTTACATAGGCACAGCATAGGAAAATCTCATGCGCAATAGGAACCGTTTCTTGTAATGCACATGAGCACAGTTTCCAAGTCCTCTCAAGAGGCATACCAGGTAGCTAAGGCCTGTGTTTTCCAATAGGTTTCTATAGTCCACTTATAGTCCTCCATTTCAGATGAAATTTGCCAGTCAAGTGTCATATTTTTTTTTCAGTAAATTATATTGCTGGTTATGTAGCTGGCTTTCCTCTCAGCAACTTTCTTTTTTTCATAATCCAGTACATTTTCAGGGCAACAGTGCTGAGAGAAGGTAAATCCAAAGTAATCTTCACGTGGACAAAGAGGTTAACCTTTTGTTAACTGTATCTTCCCAATAGAAAACTTAAAACAATCCTTAATATTCTCAGAGAGAAGATATTACTCATGAAACAGAAACAGAATTTCATTAGAACAACAAAACAAGACATTAGAAAGTGAAAAAGAGCTTTTAGGAATCAAAAATATGATGTGCAAAAAAAAAAAAAAAATGAGTAGAGAGTTAGGGAAATAAAAAATATGGTGTGCAAAAAAAGTCAGTAGAAAGCCCAGGAAATCTCTATCAGAAGATAGTATAAAAGCAAAAAGCCAATGAGATGAAAAGTAAATGGGAAGAGGTCTTTTTAATTAGATGGTCAGTCCAGATGGGCTGACACCTGGCCGGTAGGAGTTCCAGAAAGAGAATACAGAAGCCAAGGAATTTAAAAAAACTTTTAAGAACTGAAAGACAGGAATCTTCATTATGAAAAGACCTACCCTAGTACCCAGTTCTGTGAATGAAAGAAGACCCATAGCAAGGCACCTGAAAAGAAGATGACTAAAAACTTTTTATGGAAGAACAGAGTGTATATAATGTTTCAGGCATCAGAGTGGCATCTGACTTCTCAGCAGGAAGACTGGAAACCAGAGAATTTTTAAGTAAAGCCTTTAAAAATCTGAATGATTTCAAGCCTAGAATTCTGTATATAACCACCAGTCAGTCAAATGTGAAGTTGAAGTATCTGTTTTCAGATGTACATGATCTAAAATATTCTAATTCATGGAGCTATTGGTAGAAATGCCCTAAAACAAGATCATAAACTAAAAGAGCAAAATAGAGGATCTAGGAAATGGGATTTCCAACCTAAGTGTAGAATAAGTTCCAGAATGCCAGTGAAGAGAATTTCCAGGCCAGTCTGTGCAACAGGACCAAAGCAGAGCAATCCCTATTGGAGCAGAAGCTTGTAGGGTTCCATGATGAGAACTAGCAAGAAAAACACCAAAAATATAGATGATCTGACCATGTGCTAACCATATGCAAAGCTATTGTGGAGGGTCTTTCAGAGTTGTGAAAGGGAGGAGGAAGAGGTAAATAGAGGAAATGTATAAGTGAAAAAGTGATTTAATTATGAACTGTATGGAAAAAAGTACAAGAAAGGAAACATATTTATAGCATACTACATTCTTCAGCAGTGAGTAATATTTAAATAATAATAACAAACTCTTAACATAGATGTAACTAAGCATTGATATATACTTATATTGGAATGATAGAGGGAGGAAAAGAGAATGTACTGAGCTAAAAATCCACATTTGTCACTAGAAAACTTAATAGTTATTTGAAACTGCTAAATTTAACATAGCAGAATGTACCTGTTACTTGAAATACGGATATATGTTTGTTTGTTTGTTTTTTGGCCATGCTGCATGGTTTATGGGATCTTAGTTGCCCAGCCAGGGATTGAACCCAGGCCCTTGGCAGTGAGGTGGATTCCTAACCCCTGGGCCCCCAGAGGATTCCCAAAATATGGATATAAATACCAGGAAAAATGCTGAAAGTGGTTGTTCCTGCTTAGTGGAATAATTATGATTGTGTGTATTTGTGTGTTGAAGAGGAGTGCATAAATAGGGGACTAATGTTTTGTTACTGTTGTTGTTAAGTCTTTTAGCTGACTTGATTTATGTTTAATGTACATAAAGAGAGCATAGCATGGTGGTTAGATAATTAGATTCTGAAGTCAGCTAACCTGGTTTAACCTCTTGCTCTACCACTCACTGGTTGTGTGACCTTGGGCAAATTTTCTTAATCTTGAGCTTTAGTTTTCTTATTCAATATACGAATAATAGTATCTCATAAAAGTATTGTATTGATCAATATCTTAAGATATGTTATGGGTTGACTTGTGGCCCCCCCTCCCCAAAGTTATGTTGAATCCTGACCTCCAGTACCTGTAAATGTGACCTCATTTAAAATAGGACCCTTGCAGGTGCAATGAAATTAAGATGATGTCTTACTGGAGTAGGGTGAGCTCAAAATCCAATATGACTGGTGTCCTTAAAAGAAGAGGAGAAGAGAGACTCATAAGGAGAATGTTGCATGGCAGGCAGAGATTGGAGTGTTGCATGCATAAGCCAGGGAGCATCAGCAATTGCCAGCAACACCAGAGGCTAAGAGAGACATGGAACCTTCTCTCCTGGAACCTTCAGGGAAAGCGTGATCTTGTTAACATTTTGAGCTTCTAGCCTCTAGAACTGTGAGAAACTGGGAGTTTCTGTTGTTTAAACTGAAAGGAAGTTGCTCAGTCATGTCCAACTCTTTGTGACCCCATGGACTGGAGCCTGCCAGGCTCCTCTGTCCATGGGATTTTCCAGGCAAGAATACTGGAGTGGGTAACCATTTCCTTCTCCAGGGGATCTTCCTGACCCAGGGATCGAACCTGGGTCTCCCGCATTGCAGGCAGACTCTTTACTGACTGAGCCAACAGGGAAGAACCGTTATGTTTTTTAAAGCTAGCCAATCAGTGGTACTTTTTTAAATGGCAGCCTTAGGAAATTAATATATAAATATAAAGCATATAAGTGGTCCTTGAAACATAGTAAGCAGTAAATGTTAAGCATTAGTTATACAACTTTCATAAAAAACAGTTTTTAAGACGCTATTTAAAAGATGTTAGAAGTCCTCTTCAGTTCAGTTCAGTTCAGTTGCTCAGTTGTGTCCTACTCTTTGTGACCCCATGAACCGCAGCATGCCAGGCCTCCCTGTCCATCACCAACTCCCGGAGTCCACCCAAGCCCATGTCCATTGAGTTGGTGATGCCATCCAACCATCTCATCCTCTGTCGTCCCCTTTAGGAGAGGTTTATACAAAAGGATATGGCTGTATAGAAGAGGAAGTAGCAGATTCTTCTCATGAAGTGTAGAAGGTCTTCTCAGAGGTACTGACATTTGATATAGTTTGAAGGCATTTGCTAGGTAAAGAAGCAGGGAATGATGATTTATGAAAAGGTTTAGCATGTTGTAAGTGGGGCTAATTATGCCTTCTGTCTGTCTGAGGGGACCTGGAGCTGGTGTAGATACATTCTTAGCTATTGGAGAATCACAATCCTGTGACCGATTTTCAAAAAACTGTGACCATACTTAATGTCTTCAGGTATTAGGGATAGTTGTTCCCATTTCCTGAATCATGTGGCTGGTGATAATGGTTCCACCTCCAGAGTGCTTGGTTTATCTGTAACCCTGGTCTGTCTGTGTGAGTACTGAACTTGGTGAGACTCAGTGAGTCTTATATGATCCTGTAATAGATGGCCCTCAAACCTAGCTCACAGTGTTATGCAGACTCATGCATATTAAAAAGGATTTTTTTTTAGGTATAGTTGATGTACAATTTTACATAAGTTTCAGGTGTACAACTTATTGATTCACAATTTTTAAAGGTGATACTTCATTTATAGTTATAAAATATTGACTATATTCCCTGTGTTGTACAATATATTCTTGTAGCTTATTTACTTTATATGTAGTAGTTTGTATCTCTTAATCCTGTACCTCTATCTTGCCAAAAGGGAATTTCTTGAAACTGAAATGTATTAACTCTAAAGAGAAGTTGCAGACTAATTCCTGTTCAGTCTTGCACAGGCAGCAGGTCGGAACTAGAGCTCAGAGGAGTGGTTCCCCATTTATTAACTCCCCTCTGTCACATGTCACTAAGCACTGTGCTAAGTACTGGAGGTGCAAATATGTGTAAGAGATAGGACTGTCTTCCAAGAGCTTCAGGCTAGTGAGGAAATGACCAGTACAAAGATAATTTCAATATGATGTAATTACATGCTTTGATAGAGGTTGCAGAAAAGGTAATGCATGTTCAATAAAGAAGAAAATCTGAGATTAGGACCCAGGGCTTCCGTGGTGGCTCAGACAGTAAAGAGTCTGCCTGCAGTGCAGGAGACCCTGGTGTAATCCCTGGGTCAGGAAGATCCCCTGGAGAAGGGAATGGTTACCCACTCCAGTGTTCTTGCCTGGAGAATTCCATGGACAGAAGAGCCTGGTAGGCTCAGACCCGACTGAGTGAGTAACACTTACACTACTGATATAGAATAAAAAATAGTCCAAAGCAGTACATTTTTACCGCTTTAGTTATCAAAAATTGGTAGCATAAGTTGTAGTGCTTTTTTAAGATATAGATAAAAATCAAGGTTTTAGTTAAAAGATTGAAATAAAATGGCATTTATTTAAAATCTATACAAAAATAAAATATATGTGTTATGCTGAATAACTGTTTTATGAGGGACACAAATCACTAATTTAAAAAAATCATAGGTAATTATGAAAGATTAAAACTAATTCCATTTTTAAAGAAGAAGGAAGTTTGGTTTTAGCAATTAGGATAGTAACAAAAGACTGAGGCAAGTATTAATAGAAATATTTAATTACTTAGGGAATAAAAATAATGTGAATACTGTGAGGTTCTTATGTATTTAAAAAAACAGACAAACAAGGTTACTTTCCTTAGACATTAGTAGATAAGTAGAGGAAGTCTGGAGAATAAATCTAATTTATTCTTATTTTAGCAGAGCACTTGATAGTCTAATTTTACTTAAAAATTAATTTAAGTTGTTTTGGATATTTGCAGTGTTTATTTGATTAAGAACTGAGTGAAGTACAGTACCATACAAGGCACAGATACAGAATTATATTGGTAATTTTAGATAATGAATTTAGAAAATAAAATTTATCAGCACTGCCTGTGCTATTTGTATATGTATGTTTAAGGAAAGATTTGAATGTTATTAGTTCTTCACTCAAAAGAATAATTATTCTTTACTTTCACTGACTAGTTTGTTATCTAAAATGGGAAAATTTTAGACTAAAGCATTACTATGTAAAGGTTCAATAATATCGTTTTCTTTTTTAGAAATTTAAATGAATCAAAGATTTATTTTACATTGTGATTTTCATTTAAGTTGATGTCTAGGTGAAGATATTTTTTTAAATAACGTGTAGAAAAGTCTGAGATGTATGGTAATTCTGTGTGTTATTTTTCAGAAAGAATTCTTTGTAGAACTTGGCTTGACTTCAGGACAGCTGGGTATAGATGACTCTACGCAAGTGCCTCCTGGTTAGTATTTCTCCCATATGGCGTATAATAAATGAAAACGAGAGTTAGGTTAAGGTTTATCTTGTCATTTCCAAATTAATCTAGTAACTTTTTAATATCTGTCAACTAACATGCTTTTTGCCTCTCCTTGGTTACTATTAATTATTGTATAGAATCTTGTATATTTATTAGCATTCAATTAGATATTGTCTTTTTATTTGAGGGTCTTTAAAACAATTTTGAAAACTCATAAGACATACATAAGTCATTTTGTTGGCAAAATTTTTCATTGGCAGCACTCATAGTTCCCTTTATTTGCTGTTACTATCTTTATTATTTTTCATATCACCAAGTTAACTGAACACTGACATTCTATCTTGTATAAACAAACATAGGTTTTAAAATTGGTATGTTTTCATCTAGAACATTTCCCCAATATCTCTCTTCTTGTGCCTAAATGCCTGTATTTTCATAAAAGACTGGATTAATATTTAATCATAATAAACAGGAAGTAAAAATTGACTTAAAATATGGAAGGTCTATATTGTTGTACTAATCATAATAGGAGTCAAGGAACTGTTCTTGTCATTTCCTCTGTCACCAGCTAGTTGTGTGACTTGGAAAATTCACTTTGTATTTCTGGACTTGTTTCTTCCACTATAAGATAAGGAAGTTAGCCACTTATTATTGTTGCTAATAATAATAATAATAATAAACAGTTATTGAGCATATACTATGTATTGCATGTGTTTTATATATAAAACAACTCTAGATGTAACTATTATTATCATTTTAAAACCTTTGTTACTGTATAATGCATATAGGAAAGTACATGTGTCCTAAGAGAATGGCTCAACAATTTTTATAATTGGACACTCCTATTAAATTACCACCCAGATCAATGAAATGAAGTCCTTTCCTACCCCCTTTCAATCTTGATCCCCTCTGTCAAAGATAACCACTGTTTTTACTATTCAAGTCTCATCTCTTGCCTCCTCATTCTGTCCTTTCCCCTTCTGCCACCTCCATCCCCATTTCCACATACACACATGTTCTCTGTCTCTAATCATATTTGAAAAACTGATGCAAATTTTTCAAGTGTCTAGATTGACGACTCTGCCTCCTCTAAATCTTCTACATCATTATCATCATCACCATCCGTGTTTATAGGATTTCAGCATATCTTCAAGTTCCTTGTTGGTAAGGGTTTCTCTATGCTCTTCTGTGTGGTCCTCAACATTGTCATCAGTTAATTATGTCAGAGAAACCTTCCCTACTAAACTTTCCTTGAAACATTCAAAATATTCTTGATTTCCACATCAATATTGGGGAAGTCCCTGAGTCACTGATTGCTTCATTCCAGAATGGCCTCCAGCGTGCATCCGGCTTTAGGGCATCTACAGCCTCTGCAGTGGACAAAATTGCATCTGCAATTGTGAAGCTCTTTCGTAAATTGCTACTGTGGCTGCTGCTGCTGCTACTGCAGGCAGGGTTAGCATCCAGGGCAGTGGGGAACCTTCTGCAAGTGAGGTGGATGTAAAATCACCTGGATGCACCGCTGCAGCGGTGACAGAGAGTTAGGAAACAGGAGCAGCATTCCACATTCTCGTTGGTGAAGCAGAGAGATTGGGGTTGACCAGGAGCATTCTCAGCTAAGAGGAGGACCTTGAAATGGCAGCCCCTTCCCTTCATGCCTTTACTTCAGGAATGAAGCACTGGTGGAACCTCTCCAAGAACATGATGGCCTTCACCCAAACCTTCTCGTATTGCCAGAACACGGGCCAGCAATTTCTGTTTTTGTTCTTGCGGGCCTGGGGATTGCTTGCTCAGTAGATGGAGCCTGGCTTGATCACGTGACCTGCTGCATTGCCACACAGCACCAGAATAAGGTCATCTTTCCAGGTCCTGAACCCTGGGGCTTGCTTTACATTCTTACGGAAATAGGTGTTATTGGGCATCCCCTTCTAGGACATACCCACTTCATCACAACTGAAGACCTGCTCCGGAAGGTAGCCTGTCTCTTCTGTAAGTTTTCTGAGCTGTCTGGGAACGCTGAAGCTGTCTGGGCATCAGCTAGTGTTGATTCTCCCATGATCTCTGAGTTCTTGTGGCTGCAGCGCTTCGCAGAGCTAGCCAGCCAGCCCTGTGAGCCTCAGACTCGGTTCTCTGCAGCCCCTCACAGTGGTGTCACAGAGGCCCAAGTGCTTTTCACACCGCATCTTGCCGCCAACACGAATATGCTTCTGTGACGCGTCCTCCAGCCACACACTTAATGCCTTTGCAAACATTTTATCACAAACCAGAGACCATTTTTGCAATTGTAGGGGCGGCACTAATACTTCCACATAGTTCAGCTTCTTTCTGCTTTATTTTGCAAATGCTTGGTTCATTTTTACTGACCTATAGCTAACCTTGGCAAGCAGCATGAATCTATGACATGGTGGGAGACTACAGCTATATGGCTATGCCATAGAGGGTATATATACCCTATGCTATATGGGTATGCCAGCATACCAGTTCATTTACACGAATTCAAGTTTTGCTTTTTAGAACCTGGCACACAGCAAATTCACGATTTGTTTTTTGGAATCTTCCGGAATTTTTTTCAAATATTTTAGTCTGAGGTTGGTTGAATCCATAGACGTGGAGCCCACAGGTTTGGAGGGCTGACTGTATCACAGCAGTGCTGCTGTGACTATTCTTGCATAAGTCTCCTGGTACACATAGGCGCACGTTAAGTTTCATGTGTGGGAGTAATGCTGCTAACTCTTGTAGGGTGTGCATACATTCCGTGTTAGTAGATGTCGCCAAATGGTTTTCCAAGGTGGCTGGACTGATTTACACTCCTACCACCTTTGTATGAGAAGCTCATTTGCTCCATTTCCTCTGCATTTAGCCATTGTGGTGGTTGTGTATTTCATAGTGGTTTTAATTTCATTTCTCTGATGACTAACATGGTTGAGCATTTTCTCACATGTTTATTGGTCCTTTGGATTACCTCTTTTGTAAAGAACCTGTTCACATCTTCTGCCTATTTGCATTGGATGGTTGTCTTTTTTAAGCTGACTTACTGGGATTCCTTTCTGTGTTCTAAGTACAAGACCTTTGCCGGATAGATATATATTGCAAATATATCCTCCCACTCTGTGACTCACCTTTTCACTCTCAGTGATGTCTTTGATGAACAGAAGTTTCTTGAGTCGAATATGACCAAGTTTAGGAGGGTTTTTTTTTCCTATTATGATTGGTACTTTAAAAACAAATTTTTGTTTTCCCCATATAACCTTTTAAAATGGCATTTTTATAGTGGGATTACCTATATAGTATTATCGCTTTCATTAGGTATGCTTTCATGCTAGTTTAGAGTGGAAGTAGGAGTTTGCAAATGAAGCTGTCAATAAGTTTTGTTTTTAGGGGAAAAATCAAAGATGAATGGACAGAATCTTGTGTTATGAGAAGATATTTTACACTATCTTAACAAAGGAAGTTAATCAATTTTTTCTTCTGATTAAATATACTTAATTTTCTTTTAATTTCTATAAACTTTAAACAAATTAGAAAAAAGACTTTTCTACATATATTCTTATAGCTTCCTGTAGAGCTATTCCAGCTTTGAAAATAATTGGAAGCATCAATACTAGAAAAATATACATAATATTATTCTAATGTGGCTGATTATATTTGTTTCTAAAAATGTTATTTTATCATTTTTAGAGCTTTTTGAAAATGAGCATGTACGTATTGGGCAAAAAGGTAAGCTTTTTAAAAATTTTTAATTGGAAGATAATTGCTTTACAGTGTGTTGGTTTCTGCTGAACAATAACATGAATCAGCTATTTAGTACACATATATCTCCTCCCTCTTGAGAAAAAGAGAAGCTATTGATTAAACTTATTTTAATTTCTGAAAATGAGACAGTTTTAAGTAAATGTCTGCATCATATGCCCTCATTTGAAATTTAACCCCTGAAAAGCTAAAGACCTAAAAAGGAATCATAATTAACATTGTAGATAAAACAATAGGAATCTTTATAAAGAGGGGAAATGCATCATTTTGGCTTTATCAGTAAACAGCAGATAAAGAAGTACACAGATGATTCACTAGAAAGGAAAAGATAAATGCAGCCACACATTTCTCAAGGATATTAGCTTAATCCATTCAACAGTAGAATTTCATTTTAGAATCAGTCAGGTTCTCTCTTTGATGTGCCCACACCCTTCTCATTAGTGTTAATAGGAATATGCTCCTGCATCAGGAGAAAGTAATGACTGCCACGCTTCCTGGTGACTGTTCACAGTGGTAGGACTTAATAACTGAGCAGCTGTCAGCATTCTGGAGAATAAATTTTCCCCATCTTTTGAAGATTCTTTTCCTTGTTTATATAAATCCTGTTTAGTCTTTGAAATATGAAGTGCAGATATGTCTTTGTGTCAGAATGAACCTTCTGACAGTTACATTATCATGGTCTAAACTCCCTAGTTCAATTTTCAGAGTCTAGAGGACTGTGTTTATATGATTTGATATTTTCATTAAACACAGTTGCAAGTTAAAGAATACGTTTCATCTTTTTATTTCATGTGTTCCCTTTGTTTCTTTTGGTCTTCTCATTTTCATTTAGTGTAAGGTTTTTTCCTTTTTCTTTTAAGGATATAAGAAAACAGTACTGTTAGACATATATTAGCAGATGTCTAGTCTTCTTTTGTTTTTTTTTTAATATTTTGGTTTTGTTTGTTTGGGAAAGGGACTTAATTTCTAGATTTAATATTTAATATTTTCATTAAAATTAAAATTAAAACAAAAGGATAATATATTAATTTTGTAAACTTGACCACTTCTGAATAATTTGGGGCCTTAAAATGTTATTGGATCCTTTGTGTTTTCAGTTCTTAAAAAATTCCTCTTTTCTGTTGATTTTCCTGGAGAAGGAAATGGCAACCCACTCAGGTAGTCTTGCCTGGAAAGTCTCATAGACAGAGAAGCCTGGTAGGCTACAGTCAATGGGGTCACAAAGAGTCGGACACAACTGAGCAACTTCACTTCTTCACTCCTTCTGTTGATTTTGGCAGATAGTTAAAAGGTCATCTAATAGAATGGATATCTACATTTCCAGAATTCTTAATCATAATACTTCAAATAGCATACTACTTCCAAATACTAGAACACTCATGACTTAGTAGAATATGCTTAAGAAATTTAAGGTTTCTGTAGATATGACTTGATGTGATCTTCAAATCCAAAATTTATTCTATATATGCATCACTAGTTGCAGATCCATGAAACTATAGTTAAAGCACAGGAATTCAAGGTACTTACATTAAAAAACTTTCAGGTAAGGCAGGAGGTGGAGGAACCTGAGGCTTAAGACGTACAGGACTGTAAGTCAGACCCCATCAAAAATCAGAGAGTAAAAGAAGATCGCCAAGACATGTTTGTTTGTTTGTTTTTTCAAGACATGTTTTAATTATGTAAGATACAGAGATGAAATGTTAGCTTCCTAAAAACAACTGTGAAGATTTCAATGTCTTTCTTACATTACACATTTTCTAATGAGACTCTAATATGCTTTTAACAGTTCTAACAGAACAAGATAGCGCTGCCGCTCAACAGTATGTCAGACAAGGAAGTCCTACGGCCCTGAGAGCTGAGCTGTGGGCTCTCATTCTGAATATCTCCAGTCACCCCGAGGTGAGGAGGAGGAGGAGGAGGAGCCAGACCTGATGTTTATGCCTCAAAGACCCATGTTTCAAAGCAGAAGTATTATTTCTTAGTCTTTTATTTATCCCCTTTTTAAATTTTCAAATCCACTGTAGTTTAGAGTTCTACGATAAGATTAATGTATAATTTAATCACTCTGTATTTAACACAGATGTTTTTATTATTAATAATTAACTGGATAGTGTGAAGCTTTACATAAACAATAAATGTAGGGTTGGCCAGAAAGTTCATTCAGGTTTTTCTGTAAGATCTTATAGAAAAACCCAATGACCTTTTTGGTCAACTCCATAAAATTTTAGTAAGTGGAGTCCACCAGTTTAGGTCACTGAGGATGTATGGTGGAATTGGGAAACAGAATAGGGTGAAATAAAGATAGACTACTCCGTATATGTAAATGAGTACTTTATCCCTACAGTTACTTTGAAAATATGCACCATTTTTATAGCTCTAAAAATTGACATTTTATGTTGGAATGTTATTTTTCTAAGTATAAGAACATTTTATTTTAGGAAATAAAATGAAAAAGAAGAGAAATCACCAACAGACAGGTAATAGATTCAATAAAGAAAAAATATGTAACACATTCTTTTTGAAATATTTTAGAGAATTTTTTTTTTTTGCTTAAGCCCATTGAGCCTACAAATCATTGATTTAAATATTGTAATAAATAGCAAACTAATAGTTACAGCAAACTAATAGTTCACTAGACAGTGGTTAAAAACATGGGTTTTCTTTGAAATCATACAACTTAGTTTCAACTCCTAGCTCCCCCAACTTATTTGAAATAAGTTGCTGAGTGAGATAAATTTCTTCAAACCTCAACTTACCTATGCTTAATTATGGGTAATAATTTTTATATCACAGAGTGGTTGTGAGAATTAAATAAAATGTGAGTCTTTCATTAACACAGTCCCTGATGTAACAGGCCACCACTAATGGTAGCAGTAATAATTATATATTGCATATAATTATAAATCAATCATAATTGATAATATATAATTCTATACACATATATTATAACTATATACACACATATACACATATTAAAATTACATATATTATGATAATATTAATAATTAATCATATGATATTAATCATGCATTAATCATAATTTAAAATAATGCTATTTTTAAGAAAATCAAGTACTAAACATAAGAATTATAAAAGCTATACCTCTGGCCTTTGCAAATTATGTATGTATGCTTGTGTGTGTGTGTGTGCATGTATGTATGTATGTTTTAAATCTCCCTCTGTGAACAGCACTGACAAAAATCACTTGCTTTCTTTTTGAAAGAATAAGCTTTGTGCTTTATTTTAGAGAAATTTTAAACCAAATGATACTGCTGATCTTTTGAGGTGACACTTTAAAAGTAACAGTTGACAAAACAGTTTGGAGTGTACTTTAGGCCTTTTTTTAGTGCATCAGCTCTTGTAAAAGAGGTAGTAATTCTTGTTCTGATGTAACTGTGTAGATCAGAGTTAGATCACCTACCAATATCATCGACCATCAGCTAAGTTAACAAGTCCTGTCTCTGCAGAGGAACTACTTCCATTTCAAAAATAGTTTTAGAATTTTTCCAGAAGTATCATTGTAGAATAAAAGTAGTAATCCCAAATAATGATTGATTGTTACACTGTTCAACGGCTGTTTTTACACTTGCGTTCTGGAGTTAATAATGATCTTGATTTTCTGTACTCAAAATGACAGATCTGTAAATAGAAATTAATATCAGAAAGGCAATCTTGATTTTATTGAATAAAACACTTTCTATGCCTTACACTTTTATATTCACTGTAAAGGTGTCACCTGCATACACTGTAGCAACTCCAAAATAATTGTTGTAGGTGGTACATCAGAGGATGGAGAGAGGGAGGATACTTCTTCTTATGAAGAACTCTTTATCAGAAGGTTTTGTTCAGTTACTTTTCAGTCACTTAAAATAAGCTACACATGCAAATGTATCATAGTTAAGGAGATACATAAACAGAATATTTCAAATTTCACACCCATAAACCTGTTTTAAAAATCTTACTTCCTTAGAAAGACTTGGTATTTAACGCTTTGAGTTCCTAGCAGTTAGTTTATTTAATACTTTTATTAGAGAATTATTTAACTGATTTTTTTTCTCTTTTTAAGAAAATATGTGATAAGCTTAAAAGCATTGTCTTTATATATTTTCTATAGATTTCTAGATCAAAATACCCATACTTAGCAAACATTCATATTTAAATTTTTGCTTAATTTCAGCTTGCTGGTTAAAAGAAGATAGAAAATTTTCTTTTACTTTGCTCTAAGTTCTTACTTACTGATAGAATAGTCAAGATGAGTATTAACATTTACGATTTCCTTCAGTGATTTCGCAACAAGGTTCTCCACAGCCTGACCTAAAGGTCTCCAGCAATGCCTGACCATCCTAGATCTTTCTGGTCACACTTACCTCGTCTTCCCAGTGTCTGTTTCTGTCCTTCACTCTCCGCAGACACTTCTTTTCACAATCTTAGCAAAAGATATCACTTCCCCTTAACCAGAGAAAACATGTCATCAGAAGGAACTTATCCAAATTCTTTCCACGAAACCTGTGAACTTTATTGTGTCAGCACCCGTTCTTGCCGCCTCTACTTTTATATCTAAATCTTGTGAAAGAAAATTCTGTGCTGAATGCTCCTATTTTCTTAATCCCATAATCACTCAGTCTACCTTATTCTGGTATACATTCTACCAAATGACGATAACTGTCCTAGCTAAAAATATCAAGAACAGTGGACGCATTTTAGTCTTTACATTTTACTGCATTTGATACTATTATCTATTCTGTCCTTGAAATATTCTTGGTCTTTAATTTAGTTCATCTTTTTTTTTAGTTATTTCCCTATTTCTTTCTTTTTTTTTTTTCAAGTCTGCATTTGGGTTCCGGTACAAACCTCAAGTGCTTGTGTTTTTCAGAATTCAGTTTTGATCTTCTTTTCATTCTGCACGTTTTCCTTAGACTGATTCACCAATCGTTTTTTTCTGTAATGGGTTCAACTCTGTTTTAAGACAATCAATCATTGTCTTAAGTCTAAAACCATTATTTCCAGTTTCCTACAGAACTCTTAATACGTGCTCCAAAAGTATATCAGACTCATGATGTCTAAAAGAAAAGGCATAATCTTTACCTCAGTGCCTTTATAGCCATCCAAGAAATGTTGAATTGTCTCTCTCCCTGGGAATAAAAAAAGCCTCAGACTTTCTTCTTGTTGGGTACTCTCCTGTTTTTTTACGTGCAGCTTATTCTGTCACCTTTCCTGAGAGACCTTCCTAACCTCTCCTCTACCTTATCTTCTCCTGACTCCATCACTGCTACTGTTAGATACTTCCTTCTTTTTCCTCCTGTGGAGCAACGACCTAAAGTCAAAGAAACATATACCATACTTCTTACTTTATTTGTCTGCCTCCCTTTCTAGACTGGGGCTTCCTTGGTGGCTCAGATGGTAAAGAATCTTCCTGCAATGCGGGAGACCCAAGTTCAGTCCTTCGGTCAGGAAGATCCCCTGGAGAAGGAAATGGCAACCCACTCCAGTGTTTTTGCCTGGAGACTTCCATGACCAGAGAAGCCTGGCAGGCTACAGTCGATGGAATCACAAAGAGTCAGACACAACTGAGCAACTAACAAGTTCATGTTCTTTCTAGATTGAGTACCTGGGGACAGGAATTGTTTTCTTCTTCATCATCTTAATGTCAGTATCTCGTACAAGTGTCTAAAAATGATAGGCTCATCTAAATGCTTACTGAACAACTAAGTATAAAATTTTAGGACTCTCTGTGAGTTCTTTGATTTTTTAAGTATATATTTCTTCTTCTCTTTAGTTAAATGGATAGTCTAAATAAAATACCAAATAGATACATATATTAAAATTATTCTCTGATGCTAAAAATTTGGGCTACTTTGCTTTTCAAAGATTGCTTTTGTAATCATAATTTATTGCTCTTAAATGTCTATTTGCCAGAGCTTATACAAAGTACTCTTTAAATATTCTATTATTGGTGATTGTTTTATTTTATAAATTGTTTTCTTATAATGTCTTTGTCTGCTTTTAGGGTAATAGAATGAATTTAAAAGGTTTTCCCTCTGCTTCTGTCCTGTGAAGGAGATTGTAGAAGACTGGCAGAATCTCTCCCTTAAATGTTTGGTAGAATTCACCAGTGAACCACTCTGGGCTTTGTACTGTCTATTTTGGAAGGTTATTAATTATTAAATGAATTACTTTAATAAATCTAGGCCTATACACATTGTTTCTTCTTGTGTGAATTTCAGCAAATTTTCAGCAAAATCTTATTCAAGTAATTGATCCATTTCATCTAGGTTATCAAATCTGTGGGCAGGGAAGTATTCCTAGTATTCCTCTATTATCCTTTTAATGTTCAAAGGATCTTTCACTTCTGATTTGGGTAATTTGTGTCCTTTCTCTTTTTTTCTTAATTAGCCTAGCTAAAGGCTCATCAGTGTTCTTCATCTTTTCAATGAACCCACTTTTGGTTCCAATGATATTTCTCTATTGATTCCTATTTTCAATTTTATTTATTTATGCTCTATTCTTATTGTTTCTCTTCCTCTGCTTACTTTCAATTTAATTTGCTCTTCTTTTCCTAATTTCCTAAGGTAGAAACTTAGTTTATTTATTTTAGGTCTTTCTTGTTTTCTAATATATGCCTGCATTTAATTCTATAAATTCCATCTAAGCATTGCTTTTACTGCATTCCCCAAATTTTGATGTTAACTTTTCATTTAGTTCAAAATACTTTACAATTTTTCTTGAAATTTCTTCTTTGACCCATGTGTATGTTGTTTAATCTCCATGTATTTGGGTATTTTCCAATTAATTTCCTGTTACTCGTTTCTAGTTTAATTCCACTGTGGATCTGAGAGCAGATGTGTTAGGATTTCTATTCTTTTAAATTTGTTAAAGCTATGTTTTATGACCCAGAATGTGGTCTGTCTTGGTGAATGTTCGATGTAAGCTTGAGAATCATGTGTGTTTTGCTGTTGTTGGATGAAGTAGCATATAGGTATCCATCGTATCCGGTTTATTGGTGGTGTTGTTGAGTTCAACTTTGACCTTACTGAGTTTCTGCCTACTGAATCTATTTCTGATAGAGAAATGTTGAAGTTTTATTTCAATTGGAAATGCGTGCTTTATTTTATAAATGATGCTGATGACCACCCTTCTGAAAGAAAACAATCAGACCTTTGGCTTGCAGAATATAAAAATAAATTCCAGGTAGGTTATAAACATGTAAATTTAAAATATCAATTTTAGAAAAAATTAGGAAAATATTTACATAAATATGTGGTGAAGGAGAGCCTTGCCTAAGACAAGCAAGAAAACCTAAATCCATAAAGAATTTTGAAAAATTTGTCAATGTATACCATAAACAAAAACAACACATATTAATTTGAAGAAAAAGTATTTGTAACACAAATGACAAATGTTAATCCTCAGTATAGATAAAAGATCTGACAAATTAATGAAATAAATGTAATCTAACAGAAAAATATGCAAACCATGGAAGTGAAAGTTCAAATGGCCAATAAGCATATGAAAGAAAGTCAACTTTATTAGTATTTGAGAAAGTCTAAATTAATACAACAATAAGATAACCATTATTTTTACCCATGGAAAAGTTAAAATGGTGAAAGTCTCTCAGTAAAGGCATATGTGCATGAGGATATTTATTGTAGTACTTGTAGTAGCAAACAGCTAGAAACAACCTGAGTAGTCATCGATAGGGGAATGGTTAAATAAACCGTGACATAGCTGTAGTACAGTTATAAAAATATTAAAGTTTGTGTGTTGATAGTTATTTAAAAGACATAGATGACCGTGACACACCACTAGAAACTGAAAAATAGGTATAGTATGATTCCATTTTATGTTAACAAACAACAGCTAAAACCCTGAAGTATGATCACGTATTTATATAAGCATGGAGAAAGGTATGGAAGGATGTAAGTTACAGATAATGTTATTAATACAAATATAAATGACATTAGCTTCTTCAGCATGGTAGGAGGGAAGAAAAAAAGAGTATCAATTTTCTTTATTCAGCTCTAGATTGTTTCACCTATTTTAATGGTCATATACCAGTTTGTAATTTTAAACTTTTTATTTTTAAAAAGCGACAGAACTATAAACAGCTTTTCTGCTACGTTCACTAGAAAACACTAAAGTATAATATTGTGCCCTTTGCCAGCTGTCAGGATTGGTGTTTGAGTTAGGTGCTGTTCCTACCTTTAAAAATGTTCTTTTATTCTAGCTAGAGAGGTAGATTTAATAAATATAACAGAAGGTAAATAAAATAGTAAAATAATTTTTCTTTAGATAAGAAAACATCATGAATGAGAACAAAATAAGACTTTTTAATTAAAATTAAAATGACTAAAAATAGCCAGCAAGTCCCCAGATTATCTTTATGTGATGAGCATTTTGACTCAAACCAGAAAACTGTGTATCAAGCATTTTTTAAGACAAAGAAATTGTATTTCAGGAAACATAGGTTTGGACACCTTCCAGCCATGGCCGCTACATGCATCAGATATTCTTCTTTGTCCCAGGTGATCCTGTCCCACAACTCTTATTTGTTTGAGGGACTGTCTTCAGAAAGAATCACACAGACTGCGGTGAGGGAGCCAAGCAGTATTTGGATAGGGGTGGAAATCAGGGCTAGAGTCCTCTAGAGATGGATGGAGGGATTCAGAGAAACGCAGGGATCAGCTTAGGTAGTCAGATGATATTTCCATCTCTCTTTAACACAGCTACTACCCAGTTAATCTTGACCTTTTTCAATCTTTATTATGAACACCTGACCAACTATTAGCCTGTCCCTTAACTGGATTACATCGTACGTCCTTCCTCCCCCTTTCTCTTCCTCCGTCTTTTCTTCTTTTTCCTTCCCCCGTTTTCTCTCCTTCCTTCCTTCCTCTCTCATTCTTATTTATTATTCTCTATTAAATGGCTTCCCTTGTGGCTCAGCTGGAAACGAATCTGCCTGCAATGCGGGAGACCTGGGTTTGATCCCTGGGTTGGGAAGATCCCTCCAGAGAAGCGAAAGGCTACCCACTCCAGTATTCTAGCCTGGAGAGTTCCATGGACTGTATAGTCCATAGGTTTGCAAAGAGTGGGACACGACTGAGCGACTGTCACTGTCACTTCACTTTCAGCCTAATCTTATCACTGTTTAGAGTTAATTCAATTTTCTAATATCATGGTACCATATTATTTTTTTAACTGATTTTGTTTTTGCTAAAATTTTACTAAATTCTTTACAATTAAAGAAATTTATTTTATATTGGAGTATTGTTGATTAACAATGTTGTGTTAGTTTCAGATGTACAACAAAGTAATTCAGTTATGCATCACATATATGTATCTATTCTTTTTCAAATTCTTTTCCCACTTAGATTATTACAGAATATTGAACAGAGTTCCTGGTGCTATAGCTGATTTTTATTTAATTTTTAAAAGCCTTGACTCAGATTTAAAGAAAAGTATACTACTGATTCTATTGATCAATGTCATTAAAAGTCCTGAACCCTTATCATTGTCCATTAGCCAGATGAGATGAGAATGTTTGACATTATCTCTTAAAAATTTAACATACTTTTCCGACCTATGTTTAAATCATTTACACATTAGCTATATAGCATTCTGTATAGGTACAACCATTATATTTTGAACTAAAAATAAATAATTAAAATTTTTTTCAAAAAAATCCTGATTTTTTTTTTCATATGCTATATGATAGCCTTTACTACCAGGGATGATTTAGTATGCTTAAATTTTTTTATTTTATAATAATTTAGGTATTAAAAAGGCAGTATAGAGTAGTCACTCTGGGTTTTTATATAGGTTCTGGGGGTTTCCTGGAATCAAATCTTATTACCTTTGTGGCCTTGAACAGAAAGTTACTTCTTTCTCTGGGCCTCAATTCTTCAAATGGAAATGGAAATAATAATCATTGAACAGGTTTATTTTGTTGATGTGAGATTAAATAGATTAACATGTATATTGGGTAAAACAGTTCCTAATAATTACTTAATAAATGCTACATTTGCTATTAAAGTTAAATTACAGTTAAATCAATTTAGCAAATATTGATTAAATACCTACCAGGTACCAGATTTTATCTTAAGGGATGGGATTAAGTCTGTTTATTAATCATCAGCTATTAGCCCGGCATGGAGACTCTAGTAATGAATAAAATAAAGCCCTTATTATCTTAGTGTATATAATACTATTAATGATCATTATTTATTAAAGTTTGAGGCTGACTTTATAAATGATTGACTTTTAATGTTTTTATTTTTCTTTTAAATCTAGGATATTTTATATTATGAGCAGCTTAAGACAAATGTGATACAACATGACCTTTTGGTGGACAGTCTAATTTATAAAGTAAGTAAAGCTGTAAGTTTTTCCATTTTGTTAACATTAAGCAATTATCAAGAGTCTTCTTCATGTAGGTACTGCACTATCTATGATGATACATATTAACCTTAAAAAATAATTTTAAGGGATCATTATACTTAGGACGATAAGGTTGACCTTCAAAATCTGCAGTTTCTATTCAATGTTATCTTTCACTTTGCAGCTGTCTTCACAATCCTTTCTTGACCCTCCCATTTATTGATTAAGTGAATGATGTTTCTTGTCCTTATAAATTCCAATTTTCCACTCAAACTCTACAGAAAATCTACTAAAAGAAAAAATCAGATTATGGATTTCTTCATCTTATTTATCCCACAGTTCTTTAGAGCCTGCTTATTTTATTATATTGAAGTCACAGCTTATTTTTAATTTCTTTTGCTTTCTAGACATAGAGTTAAACACATCTCAAGCTTTATGATAGGGATTCATTGCATTTTTGCCTTTAGGCGTCTGTCATTGAGAGTTGAGATGCAGATGCTGAAAGCATGGCGTAGGGTTTGACTGATTCTGGATTCATAATTGGGTTGTTTAAAAGACTTAGATTATAGATTTAGAACTTGTAAGATAGAAGAGAAAGGGCATATTTTTCCAGATCTCAGAAACAGGGGAAAGAAGAATCAAAGATTTGTCTGGGCAGAACATAACAGAAGTTAATAGCAACAGTGACTGCTAGTGTTTAATGCTTGCTTACTGCGTGCCATACAATGGTCCAGACTCTTTACATAGATTGGCATCTGATCCTGACAGCTACCCCAGGGGAGTAGATACTGGCATTTGGGCTATAAATGATAATTCTTTTTTTTTTTCTGAAAAAAAAGTTGCATTCTACAAGATCATGCATTAAAAATAGTAGAGCTTATAGGAAAAATAGGGTTGGGGTAGCTTTTGCAACTTTATAGCCAAAGTGCTAACAGAAACAATCTTTGGGAGATGAACTAGACAGCTCAGGCAGGCTGCTTCTGCTGGAATTATTAAAAATGGACAAAAATAACAAAGGGTAAGCGCTAAGATAATTCAGTTGTGCAGAGCCACTGGGGCTGCTGTCCAGGGGGGTACAGGAGGAAGTGCGGCAGTGAAGAGGTGTGCAGGGCTGGGGGTGCACCTCTCTGGAGACAGGGACCCCGTGCAATCATTCATTTTCCGTTCTCTTGAAATTTCCATTCTCTTGGAAACAGGCAAAGGGCTCATGCCTGCAGAAGGCTTTGCCTTTTCCTGCTGAAGGATGTAATTCTACTTCTGCTGTTCTGACTTCTCTTTTTAAAGGAAAATTGGATTTGAACCAGTACCATTCTCATGTTATACTGACATCATTTCTTTACTCACAGCCACATATTGATAACATGTATTATAGCAAAGTAGGAAGTATTAATACTATTACTTTACTGTCTTACAGATGAGGGAACTAAGGTAAACAAAGAGTAAAGAAATCTGTTTAAATTCATATATTAAGTAGTAAAGCCAAGATTTGAATCTAGGTAATCTGACTTCACAACCATACCTTTAACCACTATGCTCTACAGGGAGGAGGATGAGGAGAGTTAAGAGGATGCAGTCTTTTGATGAAAAGTCTTGACTCTTGAAAAACTCTTGAAGTTTTTACATAGATTTGGATCACAGGTACTGCTTACCGACTTTGAGGTCAAATGACTTAGCAACAGCCTAAGAGATCTTTGGGGCTTTAAGACTTTTAATCTCCTCTCTGTTCAAAGGAGAGAAGACTCACAAGAGAATTTCAAAAATCCAAGAGTGCTCACATGAGAGTCCTTTGCTGCCCACATGGAGTTCAGTTAGAATCAGTAAAGCAAAAAAGTCGTGAGAAAGTGGTAAACAGCTTGTGTCCGAACAATCGAATGTAAGTTTTGGTAGAATCAGTCCTGACGGTCCATAGCATGAGTGTTTACTTACGTTAGTTAAACTGCTGATCTTACTGAAGCAACTCCAAATAGTATTAAAGTCAGCCCTTAAGGGAATGAGCATTAAAAAAATAATCATTTGAAGTTTCACTACAACTCCCTTTGGCAAAGATTCATTTTTAATTTAACTGAAAATAAAGTAGAATTATTTTAGCAGTTAAAGAAATGAAGGAAACAAGGCAATACTTAAGTATAGAACATCATCAAACCCTCCCTAAGCTAAAATATCTAATGAGTCTCTCTGGATTGTATTTTTTTTTCTCACAAACTTGCCCTGAATCCACACCATCTACAATTTTCTACCACTTACTGTGATCTGACAGTTCATATCACTGTTTCTCAACCTTTTCTTCATATAAGAGAAAATTTTCTCTAATATAAAAAATTAAATACCAAAGAATAAGATTCTGTCAGAAAGAACAAGCTTTGGAGGTCCATAAGCCATTGTACTGTGTAAAAAATATTGATCCCCAGGAATGAAGCCCCCTTAGAGGCAACATCATCCTCCTTGAGATTGCGTGATCTCTACTTCTGCCCATGTTGTGACTTAGACCGGCTCCTTTCTTTTCTCTTAATCTGTGTCTTTCAGTTTTTCTAGGCTCAGCACATATTCACTATCTCTAGGGTCATCCACAAGTCATTTTATCCTCCTCTAATTGCTGTTTTGATCAATAGCCCAATTGAATTTTGTAGGTTGGGCAATATTTTCATAGATTTCTATAATATTTGCATAGATTTATATTTATAATTATATAATTATAATATTTGCATAGATTTCTATAATATTTCTTTGGGGCATGTAACCAGTATTTCTCATTCTCCAATATTTCTACCATGTATGTTTTCTTCCTGGTGAGATTGAAGATAAACTTTGTCTTGTTTGCTAACAAGTGATGACTTGCAAATGAATAATTATAAAAACATCAAAGATTTTTGGTAGTTTGATGGAATGGCTTGAATGTGGGCTTGAACGATGGAGGACCAGATTGAAAAGCAATTTGATGCCAGATTTTTACAGTGACTTTTGGACATTGTGATTGCAAATGCTTTTTCTAATTTTAAGCTACCTAAACATTAGATTCAAAGGAGATAAAATTGAAATAAATAATAAGAAATTACTAATGGAACCCAAACGAGTGTACACAATTTGAAGTCAAGTAATGTGTCACATATATTAGTCAAGTAACCTTATAAATTTATTTCTGAATTAAATCCAGTGATAAAATCTAATTGAGAAATTTATAATCATATGTGAAGTAATAAAATCATTTCAGTATTATTTCTATATGTTACATTTATGTCTTAGTACTATAAGCATACTCATTTAAGTTCTTTTCAGTGCTCTCTACTTTTAATTATAGGATGTGAAATTGACAGCAAGCAATGATGATTATTATTTTGTATTTGAAGATTATTTGTATCAGGTAAGTTGAAAAATTAAAATATAGAATTTCTTGTTTTAAATTCTCTAACACAGGCTACTTTAGAAAATATCTGTTGTTAACTGAATCCTCCTAAAATCCACACCTTGTTTCTTTTTTATCAAATTAAATTTTCCAAGTTTGGGGTCAGGTTAACTTTTGTTCTTACGAGGGACTCGGTGGGAGGGTAAGAGCTACGTCCCTGTTCCAGCCAGGAGAGGTACAGGCGCAGGTTCGTAAACTGAATGTCCACTTCAGATGTCAGCTGTCCCAAGGTGTGTAGAGAAAGCATTTTTACATGGTACTTTTCTGTTAAAGGTCTTGAGTAAATCATTAAGTGCTTTGAAGTCAGCTTGAAGAGTTGTGATTACTCTTTGATCACATCATATGGTGATACTGTGGATATTTTGATTTACCTAGGTCTTTCTCATATCTGATAAAATAGAAACATCACAGTTAGGAAATAAGTGATTTATGTAGAATTGCTTAAATGATATATTTTTTTAAAGATCACACAAACATAGATAGAAGATAGATAGATAGATAGATAATATGATCTTGAGTGAATGTCAGTATGTGTCATGGAAAAAACATCTAGATTCCACATGACAGTTTCTGCTTGACTAAATGTAAATCAGTCCCAGATGTCTAATTAGCAGGTCTCTGATGGTAATAGTGATTGTAGTTGTGTATCTGTTTAAGAAAAGAGTTAAATAAGAATCTCTCTAGAAGGTTTAATTAATTGTCTACTCCAAGAACTAAAGTCCAAAAGATTTTATAAAATTTACTTATAAAATTAAAATTTGAAATAACCTTGGGAAGAATTTTAAGGGAATTTCCATGATTTCAAATATGCCATTAATTTTTAAAATTTTAAAACAGTTAAGACTTAAAATCCCATTCTTTCACATATTGTTATTGATTAAAATTTGGACAATATAAAAACCTTAAAGTTTATTTACTTATGTAGCAAATATGTAGCCTGATACCTATTTTTTGGTACTCAGTCAAATTTTGAATGTACAATAAAGTTAAAGCTTCATTTATATAGTAAGTTTTGTTTCTGAACTGAAATACTGAGTAGAAATTATCGCTTTTGGTATTGTAGCATAAGGAGGTCCGTAGAATCACCCCTATTAGAAAAAGCAAAACCAGTGAAAATTATTTAAAAAGAAAAAAAAAAAAATTAAAGTATCTGGAAGCTGTCTTAAGAGTAGATGTCAAGTCAGCAAATAAAAACGTTTATTCAGGAAAAGTGACTAAGTCTCAAAACAGTCTGTAGCACTTGAGCCATGATGCACTCTCGCCCTCCTCTTAGCCCCAGATCATCATGATGGAAACTTCAGTTCAACTGAGTGTGGCTAGGAAGATGGGGTTCCTTTTTCATGTAATTTCTAGTCAAAGACTGCAGTATCTCTATAGAAGACTCTGTGCTGTGCTTAGTCGCTCAGTCATGTCTGATTCTCTGCAACCCCATGGATTGCAGCCTGCCAGGCTCCTCTGTCCATGGGGATTCTCCAGGCACGAATACTGGAGTGGGTTGCCATGCCCTCCAGGGGAGCTTCCCAACCCAAAGGTCGAACCCAGGTCTGCTGCATTGCAGGTGGATTCTTTATAATCTGAGCCACCAGGGAAGCCCATAAAAGGTTCAGGTAACCAGTATTTCTCATCCTCCTCAGCTCTGTGTTGCAGATGCAAAATTTCAGAAGAATGCTGCCATGAAGGCAGGGGCTTCCTGCCTCCACTCAGAGGGCAGCGCTCTGTCAAGAGCAGGCTTGAGTCAGTTCTATGACTTGTTCTCTGTAGTGGCTGCACCAGCGTGCATTCCTGCCAGCACTGCGCTAGGCTTCATTTTTCCCTGGATCCTCACCAACACTTGTCTTTTTTTTTTTTTTAATGGTAGCCATTTTAACAGATATGAGGTGATAACTTTCTGGTTTTGATTTGCATTTCCCTGATGATTAGTGATGTTGCATACCTTTTCATGTACCTGTTGGCCATTTGTATGTCTTGTTTGGAAAAGTTCTACTAATTTCCTTTGCCCACTTTTTAATTGGTTTTTGCTATTGAATTATAGAATTCTTAATAAATTTTGGATATTAGCCTCATATCAGACATAAAATTTGCAAATATTTTCTCCCTTCCTGTAGATTGCCTTTTCATTTTGTTTTTAGTTTCTTTTGCTTTATAAAGGTTTTTAGTTTGATATAGTTTCACTTATTTATTTTTGCTTTTTAGCTTGTGTTTTACTATCTTCCCTGGTGGTTCAGATGGTGAAGCGTCTGCCTACCATGCGGGAGACCTGGGTTTGATTCCTGGGTCAGGAAGATCTCCTGGAGAAGGAAATGGCAACCCACTCCAGTACTCTTGCCTGAAAAATCCCATGGACAGAGGAGCCTGGAAGGCTACAGTCCATGGGGTCGCAAAGAGTCGGACATGACTGAGAGACTTCACTCACTTACTATCATAAAAGGAAATTACTATGAAGACCTAAGTCAAGAAACTTTTTTTCAATGATTTCTTCTAGGAATTTTATGGTTCAGGTCTTATGTTTAAAGTCTTAAGTCCATTTCAAGTTCACTTTTGTGAGTGGTATAAGGTACAAGTCTAATTTCATTCTTCTGCATGTGGTTATCCAGTTTTCCCAACCCTGTTTATTGAAGATGCTGTCTTTTCTCCACCGAGTATTCTTGTCTCCCTCATTAAATATTAGTTAACTATGTGTGCGTGGTTTATTTTTGGGCTCTCGATTCTGTTCCATTGGTTCCTGTGTCTACTGATTACTATAACTCTGTAGCTTGAAATCAGGAAGTATGATGCTTTGTTATTCTTCCCTGAGATTGCTTTGTCTCCTCAGTTTCTTTTCTGGCTCTATACAAATTTTAGGATTGTTTTTCCATTTCTGTGGAAAATGCCCATTGCAGATTTTAATAGGAATTGCGTTGAATCTGTAGATGGCTTTGGGTAGTATGGCGTTTTTAACAGTGCAACTTCTGATCCGTGAACATAGGATATTGTTCCATTTGTGTCTTCTTCTGCTTCTTTCATCAAAGTCTTGTAGTTTTAAGTGTGCAGATCTTTCACCTTCTTGGTTAAATTTATTCCTTAGTATTTTATTGGTCTTTTTTATGCTATAGTGAGTGAAATTATTTCTTTTTCAGCTGTTTTGTTCTTAGTGTATAGAAACACAACTGTTTTCTGTATATTGATTTTGTTTCCTGCAATTTTACTGAATTTTACTGAATTTCATTGATTAATTCTGGCAGATTTTGGATGGAGCCTTTAGGATTTTCTATATGTAAGATCATATCATCTATATGTAGAGATTGTTTCTTTCTTTCCTACTTGAAAGTGAAAGTGAAAGTTGCTCAGTCATGTCCAACTCTTTGCAACCCCATGGACTATACAGTCCTTGGAATTCTCCAGGCCAGAATACTGGAGTGGGTAGCTGTTCCCTTCTCCAGGGGATCTTCCCAACCCAGGGATTGAACCCAGGTCTCCACATTGCAAGCAGATTCTTTACCAGCTGAGCCACCAGGGACACCCATCCCTACTTGGATTCCTCTTTTTTCTTTTTCATGCCTAATTGCTCAAAATGGTCTTGTAAAAACACCAATCAATTCGTGTTACTTGTGATATTAAATCACAAACACCAAAATCCTTCCCAAGGCCTGGATGACCCTGCCTGTGCTGGTTCACATCTCTAGCCTCGTGGTTCACATCTGCACTAACACTGCGGCACTGTGCATTCCAACACCTCTGACCTCTTACTCCTCAGGGCCATCAGACCTGCAATTCTTTTGATGTAAAAGACTGTTGCCCTCCCCTCTTCCTCTACTAAATTCCTATTTTTCCTTCAGCTTTCAATACCTTTTTTACAAATTTGCTATAATTTTTTACAAATTTGCTTTTTACAAATTTATTTACAAATACCTTTCCTGACCTACTCTGCTTCTCAGCAGGATACATACATAGGGTCATGGCCTTGTGTTTTGTGTGATTACATATTTATTGTCATTGTAGAGAGCTGTAGATTTTCTTTAGTTCTAGATGTGAAGGATCTTTTTATGAACTGATTTCTAAATGAAACAAATTGGTTAATGTTGTACAATATTAAAAATATGAAACAAATAAAAGTTTTTGGTCCTCCCTATGATAGCTATTTAGATCCTGAACATGAAATTATTATGACACTAAACATGAATACATAGATTATAATATCAGCCAAAGGACAATAATCATATAGTTTGTAGTGTGTTGACTATTCTACTCCAGTGTGTGGGTAGAGAAAGTGGAAATGTCACAATTTCTGCCCCTTTGGTGGCTGGAGAGAAGAGGATTGTCAATTTAAATTCACAGCTACAAAAGCTTTTTGGTGGTGGTGAAAGGGACTTGCCAGACAAAAAAACTTACCTCATTTGATGAACAGGGTCTGTAAGAATAACATTTTAAATTAGAGTCATTACAGTTTCTCCACATAGTGCCAGAATTAACCCTTGAAGACATACTCATCTTTGTGTACCACATAAACTTGGGAAACTTATAAGTGACAGAGTATGACAAACATAACTATTTATAAACAATGGATGCATTCTCTGAGAAAAAGCAGAGTGGTCATCACTAAATATTTATTGATCCTTATATAAAATGATACCACTTTTGATGGGTTTACATTCTAGTTAAAGAGGCAAAAATGTTTTGAAATTGTTTTAAAGTATGTGTGTAAAGCATTAGGTATTAAATTAATCAATATCACAGATAGTAAGTACTATAGGAGTATAATTTAACCTTTGTTTTCCATTTTTAATCAATATTTTAGTCCAAATATCATTTTTTTCAGTCATAGATCTCATAACCTCTGCTATTCTCCATACTTTGTAAAGGTTTAATGTGGATCTTTGTCCTTACAAGATAAATAAATGGATAATTGTAACACCTAGGTTCTGTCTTTGGGAATTTTGCAGAATAAAAGTTTCCTCATATGGATAGTTACCAAGAAAATACTTTTCATGATCATATTTGTTCATAATTAATTTTATAATAGTTTGACTTGTCATAGAGAAGTTCATTTTAAGTAATAAAAATATATGTAATTGTTTGCATTGAAAACAATATTATCAGGAATTGAGTTGTGATATTTTTCTGAAAAAAAATTTTTATCCCTATACATGTATGCACATCTCCTCAAATGTGTATGTATGTATGAGATAAGAAATAAGAAAGCCTTTTCTTATCACTAATTATGGGCTCTCCTTTGGCAGAGCTGCCTAGCAACACAACTACTCAATGGGAAAATTGTTGATGTTAATGGAATGAACTTAATTTTCTACACATTCTGTGTCATAACCCATGTGTTGGGTTTTGTGACTAGACTGTGAAATTTGACAGCATGTGGCATTGCTGTGTCCACATATAGACGAGAAAGTCTGCAGCAGCTCCTCCTAAAGGAAGATCTGGGCCTGTGTTACACGGACACACAGGTGCTCTTCTGTCTTCTGAGTGACTCGCGTTAGTTACCTGAATTTTTTCAGCAACAACACTGAACATTATAGAAATAACATTTTGAGTAGTAAGTCAACTTTTTAGTATTCCAAAGTTTAGCATTCATTTTGTATGAAATTCTTAAAAATACTTAGTTGTGCTGAAAATTTTGAATTATGTCAGTTTTAAAAATGTGTTCAAACAGAAGACAACCCTTTATTCCATGGAAGTAAATTGGGTCGTTTGGCAATTTAGTTCAGATTTGAGTACTTAATGATATCATGACAACCTATAAGTTAACTTATTGTCCAAAGTATATAAAGTATTTACAGGGGAGAACTTTTAAATAGTAGAGAGAAGACAGAGGAATTACTCTTTCTGTTTTCTGACAAATCCTCTGACCTGTGCTTGCTTATCTAGCATATGCTCAGTAGAAATACTGACGTATTAGGATATGCCATTTTGTTATTGCTCTTTAGTCGCTGTCGTGTCTAACTCTTTTGCAACCCCATGGGCTGTAGGCCACCAGGATCCTCTCTATGTGGGATTTCTCAGGCCAGAATGCTGGAGTAGGTTGCCATCTCCTTCTCCAGGGGGTCTTCCTGATCCAGGAAGCAAACCCACCTCTCCTGCATGGGCAGGTGGATTCTTCACCACCGAGCCACCAGCGGAGCTTAGAATATGCCATAGTTATAAATATTTTAATGCCATTGAATGGAGTTTAAGAAAGGCCCAGGTGCAATCAGATATCCTTTTTTCATGTATTCATGTCAAATTATTGAGTGTCTGTTCTGATACAGGCACTGCATAAGAAAATGCTTATTAAGCTCACATTTTAGTGTAAAATGAGGGAAAGGCAAGTACACAGTTATAATATAATTTGATAAATGTTCTGATAGAGGTTTATGCAATGTTCCATGCAAATACAATTAAAGGGGAAATAAATTCTGGGAGTAGTTCAGCTTAGTGGTGGCTTTAGAATATAAATGTTATAAGAAATGTCTGGTTCTTTTTCCTTTATCTTAAAATTTTTAAAATTTTTTATAGAAGTGTGGTTGACATACTATTTTTAGATATACAACATAGTGACTCGACATTTGTATACATTACAAATTGATCACCATAATAAGCCTAGTAACTATCTTTCACTATACAAAGTTATTGCAGTTATTGTTGACTGTATTCCCTGTGCTATACATTACATCCTCGTGACTTATTTATTTTATAACCGGAATCTTGTTCCTCTTAATAGTCTTCACCTATTTTGTTCAGCCCCCCACCCCTCTCGCCTCTGATCTGTATCTATGAATCTATTGCTGTTTTGTTTGTCCATTTGTGGGTTTTTTTTTTTAAGATTCCACATATAAATAAATCATTTGGTATTTTTTTCCTCTGAAGAAATGTCTGATTCTTTTTTTTTTTTTTTTTTTTTTTTTTTTAATATTATTTTATTAGTTGGAGGCCAATCACTTTACAACATTTCAGTGGGTTTTGTCATACATTGACATGAATCAGCCATATAGTTACATGTATTCCCCATCCCGATCCCCCCTCCCACCTCCCTCGAAATGTCTGATTCTTAAGAGACAAAGAATTAGGAGAATGGGAAGAGCAAAAATAAGCATGAGCCATATGCACATGGTGATG